>NW_021703777.1:97052957-97219553 GCF_005190385.1 Monodon monoceros
CGTAGTAAGGTAGATAGCTAGGGGGAAGCAGCCGCAAGGCACAGGGACATTAGCTCGGTGTTTTGTGACAGCCTGGAGGGGTGGGATAGGGAGAGTGGGAGGGAGGGAGACGCAAGAGGGAAGACATATGGGAACATATGTATATGTATAACTGATTCACTTTGTTATAAAGCAGAAACTAACACACCATTGTAAAGCAATTATACCCCAATAAACATGTTTAAAAAAAAAATACAAGCTTACTAAAGTAGTCAAAGGAGATGGATTGGCTCATGTGACTGAAAGTTGTTCAAGGGTTAAGACTATCTGAGGCAAAATGCTTTTCCTTTTTCTTCATCTCTTGTCCCTGCTTTCCACTGTGTTGACTCCCGTCTCAGGTAGGCTATATCTTTGTGGCATTAAAGATGACTCTGTAAGTTCTAGACTTTCTTGGTTCTTTCTGTGTAATCTTAGAGGTTACAATCATCCCTCTTCCAAATTGTTGTGCAAAATTCTCAGGGAAGATTTTGATTGGTTCTGCTTTAGTAATGTTACCATCCTTGAATCAATATTGTGGCCAGGGAGATAGGTATACTCTGATTGGCCAGGTCTGGTTCACAGATACAACACTGAAGTGGAGAATGATTAACTCCAAGAATAAAGAGTAGGAGAGAGAGCCTCCCCAAAGAGATGAGCAGACCTAATAGATGGAGAGAATGATAGATACATAGATGATAGATAGTTAGATAGATAGATAGATAGATAGATAGATAAGAGATAAAGAGAGAGAGAGACATTCATATATAAATGGGATGAGAGAATGAACAGAATAAAGCAGTAGGGAAATTCTGTAAATTGATTAGTTGAGAATTTGACTGGAATAAAGTAATTCATGAGTAATTTATGACTAGAAAGTTAAGCTCTATTGCAGAATTTCTTGAATGCCTGGCAAAGGTTTTATTATTCAAGCAATAAAGAACCATTGGAAATATTTGAATAGACTAATATGCTGTGTTATAGGTTAGCTAAAAAGATGACCACCAGTAATTCCTCCCATTCCTTTATATGCATGCTTTTCCTCTGATGAAAAGGTAGAGTCTACATCCCCACCACTTGAATCTATCTGCCCTTGGGATTTGCTCTAATCCATATAAGGTGGTGGAAATGAAGCTCTGGGACTTCTAAGCACAGGTCTTAAGAGGAACTTATATTTTTCAGCTTTGCATGGAGGGAGAACCACAGTGGTCCAGGCTATCCTGTTGCAGAAAGAAGCCATGGGAGAAAGAAAGACTAGGAGGAAAGGAATCAAGGCATTTCTTCCAACATCTAGCACGAAAACTACAGATGTAAAGACAGCTGTCTTGGATCTTCCAGTCCCAGTCAAGTTACTTCAAATGACACCTCAAGAGAGACCCAGATTTCCCAGGCGGTCACAAGCCATTTGAACCATCCCAGCTAAAGCCCCAGTCAACATGGAACAGAGATGAGTCTTCTTGCTGAGTTCTGCTTGAATTCCTGACTCAGAATTATATATAAACAAAATGGCTGTTCTTTCAAGCCATTAAGTTTAGAGGTTTTTTTTTATAGAGCAATAGAAAAATGATATATCATGCAAATATAAACAACCTGAATAAGCTGATTAATTAGAATGGCATAGAATAAAGGTAAGGAAACAGTAGATTTTATTGTCATCACCCAATACTAGGTGATAAAATCTTGAACTGGGGTAATGTCATGGAAAAGTGAACTAAATGACCTTAGTTCTTCTTTTCTCTCTTGCTTGTGAGTCTTTAACTAGGCTGTCTTATCCATTTGGGGATTTATAACACCACATCAGTTAGACAGTAGGTGAACTGTGTAGTTGCACAAATTCATTAATAGAATTTGTTTTACTTTCTCTGTCCTTTTCATCACCCTCTAATAGAGGAGAATACAAAAGCAAAAGCTAAATAGAAATGCACATACACATACACTTACTTTTGCTCTTTAAGAGTACAAATTATACTTGTAAATATTTTAGTAAAAGTAAATTTAAATGTAGGCAAAAATAAGTGTAGTAGCCAGATTTGTGGGCTATTTATCTCCAAATTTATATCTTGTTCCTGGGAAGCATGGTGAACTATAGGGGCATTGGTGGGAAGATTTAGATCTGTGTCCATAGGTCTGCTCTCCATTAACTAGATATGTGACTTCAGATAAGTGACTTAACTTCTTCGTGCCTCATAGGCATGATGATTGCTGAGAGAATCAAATGAAATGCATTGGATAATAAATGGCACCATTTATTTACCAACTGTGCCAACAATGCTGGCACCCAAAATATATTAGTAGAATGAAATGGGGATTTAAAGATGACATTTGGTGTCCCTCTTTTGGTAATTACATTGCTGATATATTCTTTCATTTGAGCTTTTTATTTTTTACTTAATTTTTTTTCCTATATTAGAAAGTAGAGGAACCCATTTTTAATTAATTCTTCGGACACCATTTCCATGGCTGCCTTAAGTACCTGAGTAGAATCTTAGACATATGAAATAATGACCCAATTTAAGTTGCTGTATTTTTGTAAAGCCCTGGAAAAGAGGAAAGTACTTCAAAGTAATTAACATGAACATGCTCAATTATGTTTCTGTATAGCATGCCAGCACCACTGCCTGGAAATTCTGAAATTAAGAATTTCAGAATCCCCAATTGTTAGCACAATAAGGTTCTAAGGTAGCCCCCTCTCTTCTCTCAAGATGGTCTTTTAGAGAATTATTAAGTATTAAAAGGTTAAAAACTAGAAAACAGTAGCAAAGAGGGGTAAAAATGTTCTCCCATCAGGCCAATGGGTGGAAGGGTAGGGTCACTGAATGTAGCCTTATTTCTGCTGGCCATGTTTCTTTCCTACCCAAGCTCCAAAGTAAGCGGACTGTGTAAGCGGGAATGAAATACACAACCCCCTTGTGACTGTGAGCAGCAAAGCATTCTCCGTTTGTGGTTTTCTTCAAATGAGGCTGCTTGGAATATGTGTTTGAAAACAGTGAGACTCTTTATTAATCAAGCACTTCACTTGCCCTGCCAGCATAACGTTTCATTGATGTCAAAACTCCCTTAAAAATGGTTTTGGAGCCACTTCTTGTACACAGACTTCAACAGAAGAAATATTTTTGGAATTGTAAATAGAATAATTGAAGCAAATATTTGCCCATTTGGAAAACTTCTGTAATGGCTTTAATTTTCAGTTGCATTTTAAATATGCAGATCTGGGCATTGGTGCTAGGTACAAGCAGCAAGAATGAAGCACACCCCAAGATCTGGACTTCCCTCTGATAGACAGTTAAGTTGTAAAATGGATAGACAAATGGGTCAGAGGAGAGATATGAAAAATTGTTTTGAGAAGATATATTAGATTCCAGCTGGGTACAAGGAATAATTAAAGGGACCTAGCCAAAAAAAAAAAAGATATGCCAATCAGAAAGTGGCTTGTGTACAGAAGCTAAGGAAAAGGAGAGTCATAGAGACAGGCACTGAGGATGCCTTTCCAAAAGGTACACTGAATAGAGGATACTCAGGCCCAAAGTACAAGCTACCAGGACCTAGGAATAGGTCCATCCTAATTATACAGATGGTCACATCAGGGTACTACTACCATATAAACTGAGATATTTGAATTATATGAGAAATACCCCTATTTTGATTCTATGTATTTGACAATTTTTTCCTATGGACGACTTCTTGTTAGGAGGCAATATGCATCCAGGTTACTTGGGAATTCTGGAATGAATTATGGTGGAACATCTCCTTGTAGATGAGCAGAGAGGCATCCTGTGTTTCATAAGTCCCTGTGAGCTCATAAGTGTGTGTCTACCCAGAGGATGGATCTATTCTCCATGTGTTGGCAAATCAGAATTCTAGACATGCAGATTCAGGGCTAGAGCTTGGGCACTGGTAACCCCATCCAGATAGCTGATTCTCTGTGAGGAGTCCTGGGAGAAAGGAGGTGGGGTTTGATTTTTGTGGTTCTTTCTCCACAAAGTGTAACCTTGAGCAAGTTAACCTCTTCGAGGCTTATTTTTCTCATCCTATGAGGAAGAGGCACTCACTTTTCAAGGTCACTGTGAGGTTTTGAGATGTTATTGGTGGCTGATATGTTCCTAAAGCCCCTTTCTGCTCAGAAGTTATATGATGATCTGCATGAACATCTTTAGGATGTCTACCGGCCCATGACCCTGCTCTGACAACAGTCTACCTACCATTCACACGGTTGATTACTGTAGCCATATTTGCATTTTTTTACTCCCTTTTTCTACAGATGAGGACACCTTATTCAAGGGAAATAGCATTGGATCCATCAGTTTCTTTCATCCAGAAATGTTGCATGGGTCACAATGGCTGTAGCCAAACTCAATGTAATATCTTAACTGGTAGGATGTGTAGGCTAGGGTGCCTGCTTCATAGTTACATGTAAGCCATATACAAAACAAATGAATAGCTCAAGAAGCAGGGAGTAAAAAAACAAAACAAAAATGAAACTGACAGCAACAAACTATATGGTGGCAAAATGAGGGGGATGGAGAGATTAGGGGCCTTGAAAATGTCCCTTTTATTGACCTCAGCAGCTTATGAGGCTCAGTTACATTCTCTGCCCTTATTTTCCATAAGACATTGCTGCTACTTTTCAATAATCCCAACAATCTCCAAACCCCCATGAAATGAAGTTATTTTGAGTGGGTTTTTGTTACATGACAACCAACACATCTATGTACTTTGATCACAAGAAGCAAGGCAAAGATCATACTCTCTGTGTGGCAACCCATAGAGGGAAGACAGGGTCATTGGTTTGTAGAAAAGGGCTGGTAAGTGATCTCTCCTTCCTGGAAAGGCTGAAGACTTTCTTTCAGACTCTGCCTCTCAGAAGCCATCTCTCTTCAAACACATTTCTGAGGAGCTGCTGAAAAACTCAAGTGTTGGGCTCTTGGTGCCTTTGAAAAAGGCCAGTGTTGCTCTAACAGGTACAGTTGAAGCTTCCCTCCTCATGGCAGATGCATTTGTTATTTTTCTTCCAGCAAACACTTCACACCAGGGTAGGGAGACATGTTCTTCTCCTGATGCTTGTTCAGGTGTGTTTTTGCAGAGGCAGACAATCTGAGACTGGTTGTGGCCTGATGACATGATGACACCAAGATCCCTGAATTGTCAGGGCCCTCTCAGGAGGGCCTAAGGCCACGAGCTTTGTGTGGAAAGGGATGAGCTTGTGGCAGGGAAGTCTGTGGAGTCCTATACCCAGCACTCTCCTATCTCAGGCAGCAGGAAAGAAAGTCCTCTGTATGGGTAACAAACTCTCTTTCCAAGCTTTCCCAACCAACTTGGTGGGGACCCTGTATAAGACCTTCCCTTCAGACATTTTTGTAAGGGGACAATCTGGTGAGATGGAGTGAGGACTGGGTAGAAGACCTGGGAACAGGATTGAGGTCCCTAACTTAGGGGGAATCTGATCTTGAGCAAACTGATTAACACCTGTGAGCTCCAAATAGGAGTAAGGTAATGGAAAGAAGAAAAGGTGATATAAGTTAAGACTGTGCAATGCTCTCCAAGTATCCTTTTAATTACTCTAATTTCCTACATTAGTAAATAGTCCACAACTGATTTTCTGCTGGAGAATAAGATGGTCTTTTGGTGAATCATTGCTGCTTCATAAATACGGTCTCAAAGGGTTTCTGACTTTTTTGTTATGATAAACTTCAGATCTGACCCTAGGTTCTTTTATATACCTTTTGAGAGTACATCTACTCCCTTAATTCTAATGCAATGTAGATGCTAGGATGAGATAATAATAATTACTATTTTTTGTTGAATTTCTATTAGATACTAGATATAATGCATATATTGTTACTAATCCTTTCAGCAGCCCTTTGAGGTCGGTGCCGTTATTATCTGCATTTATTTTCAATTTAATAGAAAAGGAAAACAAGCCACAGAGCAGGTCAGTAACTTGCTTGTAGTCACACAGATACTGAATAACAGAGATAAGACTTAAATCAGCAGGGAGTAGGGGAAGAGGGATTTGGAGAAAGGTGGCAAGGTACAAACTTCTAGTTATGTTACTAGCGACGTAATGTACAACATGATGACTATAGTTAACACTGCTGTATGATATATAGGAAAGTTGTTAAGAGAGTAGATCCTAAGATTTCTCAACACAAGGAAAAATTTTTGTTTTCTTTTCATTGTGTCTATATGAGCTGATGAATGTTAACAACTTATTGTGGTAATCTTTCACTATATATATAATCAAACATTATACTGTACACCTTAAACATATACAGTGATGTTTACTTTTCAATAAAATGGTAAAAATAAACTTAAGCCAGGATTTCTCAACTCCAAGTACAGAATTCACTTCACTGCTATATCAGATATGATGGAGCTTGTGTCACTATCAGATACCAGAAATAATGTCAGGGAAGCGTAATGATGAGGGGCAAGGGGATCAGGAGGAGGCAGGAGAACAAACTGTCAGAAATTGGGTGCTCAGAAATTGGGTGCTTCTTCAGTGCAACCATGCAGTTAGCTTTAAGCACAGGGTCCAAAGGCTGTCTCAAGTTCAGAGGTGGGACTGTGAGTGTCAGGGTCTAACCCAGCAGAGAGATCATACAAGCAAAAAACTCCTGGTTTCCAGTGGTTAATGTTACATGGCAGAGCCATGTTGGGATACGGAGGGAAGTGTCCCAGCAGGACAGCACCTGGAAGCTAGGCATGTGGAGACCATAATTTAATTCATTGGGGAGGTAATAGGGCAACAGCAAAGATTTGATGGTCATGAAAGTCTCATATAGTAGAGGGACACTGGGTCTGTGGCAGAGTACTTGAACAGATTATAGGGTACCTATACCTATTGGATCCATAAGAACTCTACTCTTGGAGGGATGTCTCACCACCATTGCTTCCCACCAATAGATAATGTCCTTACCACCACTGTTCCTTCTAACTCTGAGAAAGAGGGAGTCAGTGGAAAGTTTAGTTCAATTCAGTACAACAAATATTTATGGAGCACACCTCTGTGCCAGGCACCATGCTAGGCACAGGGATACAAAGATGAATAAGATTCAGTCCTTACCAGAAATGGCAAGTTCATGGCACATGTGCTGCCATTTCCTCCTCCTTCACCTAGGTAGACATCATTAATCAATCACCACACTCCTTCCTGCTGAGTCTGCACCTGGCCTCAACTCCTCCTCAACAGTCAGCCACTATCCATCAATAGGAGATGCTGTGTGGGTTGAGATGAATTAGCACTCCTGCTTCAATAAGTTTTTAGTCTTGGGAAGGGAGAGAGGCTATGTTTCCTTATGTATATTAGACTGCATGGTTAAAGTTCAAGGTAATAGAAAAGAAACTTGAGGAAGCCCGGGGTCTTGAAAAATGTTCACATTTCCTCTACATGTCTTATTGTAATTATTTTTAAAGGGGGGAGATTTCTGTTAATAAAGACATGGCATTTGGGTGGAAGCATTTTTCCCTAAGTTCAAAATTATTCTCATCAGAAAGGACTTCTTTTAAAATACAGCTCGAGGCAAAATCAAAATCCAAAAACAGTTAAAAAGAGTATAAACTCTTGCTAGAACTGCAATGTATCTGCCCCAGGGGTTGTAAGAATGTGCTAACCCCTCACTGCCAGTTCTTCTGCAGCCAAAAAAATCAAACAGCTAAGAACTCCTTGGGGAAGGCAGGGTGGTGAATGGGGACCTATTATAAAATACACACCTTCAAGAGAACAAGAATTACAGGTAACTTCCCTCTTCTCTAAAGTGACTGGTAGTAATAGAACTCCTCTCTGTGGACACTTAGAAGGCTTGCTTGTTCTGTGGCTTTGGCCATTTATACCTAATTTATGTTTTTAATTTTCTGGAAAAAGCCCAGAGGAGCCCACTGCCCAATGGAGTGCATGATACAGGTTTGGTAAACACAAATTAAAATAAAAATGTTCTAGTGCCTCTGGACACATCCAAAAATAGAATTAAGAGACTCTAAATTCTAGGGTAAGAATGATCCTTCAATTCATCTTAAAAGGCAAAGTGTAAGGGAATAAAGTTGGGTAAAAGAAGAAATGGGAGAGGGCATTAAATGACAGGATATAGCATTAGGCATGGCTGAACTAGACTTAAATGTTGGCCTTGCCAGCCTTCCTGAAAAGGGAACATTATAGCCGTGCAAAATCTGGATTTCACAGTGAGAAGAAATCAAACATAACACTTCTCACTCTGAATTACTTTACCCAAAAGATTGTTTTGAATTGAGACCTTCATTACTGCCAATAACTGAGTTTACCTAAATAATCTCCAGCACTTTGGAAATTGGGTAAGGCCAACACTGTTTGGTGCATTTAAAAAAAGGAGGTATGGTGTGCTAGAGAAACCTTTTCTTTCCTTGAACCTTAAAAAAACTTTTCTCCTACTTCATCTCTTCATATCTTGAAAAATCCATCATGAAAAGTATAAAATATGGAATCATGGGAATGTTGGCTTATTAACATGTATTTTTGCTTGTATTGCGTATACACTAAATGCAGACTTTCATTCTCGGAAAGGGTAAGTCACAATACTTAAAGCTACTCTATGTCAAGTAATATCCATAGAGACACCCCAGACCCTCAAGAACCTTGCACCTGTATTCAGAGAGTCGAATTTAAACAGAGCACATCTAGAATTCCATCTGAATGACTCCAAATGTGCTGAGCAGCTGCTGAGAGCAAAGCATTATGCGTGATGTACTGTGAGATAATAAAGTTGGAAGTATTCCTGCCAAATCCTAGTCTATATGTGCCATTCTTCTAGTTGGGATTATGTGTGGGCTCCTAAAGTGATACTTTTACTCTGGTTGTACAATACTTACTCGATCAGCAATAAATAATATCACCACCTCTGAGTGCATTTGTGTTTATACAATTCTAATGATTACAACGAAAGCAAACACTTTAAAACTTTCCACTCTGCTCCAGTCTCTGTCCCATATACTTTACTTGCGTTAACTCATTTAATTCTCACAACATTCTCACATGTTATTGTATTGGTTTCCCAATACAAATTATCACTAACTGGGTGGCTTAAAATAACAAAAATGCATTCTTTCACAATTGTGGAAGCTAGAAGTTCAAAATCAAGATATTATTAGTGTTGGTTCTTTCTGCAGTCTCAAAGGGAGAAGCCATTCCATGCCTCTCTCCTAGCTTTGGGTGGCTGCCAGCAATCCTTGGCATTCCTTGGCTTGTGGCTGCACTCCAATTCCTGCCTCTGTCTTCACATGGCCTCTGTGTCTCTGTCTCTTCTCTTTTTCTGTCTTAAAGGATAGTCATCATTGGATTTAGGGCCACAGTAATCCAGTATGATCTCCTCCAGAGATTCTTAATTACATCTTAAGGATGTTAATTCCAAATAAGGTTACATTCTCAAATTCCAGGCAGATACATATTTTGGGGGGTCCACTATTCAATTCACTACAATTAAAGTCTTCATTCTGTAGATGAGAAAATAAAATCTGTTTAAGCAGGTCACAGAGGTTACAGAGGAGGTAAGAGAAAACTCAAGCTTTGAGGCCAACTATCAGAAGCCAGAGACAATGGTCTTCAGGGTCACAACATCACATGACTCCATGATGTTATACTCTCTTTCTCTTCTACATTTTACCATGGGAAACAGACCACCAGATATGGTGGCCAACCAAATTCTGCAAGTCCATGCAGCAGTATGAAATGAACTTAATGTGAGAATTAAACGAATCCAGAGGATGCAAGCGGTGGACTGTAACATGTTGTTGGTGCCCTACCAGATACCCCAGGACCCCTTTAGCCAGTTTAGTAAGTGTGCTCATCTTTCAGAGGCTGTAGGTGCTCCTGCCCATGGCTCACACCTGAAACCTTCTCTGGGACATTGTCCTTCAGTGATTGAAGCCACTTTGCCCAGAAGAGTTGGGATGTTAAGCCAAGGAGTCGGGATGTTAAGCCCTTATTGCTTACCATCCAATGGACACTGACTGGGGCAGGGGTACGAAAGCCCCACTCTCTTGTCTTAAAGCAGGACAGACTCTGTGGTGCAGTTTACTTTCCAAAGTTCCCCCGAGGTTCAGGCTGAAGTTAGACTTCATATGTCCCACATTCTTGCATATCTCCATCTTCTTCCCTGTTCTGCTCCTATCCAAGTTCTTTCAAGCAGAACTCCGTGAATAAATCACAGTGTATACAAATCCAAAATCAAGTTGTGCTGCTGGAATCAGATGCCATTTTCTACATGTCACTTCATTTAGGTTTCACTCTAACTTCAAGAATAGCTCTAATTATCTCTACTTCGGGTATCAGGAAACTAAAGCTCAGAAAAGTTAGAGGATATGCCCATTGTTGCTCAGGAGATATATGATGGAGCTGGGATTCAAAGTCAGGCTCTCTTCAACCCTCTAGTTTCTACTAGACTTGCCTGCCTGCTTACTAAAACACTCAGGCTCAAGACAAATGTGCCCTTGGGAATGGGTCTGGTCTAATTAAACTTTGGGGGGCTTTAGCATCAGACACAATTGGGTAATTAATAAACGGTAGCTATTTCTTGAGAAAAAAAATTGGCATTTTAAACTTTTTGTTATGTTTTGGAATTTTTTCTGACCACTTTTTTTTACTGACCATTTTCTAAGGCTGTGAGATATACTTAGGATGATGTATATAAAGTGCTTAGCACCACACTTGGCACATTAGATATACTCAGAAAGGCTAGATATTGTTAATTTCCCTCCTGTCCAGTGCAGTGGCTCAGGAAGCTGAGATCTGTGATCCACCAGGGATGAACCCCAGCACACTAATGGGGCACCTCAAGGTGATATTTCAGCCTCCTAAGTCTGCCTGACCCTATGATATAGCCACTTCAGGGCAGTGATCCACTGAGGTGCCAATGGAAATGCAGATATGAGGGTAAGGGAGGTTTCTGTGGGAGCCAGAAACAACCCTGAGAAAGGGAGAGAAGTGGCTAAGGTTACAGGGTGAATTTCACTGTGTGTGACACCCTGGCTGAAATCCTATCCCACAGGGCCATCAGGTGAGCAATTAGAGAAAGTGACTGAAATTGCTTCCATGTTGTTTTTTTCCCTTTTTCCTCCTAAAAATATCTATGCTGAGAGTGTTGGCCTGTGTGTGTGTGTGTGTGTGTGTGTGTCTGTGTGTCTATGTGTATATGTCTGTGTGTATATATGTGTGTATGTGCATATATGCATGTCTCTGTATGAGTATTGCATAATGTGTGTATGTGTGTCTCTCTGTGTGTATATTCATGTTTCTGTGCATATGTGTGTGTGTGCATGCCCACACTTGTGCATGACCATATGCTAAATTTGACACCCTCATTCTGATTTCAATTCATTATGATTTTTCTGGATGTCTCCCCTTCTTACACTTTTCTTTCTGCAACTCAAACTCCATACTCCAGCGAGAATGTCATTCTTCTGGGTTTTCATTTTTCTGGACACATACTCTGTTTACAACTTACTCATCTCCTTTCTTTTATGAAATAACTCTTCTTCCTCAAAGACCCTGTTCTGACATCATGTCCATCATCTCCTCTACCCGTGGAATCTTCCCAGCTCTGACAGGAAGATTGAGTTATCCATCTCCTTTGCTAGCACCTTATAAAGATTTCTATTGTACAAACTGCTGTCCTTTGCTGTAATGATGCATTTCCAAGTTTGTCTCTCCTACCTCATACACTGTGGGATTCTTTGAGACAGGGACGATGTCATAAATTTCAGGCTTGGCAGGTTTGGCAACATTATTATAGTTCTTTAATAAAAGAAAAAAAACAAGTAAATAAATAAATAAATGAAAGGAGGATGAAGCACTAAGCTTAACATCTCTCTATACGGAATTATATTCCTGTAAAATGAAAATGATACATGTAGCCAATTGTGGTAGATTAAACAATTGACCCCAATTATTTCTCTTTCCCTTCTGTGCTGTTACGGGTTGAATCCTGGTCATGTTACTTGCTTTGGCCACTAGCGTGTGGGTAGAAGGGAGAGCATACCAGTTCCAAGCCTAGCATTCTTCCTAGGAACCTATTCTTACTGTCCATACAGCCTGGACTGCACGATGAAGACGTATGCAATAGAAGTGACCCAGCTGACCCCAGATCTTCAGTAAGAAGGGGAGCTTCCCAGAGAAGCTCAGACCAGAACAACAGAGGCATCCCAGACAACTCACTGATCTGGGATGATAAATGATTGTGGTTTTAAGCCACTTCGTTTTGAGATGATTTGTTACATAGCATTACAGTAGCAATAGCTAACTGATACTTCAAACTCATTTAGTTTTTGTGAGGATTAAATTGGATAATTCATGTCAAGTGCTTAGCAAAGCCCCTAGAACATGGTAAGCACAGATATTAGCACCCCGATTATTAAATGTCCCATTTCTACTATTTTATAAACTAAGACTTTTATGGAAAAGAACAGTTGGCAGAAAAGGAAAGCAAAAGTCTATTTATCAAATTCAACGAGGCTGTCACAGCTCAATTTGGCAATTTCTTTCATATTTGCTAAAAGCCTTTGGTAAATGTGAAGCAGGATGATGTCCCTTGGCTGGGAAGGTCTGAGAGGATTCACACTTAAGTAGAAAAAAGCAGACTTGGCACAATGGTGCTCCAGCATGGAGTCTTATATAACTGTCCCTGTCATCAGTGGGATCATCTGCTGGGTTTCCTAAAACATTTTCATTTTGTAAACCACTTTGTTTGACAACCCTTCATGTTAATCATTCCTTGGAGCCAGTCTGTACTCAAAAACAAATAGCTAATTCCTGGAAAGTGCCAGAGAACTGGGTTTATGAGGCTCAAGCCAATAGCCTCCTATTTGTTGAGAGGGTCCCATATTCCCATCTTCAGCTTAACTCCTTTTCTGATCTCCAGACTAAGATGTCTAACTGCTGCTGGACTTCCCCATCATGAGGGCCCAGGCTTGTGTCACACTTAAGATGTCAAAGTAGAGCTCATTATCTTTGTCCATACCACCCCTTCCCCCACCCCTGCTGAAAATATGGTTCCATCTATGCCTTGTTTCAGCGAAATCACCCAATTTCCTAAACCGGTACCTGTGGCATCCATTATTCCTCTCTCACTCTCCCTTTGCTTGCTCCTTTTCCCCAGACTTCTAAGTTCTCATTATTTCTCAAATCACTCTACCCCACTTCATCTTCATTACCATCACCTCATCTTCAGGTTTATAGCAAAAACCTCTTTATATGTCTCCCTGTTTCAACCTCTTCTCTATCATTTCTCTGTTCTCCGGGGTGACCTTTTTCATCTGTGTGTGTATGTGTGTGTGTGTGTGTGTGTGTGTGTGTGTGTGTGTGTGTGTGTGTATTTTCCTGTATATGCCTCACGCCTCCTACTGGACTGTAAGTTCCTTGCCTTTAGGAGTCATGCCTGGAATTTTGTTCATTCTCAAGGAATGTTTGGGGAGTCAAATCAGATTAATTCTTATTTGATTTAATCTTAACCAATCTCTCTAGATAAAGGTCTCTACATCTCCTTTCCATCTATTAAGCAGAACTATTTCAACTGAGTCCACAACAAATATCAACTTACCAGAGGTCAGTTGAACCGCAGTTCAGAGTAAAGCCTTTTATAATAGATTTTGCAGGGAGGGCTCTTTCAGACAATAGTAGGACTGAAAAGGACAGCAGACAATATGGCAAAGGAGGAGGAGAAGCAAGTCTTGCAAAGCAAATGCTAATTACCAGGTGCAGCTCTACTTATTTTACCCCCCTTTGTATGATTCATCTTCAGAGACTGTGAGGTAAGGAAAGGGGCCAGCAGGAATTTTAGTGCTGGAGTTTATCTTCAATGGTTCACATCTTATCCCACCACATGCTAGCTGCATTTTTCAACATCTCTATAATTCAATTATATAATGAGTAATACATGGATGATTATAAGAGTATTTGCCTTTAAGGCTGTTGTGAGAAATAAATGAAATAAAACCTCATACATATCAATACTCATCTGACAGAGAAAAGAATCCCTTCAGAACAGTTTGGGAATTTGTCCAAGTTAGTGGTAAAGGTAGGTTAAGAATCCAATCCTTTCTGAGTCTAAAGTCCAAGTATATTCTACTTTCTGGAAAATCTTTCTTTCTAAGGGCGAAGTAGGGTGAACTGGGAGGATCTGTAAGAATTTCCCTATTGTTGCTCATGACCTTCCTTCTCCCTGAATACATTTTCCACACCTTTTCCTATTTTATCCTGCTAAACATTTTCCTTCTTAAAAGACAAGCAGAAATATTGCTTCCATGATTATGTTGCCTAAGTTAGTAGTGCTGCCATATGAGCTCCAACTCAGACCCTGAGTTCATGGTCTTTCTAGTCCATGAGATGCCAGTAAACCTTACAATGGTGACTCTTTTTGAAACAGGAGGGAAGGGGCAGGGCATAACCTTTAAAAGAATGACATAGCCACGTGACAGGACCTAGTTTGAACCAACTTGAACCAACTAGGTCCAAGATGGTGGAAGATTCAACTTCCAGTGGACCTTGAGACTCATTATACGCTCATTGTAATGCATTAACATATGCTAAATGACACACCCACCAGTACCATGATAGTCTTGAGGCTAACCATAAAAGGCCAAAAAGTGGCAGTGGCCCAATTCCTGGAAATCTCCGCCCCTTCCCTGAAATAGTTGTAATAATCCTCCCACTCATTAGCCTGTGAAATTACCTAGCCTATAAAAACTAACCATGCCGTCAGAGCCTCTGGCCTTCTGAGATGTCCCACACTCTGTCTGTGGAGGGTGTTTCTCCCCTGGTCGCTCTGACTTTCCAAGACAACGCTATGTCTTGGGGCTGCTCTCACCTTTTGAGACAGACTGCATTCTGTCTATGGAATGTGTATCTCTCCAAATAAATCCACTTCTTACCTATCACTTTGCCTCTCACCGAATTTTTCTGTGAGACATCAAGAACCTGAGCTTCATTTAGTCCTGAGATGAGGTATGTGATCTCAACTAAAAGACCATGGTTCAAGTCCCAATCTGGGTTCTGGCAGGGTTGGAGTCCTGGCCTGTGGGTTCAAATCCCAATCTGAGGTGCACGGTTTCATTTTTGATATATCAGAAGTTAAAACACCATTTATCCCAAAGGGTTACCATAAAGAGTTGATATTCTTAGGACGAAATAATCTTTGCACACTTTCCACCACATAATGTTTTTCGGAGGAGATGTTAGGGCTTATAGTGATATTGCACATGAATGAAGAGACCTCAGTGCTTCTGGCAAAGAACTGGATCTGCTCTGAGTTTGAAGAGGGAAGATGGGGACACTTCCCAACATGTGAGCAGGTCGACTAAGGGAGAGAGTGGGATAGTCCTAATATCTTTTGGGTATCTGATGCATTTCTTCTTCCAGGAAAGAGGATGTTTTGTTTATGCATGGCTTTGGAAGGATTACTTTGGGCAGGCAGAGTGCAAAAAGCTTTGTTAAGCCTTGTCCCCTCCAAGAGACCCTGTCTTTCACTTTCTGACAGCACTCTCTGTGACCTCGCTCTTGTCACCTATCTGATCTTTCACTGTGAGACAGAAACAAATGTGATGAAATTGAGGGCTCAGCAAAAGAGTCTGGCTTTTCACCTCCCAGGTGTGAGGAAGAAAGAGCTAGTTTGGGGGAGGGCACCACAGAGAATGCCCCTACACTCTGCAGGTCACTCTAGGGAAGACAACCAGCAAAAGTCCATGAGGAGTCACAGACGTTGCCCCACATGGCAGGTTTGTGGGTCAGCGAGGGGAAGGGACACTTTAATGAATGCAGCTGGTCGTCATTTTAGTTCTTAGTGGAAGAAGAAAAGGTGCAGACAAAATAAGCTGTCCAGACTAACCAGTAGTTGGATTAGTAATGCCTGAACTTGACAGAGAAGCCAGTGCTAAGGGTCAAAGGATAAACTGATTGGTGGGAACTTTTTGATGCCTGAGTTTTAGTGAAGCTATTAGTGCCAATTAGAATGACACCAGAGAAGAGGCTGGAAGGCAGGGGGCCCCAGGAATATGTCAGGAGAAGGGTTTGACGGCTGAGATGCAAAGAAAGATGGGTGATTAGGAAGCATAATTTGCTCAATTACTTGTGATTTGGTAGAAGTTGGTTTTTAGGACTGTTTTTGTAACCTGAAAATGGGGGCCTTAGAAGCCTTTGAAATGAGGACAAGGCACGTAGAGTGAACTAATTTCAACTCAGCGCAGACTTTAAGAACATAACTGCCATGTCAGATTGGGATCACCATGGGCCCAGGCCGCCATTTTGCCCCTGATAGGGGCACTGACATAGGTGTGTGTGGACAGGATTGAACTGTCAAACACAAGAGTTAAGGAAGTACCTGAAGATTCCTTTAGTAGTCTTTCATGGATTGTCATCTAATTGAGCTGCTGGAACTATTCTGACACTATCAGTATGTTTGCCTTCCCAGTCTTTTGGAGTAAAATGGTGTTGTGTTGACCTAATCGCTTATTAGTCACATGAACTCTGATAAGCTGCTTAATCTCTTAGAGTTTCAATGACCACATTAAAAAATATATATATAACTATTATCTATCTATCTACCTACCTATATATTGGCTGCACTGCATGGCATGTGGGATCTTAGTTCCACTACCAGGGACCGAACTTGGGCCCCCTTCAGTGAAAGCACAAAGTCTTACCAACTGGACCTCAACGGAAAGGAAGGGAAGTCCCTCAATGCCCACATTTTAAATATAGGTCTAATAATAGGTACACTCACAGAATCATTTTGAACATTAAGTAGAAAAATAATAAAAGACAGTTAATACTAATATAGCACTTACAACTTACTATACACTGAACCAAACTATATCTATATCTAAATATATCTGTATCTTTATATTCATATCTATATCTATATAACTCATTACTCCTCACACAAATTTATGAGCATAGTTTTTTATGATCTTCATTGTACAAAAGAGGAAGTTGTTCATATTGTACTTGGGCTTAACTTGGGCACAGAGCTTGGTGGAGTTGGTGGCTATAGGTCTTCACTCAGACATTTGTGTCTCAAGATCTATTAAACCACAAGGTAGTGGGTATTGGTGAATAAACTGTTGCTCACTTCAGTTTTAGTTATTTCAGAAATGTGTATTCATTCAGTCTCTTAGAAGATTGGTCAACTTATTGAGACTGAGACTGAGACAGGTACATACATATTATCTGAAATATGGAAGAGTCCTTAAGAATCATAAGTAGAGACAGCTGGACTCCAATAGAACTGACAATCACTTTCTTCCAGAATTAACACACATAGTCCTAGAACCACATTAACAAAATTTTCCAACTTAAATTATGATCATTGAGTCTAACAGACTGAATATTGCCTTTTTAAAGGTAACTTGAAATGATACACCAGTGGTTACTTCAGTCTCTCTTTGTTCTTTCAAAATACATATTTCAGCTTCCTTCAGAACAAGATGGGGGCCACAAACATGTTCAGAGGGCTCTTTAAGTTTTAAATGGTTATTTCCTCTACCTTTTCAAAATGTATGGAAGAAACCAATACGTATATTGTAGTAGTAACATTTTCTTTCTGGTGATTGCCTATTCCTAAAATAATTAATTTCCTCAGATCAGAAAGAAGAACAGTTTAAATAGTGGCAATATACATGAGTAAAATATCCTTTAAAAGGGCACAAGAGGGCAAACGACAAGTTCATTTGTCATCAACAAAGATGAAAAGTTCATCTCATGAAGGGATCTCAAAAGGGCTGGGTTGATGAAATTTCATAATCTGATGGAAATATTAAAATGGTTTACCTATCCACCTACATCAGAGTAGCTCAGACTCAGGGCTATTAACATTCTGGGCTGGACAATTCTTTGTTGTGGGGAGTTGTCCTGTGAATTGTAGGATGTTTAGCTGCATCACTGATCTCCATGCATTAGAAGACAGTAGCACCAACAACATTCCCAGTTATGACAACCAAAATTATTTCCAGACATTGACAAATGGCTCCTATAGGCTTGAAATCCCTCCTGTTGAGAATCACTGATTTACATTTATATCAGGAATCAGACTAGCAAACATTTTTCTAAGGGCCATACAGTACATGTTTTAGGCTTTGAGAGTCATACGGCCTCTGTGACCACTACTCAACTCTCATTGTTGTCCAAAAGCAGATATAGACAATATGTAAATAAATGAGCATGGCTATGTTCCAATAAAACTTTATTTACAAAAACAGACCACCATTTGTATTAGGACCATGGGCTGTGGTGTGTCTACCCCAGATTTATATCACTGTGAAATAACACGGCATAATACGATACAATATGATGCTTAGTACTGAGTGAAAAAAGAACATTTTCATTCAAGAATACAAGGCATATCACTGATAGTACCACCCAGAGATATCTTCTGTCATCTTCTTAATACATGAATAGACACACATGTGCATACATATCATTTGTCAAGGACAAAAGTTTGAAATCTTACTATGTATATGTATAATTTTGTATCCTTATTTTTTCATATGACATTATTTATAAAATAAGTAATTTTTTTGGTGTTGTATACCCTTGAAAAACATAATTTTAATGGTTGTGTAATTATCCATTTTATTGAAGTATCAAAATGTATTCATTACTCCCTGTAATTGGATATTTTCATTTTTCCCATTTTTCCTATAATGTGAATAATGGTGCAATGAATATCTTTATACATGTATCTCTAACAACTTCTATAAGATAGATTTCTAACAGATTAGCTAATTTAAAGAATCAGAATATTTTTCGAGGTTCTTGGTCATGTGTACAAATTGGCCTTCAAAAATTTTCTGCTGGCTTCTATTCCTCTGAGAGAACTAGATATTTTTAATTGAATTGCTTGCTAGATAATAAGCTACCAGCAGGCAGGGTGCACAGCTTCTCCACTTTATTCATCCCCCAAAGTACCTTGCACGATGTCTGCTAGATAGACTCCCAGTTAACTGTCCTTACATAAAGTTGGACACAAAATTCTGAGACTTGGACACATGATATTGTAACATTTGAAATGTATATCCAAATCTTCGAAACATCTTTGACATGCAGTAATACATGGAATGACACCACAAGTTTAGGACAAGCAATAAAGGCAACACCTTTAGCACCCAAATTGCATAAGTTGACATGTCACAAGTTGTGTGTAAAAAAATGACATAGGACTCACATAGTTGAGTTATTGACATGAAAGGAAGACCAGAAGGGGTCCCATTACTCTGCACAATTTTAGGGTTTGTGTTCTTTAAATGTGTGGAATATTACAATTAGGAATATATCATTTATGTGGATCATTGGATTTCCTGTTTTTAATCTCTGTAAGCATTATGGCAATCTTCAGAGCTAGCAGAAACCACAATCGTGCTGTACAGAAACCCCAGCTTGCACAGGCCACCCAACCCTAAGGGGAAATTTCTTATAATCGGTTTTTTTCTCACAGCTCCTCCAAGTCCAGGTGAGATATCTAAGCAGACTGCAGAGCTGGGTTCTGACAAAGGAATGAAGAAACTGAAATCTATCATGTTTTGTGTTTTATTCTCCAGGGTTGAATCTAATATGGGATGGGATGTTTAAGCCACACAAATTTTTCCAGAGAAAAACTGGAGAGAACTAGTGCTTATTTTCTGTGGCTCTTTGGAAGTGTACTCTGGGTGCATTTCACCAGAACAGATTGGCTATGTTAGAAAGGTCATCAAAAACCCTCTAGGTTCCCAATCTCAGCAAGTTTTATGCAGATGGGTTTGAAAACCCTAAGATTATGATGTTGTAAGGGATTAGCCTGACGTTTTCAACATTATCACTCTAATTGTGTGCTTTTAAATACTTCAGGTACAGATCCTGCAGCCATGAAATGAGTCCAGTCTTCAAAGATTTTTATCACTGGTAGCTCTCAATGATACTGGCCACTGGACGAACACAGAGCACAGGTTCTGAAAGGACACTGACTGTTTTCTGGGTGCAAATGAATAGGTGTAACCTGGGCACTGTGAAGGGAACACCCCTCCTCCCCACGTCAGGATCGCTATGGCTCTAAATTCTTGGCAGCATCCTAAGGCACTTGCTGCTTGTCATAGCCTGTCACCAAGAAGGTAACATGCGACCAAAGACCTCACTTCCTTCATACATTTACATAAATGCCATTTTGCTGGTGAGGCACCTCTGGCTGCTTCAGTTAAAATTGCAACGTGTAATGCACACCCAGCACTCTGTTCACTTTCTTGTCTTTATCACCTTAGCTCTGATCACTATTAATATGTTATATATCACTTATTTATCCTGTGTATATCTGTCTTCCCCACTGAACTGTAAGCTTTGCAAGGGTAGACTGTGTGTATGTATGCATGTGTGTGTTTCTATTTTTATTTGCTGCTTGGACCCCATTGCCTAAAACAGTGGACACACCTTTGAAGGCATTGTCCTGTACTTAAGCTTCCTCTTTGGCTAATTTAACAGCTTCTGAGGACAGCCACTACCTATAGTACATAGTGAGTACTTCATATATATTTGGGAATTTAGTCACATAGTCACCACTCTTGTATCTAGAAGAGATAATGATTAATAAATAACATCCTTAGCTTTTTGTTTAGCAGATCTTCTTTTAAATGGAGAGGGGGTGAAACATTCCAGTCTGCCATGTAAACCCCCCACTCAGTACCTGCCAGCTATTGTTTTATTCTCACAGTGGTCCTGTGAGGTGGATTTTATTAACGTTTCCATCTTACCAATTTAGAAAATGGAAACTGAGGCTGAGAGATGTAAAATAACACCTCAGAGTCACTTTAGTTGCCCAAACTGGCAACTAACTGCTCTGGGATGTGGACCCAGAGCTTTTTAAGCACCAAACTCAAGACACTGTGTGAGGCGAGTCTATAGGATTCTTAAACATACTGGGGGAAAATGTGGGATAGGAGTTACTCTGCATTTGTGATCAAGTCCCAAAGGCATAAAAGTGCCTTCTAAAGGCACTTTTTAAAAATTGAATCAGGACATAGCAACAACATGAAATTTTTATGGGACTTTCATTTCAGAAATCTGTAGCACTTAAAACACATGAATTAATTCTTAAAATTCACAAAGTAGATAGTAAATTATTTTGATGAGAAATTAACTATAGTGAGAAAACAGCAACTCATACAGTGTCAGAGATTTGTCTTAAAAAAGGCGTAAGGACCCCCATACATTCTGTAAGTGAGAAGGAAGGATACTTATTAAAGCACAGTGGAGCAGGAACAAAATTTGAGAAGTGTTAGGATCACTTGCCATAGATGGATGATTTCAGGCTAGCAATGATTTTTATGCTGATTAGTGAGGTTGATTGTTAATTCTCAACAAATGTATTGTCGTGTCTCCAAAAATATTTTTCTGAAAATATAGCTCAAGAATTAAGTACATTTTTCAGTTCAACATTTATTTTATATCAGCTTTGTAAAATATATAGAATGCAATTTAGCTATTCCTTAAAACATTATTTATTGTCTACTCTCATACAAGACATCTGAGTAGAAAACACCAAGACAAATCATCCCTTCATTATGATTTTAGGACATCTCTTCTCTTCTGTAATAATAGTGATATTCATTGAAATCCAAATTTGTCTTTTCACCTAAGTCTGAATTGAAGTCTTGAGAATAACTCCAAATAGAGTTTCAAAGTTCTACACATCTGTGGAAAACTTACAATTTACATAAATCAGTAACAATGAAACCAGTCACTGGAGCTGAGTGTGCAAGGTTTATTAACTTGGTTCAGGTTGTTAAAGATGGCCTGGGGTGGAAGATAGGTGAATTCACTGAGTAAAGTTGAAACACATAAAAATAAATGACTATCAAAGTTCTCATAGCTAAATCCTGGTAAAGGTGGGGTTCACACGCTGACCCCTGACTCAAATTTGGCGATCTTTCTGATTCATCCCACTGATAGAAGAAATGGTTTGATTTTGCTTCCTCATGAAGGGGCTTATCCAATTAATTTCCAGAGTGCAATCATAGCTTCTGTTTGTTTGTATCCTCCTGAAACTTGGGACATTATTTACGCCACCTTTCAAAGGGATGAATCTCATGACCTGAGGTTTGGGACTTATTTTTGGCTGTTAACTCAAACTTGGATGTATTAGTCTGCTAGGGCTGCCACAGACTGGGAGGTTTAAACTACATAAATTTATTGTCTCACAGTTCCGGAGGCTACAGGTCTGAGAAGGTGTTGATAGGGTTGGTTTCTTCTGGGGGCTCTGTCCTTGGCTTGTAGATGACCATCTTCTCTATGTGTCTTCACAAGGTCTTTCCTCTGTGTGCATCTGTTCTAATCTCTTCTAGTAAGAAAACCAGTCATATTGTATTAGGGTCGTGGTAATAACCTCATTTTAACTTAATTACTTCTTTAAAGATCCCCATCTCCAAATACAGTCACATTTTGAGGTACCAGGGGTTAGGACTTCAATACATACATTTGGCGGGGAGTAGGGCATCATAACAGTCGATGTGCAGAAGCTGTAAGCTTGGTAACCCAAGTAAGCAAAATGATGCCTATAAAATAAGAAATACTTTTAATTCAGTTTCCACCACATGCCTGGGAATTTACATGCTTTATTCTGTGTTAGTGTCATAGCAGCCTAGCCAATTATGTCTTTAAGGGACTTGTTTTCTAGGTCAAGTAGCTAAGAGAGGTCAAGTAATTTCCCTATGGTGACCTAGCTAATAAGTGGCATAGGCTAGCATTCATCTTGACCTCCAAGCTCCTGCAGGCTGCTCCCTAGCTGGATGCAATACTGTAGGACACTCAAGGGGGCGCTTTTGTTGGAAGGTATCACAAAGCTGTTACTCAGAGTCTGACTGTTCTTAACCTACAAGGGTAGAAGACCCAGTGGTGATGAGAAACAGCTGAGACCAGAGCCACTGTGACTCCCATTGTGGCATCAGAAGTCCGTCATGAGGGGCCAGTTAGCCAGGCCCAAGAAGGCTGAAGGACATTTAAGTACTGCACGTCCTAACATGCAGAAAGCAAGAAGTCTCCATCAGCCGGGCTTGAAATCAAAAGCCCAACCCCATTGCCTCTCTGAGGGGCAGCCTGTCTCCCAGGAATGTGGCCATGATAAACGAGAAATATGTATAAAGTGTGAGCCCTTGCCCCAAAGGGTGCTGAATAAATGCCGGGTATTATACTATTGTTTATTTGGGCTACCCAAGTGCACTGGACTGAACAAGAGTATTTCTTTCACCGACAACCGCGGTCATTGTGGTGAAAAGATTTATGTTACGACATATGAATGATGCCTCTGTGTACATGCGTGTGTTTATGTGTGTGTGTGTGTATGTGTGTGTTAATATTTGGTGTGCTGTGTAGGGAGATGGGGGCTGCATTTATCCTGGAAAATGAGCTGGAAATTTCGGGAAAGTTTTGGTTACCCACAATTCCCCTTTGACAGACTTTCCTGAAGTTTCCAACTTAATCATGGAATTTTAATTTGAAAGGGAGCTCAGGGATTGCCCAATCCTAGTCTCTACCTGGTTTCAAGTGCTTC
This sequence comes from Monodon monoceros, assembly GCF_005190385.1. Classification (NCBI taxonomy): domain Eukaryota; kingdom Metazoa; phylum Chordata; class Mammalia; order Artiodactyla; family Monodontidae; genus Monodon; species Monodon monoceros. The sequence goes on from NW_021703777.1 coordinate 97,076,495, forward strand.
ACGGTAACATTATGGAGATGTGGTTAACCAACTTCTGCTTGAACACTTCTGCTGATGGGGAACTCACCACCTATGGAGGGACATTTGTTCCTTTTATAGACAGCTTAAGGAAAAGAAGGGAAATGGCTTTTATAGGGAACTTTAGATGATTTAGGCACTATGCCCAAAACTTGATATGCATTGTTTTATGTTCACCTCATCATAACACTTGGAGGTAGGTTCTACTGCTGCTTTTGGTACCACTCTCAAGGCTTACAGTGGACCAGGCACTCTTTCAAGTGCTTTAAATATATTGTCATTTAATCTTTCCAGACACCATAAGAGATAGGTACTCGTATTTCTCCATTTCATAGATAATGAAAATGAGGATCAGAGAGGTTGAACAACTCGCTCAAGTTCACACAGCTACAAAGTGGATTTGCATACAGGCAGTAGGATCCAGAATCCATACTTCTAACTGTTATGTTCTGCTGCCTCTAATCATCCTGAATTTAATGACAAGAAAATAAAGCCCTGGAGAGCTTTAGTGACTGGTTACAGGTTGCACCATGGTGATTTGAACCTGACTGTCTGACTCCAAACCCTTGCTATTTCCATAACTCTATATGTCCCCCGATTATGGCAAAGTGCTCTCATTATCACCTGAGACAGAATTGACATCCATTCAGTTGTCTGCTTGGAACCTGTCTCTGCTGTAGAGCCATTTGACAATTACCGTGTAGGTCTGTAAGCAGCTCTCCCTATCCTCATGCTCAAATATTAATATATGCAGTTCCTTTAGATAGTCTTTGCCCTTTGTAATTTCCACCTGCTCTACTCTTATTTAGATATTTTCTTCCCTTCCTTCTAAGGTATGTTAAAGTGGGATAGCCAAGCCTGAACTCCAATTATGAGGTCGGTCTAGATGAGCCACAATGAACAGAACTGTGATCATCCCGTGTTCATTTATTCAGTTAGTCAGTCGGTTAATAAGTAAACAAAATTTGTTCAATGCTCTGTTAAATATCAATGATCAGCTGCTTGTTATTTGCCCAGTTACACATACGCACATATACAACATAAGCACAAGCCTGTTACTGGACTGTGAAATATTGGTCTATTTAGCTATTTACTCTTACCTCATACTTTGACAGCTACATCTTTATAAAAATATTGATATCTAGTTGCTAAGTCTCCTTCCTTCTTTTTTAAAAAATCATCTTGGTTATCTTGACTATAAGTTTTTCTGTTAATTTTAGGGTTGATTTTTAAGTTTTGTGGAAGTTTCTGTTGATATTTTCATGTAATTACATTTAAAATAGCTTTATTTAAGGGGAGCTTACACATTCACTATATTTAATCTTTTAACCTGTGATCATGTTTTCTCTCTCCATTTAAGTTTTATTATTTTTATTTGCATAAAGTTAACAAATATTCTCTATAAGGATCTCAGGTGTGTGTATATATATATATTTTTTTTTTTTTTTTTGGCGGTACACGGGCCTCTCACCATTGTGGCCTCTCCCATTGCAGAGCACAGGCTACGGACGTGCAGGCTCAGTGGCCATGGCTCATGGGCCCAGCCACTCCACAGCATGTGGGATCTTCCCGGACTGGGGCACGAACCCGTGTCCCCTGCATCGGCAGGCGGACTCTCAACCACTGCGCCACCAGGGAAGCCCTCAGGTACATTTTTAAAGGTTTATTCCAATGCATTTTACATTTTGATCTTGTGAATGTTATAGTATCATTCTTTACCATAATTTTTAACATTTTAATAATTTTTACATTTTAGTTACATTTCAAAAATCAGGATTTTCACAGTATGTTCTGTGGAGTCTTGGGGATCTGGGAAGGTGCAGCAACTCTGGGCTCCTGGAGATGGGATGGATACTGCTGCCAGGGGAACAGTCCTCTGGACCCTCTCCCTAATACTGCTCTCCTACACCTCTTGGACTTTGGAATTTGTGTTTTATCCTATAAAAATTAGGAAGCCTTTGAAATGTTTTAAGAAGGTTACATTGTCTGGCTGCTCAATGGAAAATATGGTGGCAGAGGAGTAAGAGTCAACAGAGAGAGACCAGTTTGGAGTGTTTTTCAGTAACAAGGGAAAATTATTGTTTGACCTCATGATTTTATGAGGTTTTAGTGGTTGTGGGAGATGGAATTAATATGGGACATGTTTTGTAAATAAAACTGACAGGATTTACAGATAGATTAAATATTGGACGTGAGTGGAAAAGAGGGATCTGAGATGATGCCTAGATTTTTGCTTAATCATCTTGGATTGTGGTGACTTAGGCTGATTAGGGGAATATTAGGAGAGAAATAGGTTTGTGTGTGTCTGTATGTGTGTGTAGGAGAGAGAGAGAGAAAGTGAGAACAAGATCATAGGGTTAGCTATTTGAGTGTAGGTAGATGTCAGAGGTAAAGGGAAAGTTCTGGAAGGTAGACACATACACACAGGCTAATATTTTAAAATTTCCTGAGTGCAAAGTCTTTGCATAGGCAATAGGTCGGAAGGTGTGGACTTGAAGAGGAACATTTGATCTGTAGTAATAAGAGAAATAAAACAAGATGTATCAACAAAGATTAGATGGACTTAGAGTCTTAGTGGTGAATTTTGTTGAGTAAATTAATTAACATATGTATGCAGTATTTACAAGTCTATGAACTAAATTATAGAGCATAGTCATAATTGTCTCAGTATGAGTAGAAGCAAATAAAAAAGACATCAGAGAGGAATTAAAAATTGGGCAAAGAATTTAAGTGATAATAACTATAACAGTACTATTAATAATATAGGAGGAAGATGATGAATTAGAAGAAGAAGGAGGGAGAGTGGAAGAGCTACATTTTGATGAGTATTTGTATTTGTGTTCTCTATCTCATTTAATCCTTATGACAACACTAAGAGGTAAGTATTATCCACGTTTTACACATGAAGAAAGTAAGGCACAGAGAGCCAGGTAAGTTTCCCAAGGACACACATATTTTAAATGGAGGAACTATAATTTGAACTCAAGACTGCCTAGCTTCAAAGACTACATTCTTAAATACTGTAATTACAGAGTATGCCTACAGGAATGGCGGAAAGTCTTCCTAGTTAGAGGAAACAGCATCAGCAAAGGCAAGGATACACAGGCATGCCTGAGCAATGGTGATTAGTACAGAATGACTGGCACATAGAAAATGTCTATGGCTTCCCTAAATCAGAGTCTGAGATGAGTAATTGTGTTTAAGTGATTTTTCTTTAAAGGATAAACAAGACAAGGAAGGAAGGAAAGCCAAATAAAGATGAGATGTGATAAAAACTCCCACTTACTGTGCTGATCCTGAAGTGGAATTCTGGACTAGAGCCTACACCTCAGATTTGCCCCAATATAAGACCATGGGATCTTGGCTGTCACCCTCTTGCACCCATTGGTTATTTGTTGGATGTGGAGTAAGTAGAAACACGGAAATGGATAAAAAAGACAACAAGATTTGGTTAGAGCATAAACATCATCTACCACCATGTGGTTGGGAAGGAGTGGGAAGAGTTGAGAATCAAGAGAAAGGATGAGCAGTCTTCTGAGGGGGATGCAATGCCATACTAGAGAGTTTGGAATTTATCCTTGACTAATCAGTTACTACAGAAGGCATTATTATTATTATTTAAATGAGGGATCTCTGTGGTTATGGAAAAATAAATGTCAACACACTATAACATGTGGGCCATCATAAATGAGGGGTGCTTAGCATCCCTTTTCTGGGTTGAGCTAGACAAATTTAAGTTTGAGTCTTAGTTAAGGTTGGACAAATTAATAAAGGCACCATACTTTTTCTGTTAATCATTTTTATCTGTATAATTCTCCGTAGACTAGTGTTTTAATTAGGATGTTTTGCTAGTAATAGGAAAGATGTAAGGCAGCTCCAATTTGGTAAAATTAAGCCATCAAACAATGTCATCAAGATCATCAATAACATAATTATCTTCTACATTTCCATTTTGACACTTTTAGTGTATTCTTTTAGCTCCTGTCATTAAGACTGGCTGCCCCATTTCTAAGCACCATATGAGAAACAACAGTGTCTAGTGGAAGAAAGGGAATTGTTACATCTCAGTTGTCTCTTTTTAGTTCTAAAGAAAACTTTTTTCTGGAAGTCCTCCAGTTGACTACCTCTCACACTTATTGGCCAGAATTGCACACCCATCCCCTAAATAATTCAATCACTGGCAAAGGGAAGGGTCTCCATTGTTTTGCTTAAATAAAATAAAATGTACCTTCTGGAGAGGGTGTGGAGAAAAGGGAACATTCCTACACTGTTCGTGGTAATGTAAATTGGTGCTGCCACATGGAAAATGGTATGAAGCTTCCTCAAAAAATTAAAAATAGAACTACCATATGATCCAGCACTCCCACTTTTGTGTATTTATCCAAAGGAAGTAAAAACAGGATCTCAAAGAGATCTCTGCACTCCCATGTTCATTGAGATATTATCCACAATAGCCAAGATAGAGAAACAACCTAAGTGTCTGTCAACTGATGAATGAATAAAGATGTGGTATATATATATACACAATGGACTATTACTCAGCCATAAAAAAGAATGGAATAATGTCACTTGCAGCGATGTGAATGGACCTAGAGATTATGACATTAAGCAAAGTAAGTCAGACAAAGACATATATGATATCACTTATATGTGGAATAAAAAAAAATGAACAATACAAATGAACTTATTTACAAAGCAGAAACAAACTCACAGACATAGAAAACAACCTTATTGTTATCAAAGGGGAAAAGTGGGAGAAGGATAAATTAAGAGTTTGAGATTAGCAGATACACACTACTATATATAAAGTAGATAACCAACAAGGGCCTACTGTATAGAATAGGGAACTATATTCAATATCTTGTAATAACCTATATATATATACATATATATATCACTTTGCTGTACACCTGAAACATTGTAAATCAACTATACTTCAATAAAAAATTATCCTCTGGGGCTGGTGATACTACTGATACTACTATGGGTCCCAAGAGTATCTAAGTTTAAAGATTTTTGTATGTATAGTTAGTTATTGGGAGCTGTAAATGGAAAGCAGGTAAGAAATAGCCTCTCTCTTTCTCTCTCTCTTTATCTTCCTCTCTCTCCATCTCTCTCCGTCTTCTTTTTCTCTCTCTCATCATGGTCTCTCTCCCAAGGTCCCAAAGCATCTTGTTTCTGTATGTGCATTCACTATCTCTTCCTTATAAACAAATTTCTTTTATTTGTATCAGGTAGGACAAAACCTTCTTGGCACTCTAGTCCCAACTGTATGTAGTCTTTTGGCTCCAGCTGGCTTCATTTTCTCCATTTTCTAATTTCAAAATTCCTGAAAGCTTATGATGATTGGCTTAGCTCATATTTTTCTTTCCAGCCATAGGATGTTAGTCAGCCTTTGGTTAAGCTGAATTTGAGCAAATGCCCACCCTGATCCAATTGTCTGTGACAGCAGAGACTGTGGGTTAGGGCAATTCACCTTTAACAAGGTTTATGGATGGGAAGTGTGAAGGACAGTCACTTGCAAAACATGTCTGATATAATCATGCTCTTTTAAGATTGTGCAGATTACATTAGAAAAAAATTTATAAAGTGAGCACTCAATAAATTTACATTCCTTTCTTTTTTTCTTCATTTATTCAACGACCTTTATGAAACATCACTTCCTTCCAGATACTGGAGATGCACAGATTAAAAAAACAAAACAAAACAAAACAAAAAAAAACAACAGTCCTTAAAAGGAGTCACAGCTAGTTAGATAAGCATTCTTAAGCAGTCAGTACACAACACTGAGAGTGTAAACAGAAGATGAACACCTAACTCAACCTCAAGCCAACACTTGATCTGAATCTTTAAGTCTAAAGAGTTAACCAGACAAGCATGGATGAGAGAGGATGGGCATCAAAACCTGATGGAATTGTATGGCTTCTGTGTTTCACAATTTTAGGAAGTCCCGTTAATGTTTTATTCTAAGTGTCTCTGGATTTGTGCAATGTAGCAATAATGTAGGAAAAAGCAAGCTGTTTGATTTGATTGAAGTTTGGCAAAGATAAGGGCTGGAGAAGTAAGCAAAGGCTAGACATAGAAAGACATTCTGAAAGGCCTTAAAGGAAATACTTTTTTTAATTAAAAAAAACACAAACAAACAAACAAAAATGCAGGAATTTCAGATATGGGTAAGATGGAGTAAACATACTATACATACTCTTGGTATCACATGGAATGCAACTATAACCCCTGACAGAATGCATGGAGATACTTTATTTTGCAGACTCTGAAAAATAAAGTTTCAGGAGGGTTGAGGAAGAAAACTGGAATTCAAAGTACCACTGAACCATCATTGAGTTTTTCATCCTTTTCACTATAGTATCCCCCAGGCTGGATGTAACACAGCCCAGAACTTGGAAGTGGGGACTGATGTGGACAAAGAGAACTCAAGGAAAAGCACTCTAGTTCTGGCTCAGGTAGTGGAAACTAACTTCTCAATGGCCAGAAAGAATGGAGTAAACACTATCAAAATATCAATTCTTTCATACTGCAGCAAACCTAAAATTCTGAAGAAGTGGAATCTTCCTTTTTGATCAGAGAAGCTGTGCTTCTAAGATGGAGGAGAAACCCTCATTTTTATTGCTTCTTTCTGTGCTCCACATCTTGGCCCCAGACATGTGCGCTGCCACTAAGGACTGTAGGAGAGTGGAGTAAATAAAGCCTCAGCTTTCATGTTGAAGGACTGAAAGGGGAAGTTCTAGGAAATGGGGAAGTTCCGAGAAGATTTCAGAGAGGAGCACTTCCAGAAAATGACTCTGAAACTTGTTTGTGAATTCCTGGGCATGCCCCATGTTATGCATAGATATGCTAAAACAAAAATATTCAAAATTTCCATATGATTTAAATAAAGTCCAGCATCTCATAACATAATATTCAAAATATCCAGAATACAATCTAAAAATTACTCTGAATATGAAGAAGCAAGGTAATATGAACTCACAGGGGAACAGATGATCAACAGATGCTAAAGTAGACGTTGGAAGTATCTGACAGCTATTCTGAAAATGCTTCAATAAGTTAAGGTGAATACTGTTGGAACAAGTGGGAAGATGGAGAGTCTCAGCAAAGAAATAAAAGATATAAAGAAGAATCAAACAGAAATTTAAAACAGAAAATCATAGTAACCAAAGTAAAAGTGTAGAATGGGCTCAAAGGCAGAATAGAGATGATAGAGGAGGCAATAAACTTGAAGTTGAATAGAAATTATTTAGTCTGAAGAACACAGAGAAGAAAGTTTTTTTTTTTAATGTACAGTTTCTCAGAGACCTGTGGTACAATACCAAAATATCTAACATTTATGGGATAAAATCCTCAGAAGGAGATGAGAAAAATGTGCAGAGGAAATATTTGAAGGAACAATTGTAGAAAAACCGCCTGTATTTGGCAAAAACAATAAATGTACAGATTCAAAAGTTAAGTAAATCCAAAATTAGAAATAAACTAACAACAACAAAAAAAACCACAAAAATCACACACCAGGCACATCATAATCAAACTGCTGGAAACTAAAAACAAGGAAAAAATCTTGGAGACAGAGGAAAATGATGCATTACTAAGGGAAATAACTATTTCAATAGCTATACATTTTTCATCAGAAAGCATGGAGGCCAGGAAGAAGTGAAATAACACTTTTAAAAGGCTGAAAGAAAAGAACAATTAATCCAGGATTCTCTATCTAGTGAAAACTTCCTGCAGAAATGATGGTGAAATAAAGTCATCTTCAGATGAAGGAGAACCAAGAGAATTTATTGCCAACAGACCTACTCTAAAATAATCACTTAAAGCTTTTCAGACAACCCACAACAACTATATTCTGTTTATATAAAACTCACTTCAAATACAATGAAAATGGTAAGATAAAAGTGGAAAGAGGAGAAAAGATATATCATGCAAACATTAATCAAAAGTTAGAGTTAATATCTAGCTATATTAACATCAGACAAAATAGACTTCAGAGCAAAGAACATTGCCAGGGATTACATAATGGAAACAAAGTCAATTCACCAAGAAGACATACAAATCTTGAATGTGTAAAAAAAAAGGTCCTCACAATAGAGCTTCAAATTTTAGGAAACAAAATTTGACAGCACTGAAAGGAGAAGTGTACAAATCCACAATTATATTTGTATATATAAACTCTTCTCTCCATAATTCAACCTCTGCTTTCATTAATCAACAGAATTAGTGGACACAAAGTTAACAAGGATATAGAAGAACTGAATAAAAGCATCAATCTACTGTATTATTTATTTAATTTAGTTATTTTTACATTTACAAGAACTCTCCAATCAATAAGAGAACACATAATCTTTTCAAGCGGACACAGCACATTCACTGAGATAGTGCATATCTTGGGTTAAAAAACAGACTGAAAAATTTTAAATGCTTGAAATCATACAAAATTTGTTTCAAAATAGATTAACCTAGAAATTAATATCAAAGATTATAAGAGAAAATCTAAACAGTTGAAAATTAAACAATGTGCTTCTAAATAATTCATGGTCAAAGAAGAAGTCTCAAAGAAATTAAGGCAATAGTTTGAACTGAGTAAAAATGAAAATACAATATGTAAAAATGAAAATACAATGTATAAAAATTTGTGGGATGTAGTTTTAAACTAGTTCATAGAGAAAAATACATAGCATTAGCTATTTAAAAATTAGGGAAGAAGGAAGACCTCAAATCAATACTCTAAGTTCCTACCTTAAGAAGCTAGAAAAGGAAAAGCAAAATGCAACCAAACAAGGAGAAGAAAGGACATAATAAAAATAAGGGAAGAAATCAATGAAATTTTAAACAGGAAAACAGTAGATAAAAATCAAACAAAAAGATGTGGTTTTTTTTTTTGCGGTACGCGGGCCTCTCACTGTTGTGGCCTCTCCCATTGCGGAGCACAGGCTCCGGACGTGCAGGCTCAGCGGCCATGGCTCACGGGCCTAGCCGCTCCACAGCATGTAGGATCTTCCCGGGCCGGGGCACAAACCCGTGTCCCCTGCATCGGCAGGCGGACTCTCAAACCCTCTGCCACCAGGGAAGCCCAAGATGTTTTTTTTTTAAAGATCAATAAAGTTGATATATTTCTCTCAAGATCAGAAAAGGATAAATATAATTTACTAATCAAGAATGAAAAATGAGATATAATTACAAAGCTCACAAATATTGCAATGGTAATAAAGGATTCTATTAACAATTCTATGAATATAAATTCTATAACCTAGGTGAAATTGACCAATTCCTCGGAAACCACAAGCTCTAAAACTGACCCAGGTGACATAGATAACTCAAATTGTGTCATAATTATTAGTAAATTAAGTTTATAGTTTAAAACCTTACAAAAAAGAGATTTCCAGGTCCAGTTACATACACTGGAGAATTCTACTTAACACATAAGGAAGAAATAATACCAATTCTAGATAATCTCTTCTAGAAAATAGAGGAGTGAATATTTCTTATTTATGAGGCAGGTATTACTCTGATACCAAAGGCAGACAAAAACAATAGAAAGAAAAAATAAAAAACACTACAAAACAAATCCATCATGTACATGGACACAAAAATCAACAAAATATTAGCAAGTCAAATCTAACAATATATAAAAATAATACATGATGATCAAATGGGATTTTCCAGGGAGTGCAAGCATGATTCAACTTTTGGAAATCAATCAATGTCATCTACCATACTAAAACATAAAGAAGAAAAAATATATATGCTCATACCAATAGATGCAGAAAAAAATTTGATAAAGTATAGCATAATTCATGATAGAAATTCTCAGCCAACTAAGAATAGAAGGGAGTTTCCTTAAGCCTATAAAGAACATACACAAAAAATCTAGAGGTAGCATCATATTTAATATTTCTAAAATTATTATAGAAAGACAAACTAGAATTGTCAAAATGGTAGAATAAAGTTGGAGTACTCATAATACCTGATTTTAAGACTTACTGTAAAGCTACACTGATCATGACCTTGTGGTATTGAAGGGGCTGACACATAAATCAATGGGACAGAAGAGAATCTATAAATAGACCCACACATAGTCAATTACATTGTGACAAAGATACAAAGGCAATTCAATAGAGAAAGGATAGTTTTCTTAATAATTTTCTTTTGGACAAAATTGAAATCCACATGCTAAATAATAAACTTCAATCTAAATCTCACACTTTATACAAATATTAACTCAAAAGAGATCATACATCTAAATGTAAAACATTAAACAATAAAACATTTTGAAAATCTCTGTGACCCAGGGTTAAGCAAGGAGTTATTAGACATTACCCCCAAAGCACAATCCATAACATTTTTAAAATGATAAATTGAACTTTGTCAAAAGTATTTTTTAAATTAATTTTTGAAAGATACTGTTAAGAGAATGAAAAGACATGTCACATGTTAGGAGAAAATATTTAAAAATCACACGTCTGACAAATGACTTGTACAGAATATACATAAAAATTTTTTAAAACTCAACAACAAGGAAATAAAAACCTTTAAAATTGGGCGATATATTTGCATAGACACTTAGCCAAAGGGGGTATACAGAAGACAAGCACATTAAAAGATGCTCAATATCATAAGTCATGAGGGAAAAGTGAATTAACACCATCATGAGAAAACAGTACATAACTATTAGCATGCTTTAAAAAATACTGATAATACCAAGCTATGGAGAGGATGCAGAGCAACTGGAATTCTCATATATTGCTGATGAGAATGCAATACGATACAGCTACTCTGGAAAAAATTTTGGCAGTTTGTTATAAAGTTAAACATACACTTATCATATGATACAGAAATCCTATTCCTAGGCATTTATCCTCGAGTCATGAAACCTTATGTTCACACAAAAAACCTGCATATGAATTTTTATAGCTATGTTTATAGTTGTCCCAAACTGCAAACAAGTCAAATATGTTTCAATGGGTGAAAGGACAAATTGTGATACATCCATACAATGGAATGGTTTTCAGTAATAAAAAAAAGAGTGAACGATAGATACACAAAATGATTTGAATGAATCTCAAAAGTATTACACTGAGTGAAAGAAGCCAGTCTCAAAGTTTATGTGCTTTAGGATTACATTTATATGACTGTCTCAAAACAAAACAAATTATAGTGGTGGAGAACAAATCAAAGTTTGCCAGAGGTTAGGGAAGAGGAGAGGGTATGCCTATGAAGAAATAACAGCTTTGGGGGTGGTGGTGATGGAATTGTTCTACCTTGATTGTGGTGATGGTTACAAGAATCTATATGTGTGTTACAATTCACAGAACTGTATACCAAAATAAAGGCGATATTTTAAAAAATGTGGAAGATGGATTAAAGGGAGGCCAGACAGGGGTATTGCAACTGCCCAAACTTCTAGAATTACATTGAATGACTTCAAATCTTCCAGCAGGGCGTTTGAAAATCTATAGGGATTCTTCATGGGACATGCTTTCATTCTGTGCAGAGAGACGTCCAATCCTTGGGGGGAAATTTCTCTAGCTGTAAACTCCATTAGGAAACCCATCTCTTTGAACATGTTTTCCATCTTTGCGCAGGCGCTCCCCCTCCCTCAGCCCCAGTGTTCTGAGGAATGGTGAGCTAAACCAGCTTGAAGTTCTGTGAACAGGGAGGGTGAGGACTTGGCTGGCCCAGAGCAATAAATGATACAAACTCCAGGTGTTTTGTAAAGCGGTGACACATCAGCTCATGAAATGATACAATGCAGTGGGCTTAGGAGCCTGTCCATGTACACGGTGACATGATTGTGTTTTATGGACTGAAAAACGGTGTTACAAACTGGCAGGGATGTGGAGGGAGGGAATCAGGAAGAATTAGACATTTCGTTGGATCAACTCCACAGTCTTAAGAGAGACGAAGAGGACAATGATAGCTTTTGTGGAATTTTCTTAAACTCTGTGAATAATGAGATGTGATATGAATATGTTTTCTCCACAGCTGATTTGCTTGTGACATAATTAGGATTGTATTTATTCACTCATCTAACATTTAATGAACCAGTCCTCTGACATAGGCACATTGGGAACAGAAGGAAATCAGACTCTGGAGCAGCTCTGCTTACCAGGCTAGAATCTTGAAGTATCTCTGGGGTCAATGGGACAAAACATCACCACTTCCCCAGAGAGAAAGAGGTAGCTTGTTCCATTTTAACCAATAAATATGATGTCTTCCATGGATAGTCAGTAAACATTATGGTTATTATCATGAACTCGCTGCTCTGCTAATTACTACCTCTGTGATTCTGGGCAGGTAACTTAACCTCTCTGTGCCTTAGTTTCCTCATCTAAAGAATGGGGATAATGATTGCTCCTACTTCAAAGGATAAGAATGAAGGATAAAGAATCTAAAGTCACAACACATGGTAAGCATTCAACAGATATTAATATTTATTATCATACCCCAGCTCAATAATCTTGCACTTAAAAAGCATTCTTTTGAGTTGCTCTCTTGTTTAATTCCTGATTTGCCCATTTGTAGTAAAGGAAACTGGCTTTAGCACTGACTTTCTCACATCCTTATCCTGTGATCTAAGAAACACCATTCATCTCTGGATCTCAGTTTCTTTAAGCGTAGAAAGGAAGAGGTCAGAAACTTGACCTAGATGGACACCAAGGGCCTCTCAAGCTCAGATATTTTACACTCTAAGAAGGGAAAAAATGACACAGGCCATGACTTTATGAGTATCCATTGCCTTAAGAAACTGTTCCCCATTGGAGCGTATTTAGTAAAAAGACCAATATTTCCCTCTAGTGGTGAGCAGACAGCAGTGACTTGCCTTTCATGAGTGATTCTGTTGAAAGTGCTTTCAGTGTGGAGGGGACAGGTGGACAACTAAAATAGGCGATTCTAGGTGGTACATCGCTGAACATTTCTTAATTTTATTATCGAGGATTTAAATTCAACATGTACTGGAAGAAACAGATGAAACAGTGCATCAAACTTAGTGATTAGATGGATATTTTTGTTTGTTCTTGAAAAGAAAGGTGGCAATATACAAAAGGTAACTAATATATGACAGTTAATAGAGGTGGCAAAAATCTTGGAGAGGAAGTTGAGAAAACAAATTTTAATATAATTTTTACTTTTATCAAAAGTAAATATGCATGTGTTTGAAAAGGATCAAATATTTATATGACTTATTAAGACAAATAGTGGTCCTGCCCCACCTTAGACACTATCTTCTTCTTAGAAGCAACTGCTTATAATTTTTTAGCTAATTATTTGCATCCACATTTTCAAATGGCATGATTATAATTTTAGATCTTTCTGGTTTAGACCTTATACATTGACTTCCCAGTATACGGAAATTTGCTTTCTTTTATCCACCACCCCCATCACTATCCCCTTTTTTTTTTCTCTTCCTATTTTGCATATTTCCTATTGTTTACCTTCCCCACATACTTACCAAGCAACCTTGTTTAGTTCAACATTCAGGGTTACATTATTACTGTGTATATGCTATTTTTCGTTGACCCATATAATACAATGTGATTGTCTTTACTTTCCTAAAAAATATTTACCCATGAAGTTGATTTTTTCTTTTTGTTCCATTTGCTTATTTCTATGTACTTATGATTAATTCAGCTCTGGACTCCTGCCAGTTGTGTAAATCTCCTTTGAATACACAGAAATACTTTAGACATTTTTAAAAAATGTCATCTTGTTAGAGTATTCCCTTCTTGCCAGCCCCTCCCTAGCCTGCTCCCTTTCTGGGTCTGCTGCACAGATAACCCTATTATCTCCTCTCACTCTGGGGATTGATTTTTCCTCTCTCTTGTGTTGGTGTCACTTACTTGGATCCTTGATCTCATGGTATCCTCTTTCATGGTTTATGTCCTTTTTCAGATAAAGCAAATCAAATCTGCCAGGTGATTTCTGGGAAAGAATACATGATTGGAAATTTTAAGACCTAGCCTGACTGAACATATCTTTGTTGTATCTTCATATGCATAAGAATCTTAGGGGACAAGCCATTTTCTCTTAGAATTTTTAATGTGTTTCTCCATTTTCGTCTAGCTTTCTGTGTTGCTGTTGAGAATTACAGTATTATATTAATTCTTGATGCTGTATCTAAAGTTTATCCCCTGCTCTGTAATATCTGGCCCCTTGTCCGGAAGCTTGTGAAGCTTTTCATTTTTTCTCCAATGTTCTGAAACTTCTTGGTGGTGTGTCTTGGTGTAGGTTTGTTTCTATGCACTACACCAAGCCCTTTGAAACAGAAACTCATGGGCTTCAGATTTGTGAAGGTGTTTAATTATTTCTTTGGTTCATTCTTTATCTCCAAATTTTCTACTTTCCTTGACTGGAATTCCTAATATTTGCATTGAATAGCTTTGATTTGGCACATTTTTTTCATCCATTTTCTATTTTTTATTCTGTTCTACTTTTTATGTGACATTGAATTTTATCTTCAAAGCCTTCTGTTTTTCTTCATTTCTCTCATATTTTCTCATATTTCTCTATATTCTTTCATATTTCTTATAATTGTAAGAACTTTTTTGCTGCTCTTTGAGAGTTCCTGTTTCACAGCTTCCTGTTCTTGTTTTGTAGATTTCATATATTGTTCCATACCTTTGAAGATACCAATGATACTATTTTAAGTTTTTCATGTGTGGTTTCTCTTTCTTCTAATTTCTTTTTTCTCTTTCTCTCTTTAGTCTCTGACTTTTATATTAGATACTTTTTCAATGTCAAGTGACCTTGGCTGATTTCCAATTTTTAAGGATGTGCACTAATATCTGATTAGAATTTCATGTGTGTCAGTAGGCTCTTTCACCATAGCAAGATTTAGCTGGCTGTTTTCATTGTCCAACCCCTGAAGCCAGTACTACTAGGTCTTGAGCCTCTCCAATTGTCCAGAGAGGATTCTTTTGATCTCCAGAACATACATCCAGCTGCCAAGCACTCTGAAATCTCAGAACAAGGAGGAGGAAGGGAAGTCTCCATGTCTCAACACTGAGTATGCAAAGTTTTACTTGTTTTCCCTATTTTCATTATGGCACCCCGTCTTTGTACTCAGTGGTGCCTGCTGTTTGTCTTCTCAGAGACCCTTTGTTTAACCTTCTTTAGGGAGTAAGACCCCCTTTTCTACCTGGATGAGTATAATTCTATTTGAACAAAGGAAAGAGATCTAGTAATCTGATGGCTTTTCAGTGGTGTTTCAATCATTCTTTTCACATTTTGTCTCACCTTCTCTCTCATCCTCAGAGATATATGATGCTGCCGGTTTCTGAGGCTTTGGGGAGTTCTGTAGTGTAAATCAAGTTGCTTCTTGGCTTCCTTCACTGCCAGGTTAAGAGTCTACTTTTGTGGGTCTGCTAAGTTAGCTACTACAACTGAGGCATCTGCTTTCCAGCTTCCAATATTCTCACTGTCCTTATGAACTTATACCTTTAAAAATAATTTACATATGCTTTTAGTGTTTTGTTTCTTTTGAGGGGTAGGAGTGGTTTTGGAGAAGGGGATGAAAGTAAAAGTGTATGTACAGTGTGTGTTTGTGGGTATACATGTGTGTTCTATCTATTCCCTTTAGCTGGAAGTCTCATAATAATGATTTTTTAGAATTCCTTTTTCATTTCCTGGCAAAGCGTTTTTAGCAGGAATCCTTCTACAATGTGACTGAAAAAAGAAATATTTGAAAAACAGCATTTGCATGAAATATCTCTGGGTGTTCTGTGAAAAACTCCTGAATATTGGGGATTGAGGTGTGATTATTATAGCCTCAGTGGAGTCATAGGAGGAGAAAAGGATTTTCCTAGAGTCCCCACTATTTGTCAGGCACTGTGCTCTACTTCTTAGGATATGTTATCACATTTCCTTTTAATGTAGCAACAATTCCATGAACTAAATATTATTACCCTTGCTTTACAAGGAAGGAAACAGAGGGAAACACATAAGCTAAAAGCAAACAAAAAAATCCCACACAGCTACTGAATAAAAAATAAAGGATTCAGCTAAGCTTTTCTTGAAAGTGAAGCCCATAATCTCTCCTCTCCAGCAAACTAAATTCATTGTGTGGCTGAAGCACGGCAAGGTGACTGAATAGTGCTATTATTTACAATTATCGAAATTCTTCCTTGTTACAAACTCATACTTGACTTAAAAGAAGGAAAAGGATCTCTGAGAGTGGGGTCTCTGATTGGGAACAATACTAACTCATTCTGTGACCTTGAGCACATTACTTCACATTCAGGGCCCCAATTTCTACATCAGTAAAGCAAGGTCATCAGAATAAATGGTCTGTTACATTCTGATGATCTATCTTGCAGATGGTGAGCTGGAGGTGCTGAGAGCTTCAAGTCAGAGGGGAAGTCAAATACTCGGCCACCCTCTAACTCTCTGTTTATACTTTTTGCAAGAAACTTCCCAAATGATAGTTCGACGGTCTTCCAAATGCCAATGGGCATGAAATATGGTTTTCTCCCAAGTCCCTCTTCAGAACTGAATCTCTCCACATTCCCTTCGGGGACTGCAAGGTCTTGTCTAAGCTCAAGGTAAATAAATACTACTCCAAAATGTGGAATAGAAATGGAAGTCAAAGGAGAGATTGGAGAAAGGAGGCAGCAAACCTTGGACCTTTTACCATATGGCCTCAACACTTTTGATTATTTTATGAATGCATGAGGTGACATGTTGGTTTCTTCAAAGCCATTCTTGTGCATGCCTTTCAGGGTTATAATCCATGTGAATTTAGATAATGAGGTAATTGGGTTTAATGACTGAAGCAGTGATTCAGGAAGGAGTAGACCTCAAATTATTTATAATAATAATTGTTACTAGTACTTGTATGATATTACTAAAGCAACATTAAAATGATAATAATTTCCATTTGAGAAATGGAAGCAACTATACATATAATTTTTCCCAAGCCACTTGTGTCCAAATGAGGAATCTAAGGTTCAGAGAGACAATGTAACTTGAGTGAAAATTTGACCAAAATTATGCTAATTCTTAATTCAATGTTTTTCATGTAATCCTTCATTGCTCCATTGCTGGTGGCATCAACCTATCTCCCTCTTCAAATGTTCTAGGTACTGATTTATAACTATGATTGATGTCTATATGATTGGATATTTATAGGTTTACTGGTTACTTTGATTAATAATGATGTTCTAGGCAAAGTAAGTTAAGGTAATTAATAGGGAAAGTAGATCAAAGAAGGCAAGATGACATAATCATAATTTCAACATCAGAAGTCATCTACCACAATTATGATGGTATTAGTAAAATAAAATAAGAACATTTTATGTCATGGTATAAATATATTCTTTTTTAAAAGTTTGTTTTCATTTAGTAGTTTTATTCTCTCAGTTTATTCCAGGAATATTATACATCAGGTATTGTCTATGTGCTTTGGAAGGATTATCTCATTAGATTGTCATAACATTAAATGAAGTAGGTATAATTATTAGCCCCATTCCCTGGAGCTCAGAGAGGCGGGTGAGTTTTTCAAAGTCTACACATGGTATTTGGCAGAGTTGGAATATAAACTTAGGTAGATCTTTTCTGTGATTTGGGGTCTTTACTGCTGAGCCACACTTTCAAAATGTTCCCTTAAACTGATAAACTTTACGTGAAGCACTCTGAAAAAAGATTTTACACATATTTAAGTGTGTCCTATTATTGCAATTTTTCCAATTTTATCACCACCATTTAATCCAAACCAAATGTTCCGTTTATTTTGGTGGCTATTTGTTTAGCAGTGTCTTCCTCAGCATCTTGATCTCTACTTTTATCTTTTTGTCAATGAGCAGTCTGTTGACACCACAGTGGTCTGTGATTTCTTAGGACAGTCTTTTATAAATACTTTAAGAAACATCATTTTTTTGGTCCTGAACCAACTTATCTCAAATGGGGGTACATTGTAATATTTTACTGACACCTCATCCTCATCATATTAGTTTATATCTTAAAACCTGACTGCTTTCATTCTTCAATGTCTTTACATGAGAGAAAAGATCTAAACTCCATTTTTTGAGACTTGTGAAAATAAGTATGTTCTTGAACCTTTTTGTATTCAGTTTCATTTGTTCAAAAATAGATAAGATCAAATAAGGTAACTCACTCATTCTTTTGTTCAAAGTTATTAACAATTAACATAGCTAATTACAATTAATTTTTCACTGAGTTAATAAAATAATTATTTAGAGTCAAAGAGACAGGGATTCAAATGCTGACTTTGCACCTTTATTAAATGATTTTGGGAGTATTTTCTCATCACAATTTATGGAAAGTAGCACCATTGTCACTTCCACCCAGGGTGGCTGGGAAAAATGGGATCACATGTGGGGAGGAATAAACCACAATGCCTTCTATGTAATTGGTGTTAAATAATTGTTTTTCATTCATTTATCCAAACCTATTCACCCCCAAGACTGCTTCTTTCCAGTATAAGACCTTGTTCGTGGAGCAAGCAGGTTGGTTATACAAGGTAAGCAGTTCCAACTGTATTGAAATCATTTGCCTGAAATGTTTTCTTTCCCATTCAACACTGCTTGTTTACATAGGGTTGGATCAAATGGAATAGAGAAGAACAAGGTGATTCATGATCTTCCTCCAAGGAGGCAGCTGCAACATAAACGATGTCTCAGGAAACAGAATAATCTGTTTGTGTGGCCACAACTCTGTGATCCCTGACCTGTCTTAATCTTCAGGGGTGGATATGTGTGACACTTTTGTCCCCAGGTGGAACTGAATGTTGAAAAAAAATACCATTCATTTCTGTATTTTTCTTATATCATTGCAGATAGCTTGAAAACCCTTGGTATATGTTTCAAATTTTTCTTCATTGAGCTCAAGAGTTCATATCTCCTGCTTTGCAAAAGTAACAAGGATTTTCATGAAATCCCATCTCTCTTGAGGATTTGGGATGCTCTTGGGTATCTGCCACAGTAAGAAAACAAGCTGAAGGAATGTGGAAACATGAAGCCATCTGGCTGCTGGTCCACTTTCACACCGGCTCTAGGGGTCACTGAGAGCCCTCCAAGTGCTGTTGAGACCCAAATCCAACAGGAAACGTTTGATCTCATCCCAGCAGTGCCCGGACATGTGTACTCAGATAGGTGGATTGCCTCCAAACTAGGTGAAGTCTTAGAGAAGATTTGAATTGGGAAACTTGAAGGAGGTGTTTGTAAACTGATTTCAGTCCCCTTAGAACTATCAAAATCCTAAGTCCTAAGCACTTTGAATAATATCACATTTTATTATATGCTAGTTTTCTTAATTGAAGTATAGTTGATTCACGATGTTGTGTTAGTTTCAGGTGTACTGCAAAGTTATTCAGATCTATCTATCTATATATATATATATATATATATATATATATATGTACATATATACATTCTTTTTTCAGATTCTTTGCCATTATAGGTTAATACAAGATACTGAATATAGCCAATTTTTTTTGAGTGTATGCCATTGGAAATTGTGAGAATTCAGTGTGGGAGGGTCCTTGCTTAATGTTAGAGGCATGACAATGGGTGGATGACATATAATCCTTGTCTTCCAGTATCCCTGTGGTAGGCAAACAACTGAGCAGGCATTGGCAATATAGGGTGATATGTTATGACAGGTTCCAGCAGAGACAGGTAAAGACAGATTCATTCTTAGAAGAGAAGGTGTTTTCATCATGAAATGGGAAGGTGTTTCTGTTTAGCTCAGAAAGATCCAAAATGACTAGACCTGACATTCATTCAACAAGTAATGAACACATAACTATGTGTTTTACTCTGTATACTAGTCCCAGGTGAGCTGCCTTAAAGGTTGTGTTAGTCTGTTATGGCTGCATAACAAAATATCACAGACTAAGTGGCTTAAACAACAGAAATTTATTTTCTCACATTTCTGGAGGCTAGGAAGTTCAATATCAAGGTGGTGACAAGGTAGGTTTCTTTCTGAGCCCTCTTCTTCTGGTTTCTCGGATTGTAGGCCATCTCTCTGTGTGCTTACATGACCACCATTCTGAGCGCAGGTGGAGAAACAGGGAGAAAGTGAACTTTCTGGAGTCTCTTCTTAAAAGGACACTATTCCTACCAGGGTAGAGCCCCACTGTTATGACTTTATTTAACCTTAATTACTTCCTTAGAGGCCTCACCTCTAAATACAGCCACCTTGGTTGTTAGGTCTTCAACATAAGAATTTAGGAGTGGGGTACAAACATCCATCCCATAATAAGAGGTGATGAAAATTGGTCAATGCAAAGTGCATGGAGGTGATGAGTGAGAACCCTAAGCATAGTAGCATGTGTATATCAATGAGGAATTGGAGTAGCATTGCCAGATAAAATATAGGGCACTCAGTTAAGTTTGTATTTCAGATTAACAACAAATAATTTGTTTTAGTATGTCTCAGATATTGCATGTGACATAGTTATTCTAAAAAATCTATCTGAAATTCAAATGTGATTGGGTATAATGTATTTTGATTTGCTAAACTGTGCATGCCTTGATTGGAGAGCTGTTACATTCAGGGCACTGTGTATGACATGGTAAAACTGGGCAGGAGATGTGAGGAGTTGAGAGGCAGCTGGAAGAGCCTTGTTACAGTTTAAGGAAGCTTGGGCTCTGAGTCATCACAGCAACTAAGACCATTAACCTCTTCTATCAGAGGATATGGTGACGTGGACCCATCTCTTTCAGCAGTTGCCTAGACAGTCACAAAGACCATGCACAATCCAAAACAAAGTGGCATACTTACTTTTATTGAATCCTACTGTTACAGGCTGAACCATGTCACCCCAAAAGTTCAGATGTGAAATCCTAAACCCCAGTACCACAGAATGAGACTGTATTTGGGGCTAAGGTCTTTAAAGAGGCACTTAAATGTGTTTATTAGTGTGGACACTTGTCCAATATGACTGGTGCTCTTACAAGAAGAGGATATTGGGATACAGACACCAACAGAAGGAAAATGATGTAAAGACACAGAGAGAAGACAGCCATCTATTAGCCAATGAGAGAAGCCTAGAAGAGATCCTTCCCTCATGGCCCACAGAAGGATTCAACCCTGCTAACACCTTGATCTTGGACTTCTAGCCTCCAGAACTGTGAGAAAATAAATTTCTGTTGCTTAAGCCATCCAGGCTGTGGTATTTTGTTATGGCAGCCCTAACAACCTAATACAAATACTTTAAAAAAAAAAAAAGAAAAATTGAAGGTCATTTAGTGTTTGTATAAAGTACTATGTGAACCCATAGTGGATCTAAAGTATCAGATCCCAGAGCTGGAAGGGCTTTTATAACCCATCCAGGCATGCCCTCTACTTGAGCTTCCATTTAATGATGAGAAATCTGAGGACCACAGTGTTAGAGATTAGCCTATGAGTGTGGTCTACATTCAAAAGAGAACCTGAAAAAAAGACACAATTATAGGTAGGGAATATTGGAATGAATGTGTAAATGATGGTGAAACTGTTTACTCATGGGTAGGGAAGTGAAGTAGATTAGACCTCTAAAGACAGGACTGAATTTGCATGTGTATAGACCAAGCAATTGCTATAGATTACCCATACTTTACAGAGTTGTAAAAGAGCTTAAACACTAGGACAAGCTAGAATCAAAGTCTGCGAAGGTATACTGTAAGTAGACAATGCATTTTGGTTTTCCATTGAAATACCCATTTTTCTCTACACCAGAAGTCCTAGGTATCAAATAACGTTTGGAAGCCGAAACTCATTACTTTGTGTTTCAGAGCTAAATATCAATGTGCATATTCAAGGGTTAGGAAACAGGCCATGCAAGAATCTAAAGAGACGAGGGTGTGCAGGAATCCAAAGGGACCGGGAAAGCCAGGGAGAAAGATGTCTTCTCTCTGGCCAGTTTGTGTTGGAGAATTTACAGAATCAAACACTGTCAGGGCTGGCAGAGTCTGGAATATTATCCAACCCATTTGTTTTGTGGATTAGGAAACAAGAGGTGCCTATTGTTGAGGTGATGTGGTCCAGTCATGCAGCACTGGGCTGGGATACATGGGCTGCTGAAGCCAGTACAATGCTTCTACCATGACATTCTGCTGCTTTGGTGCCTTTGTTCTCTTCAAAGTGGTATTTTAACCTGGAAAGATCAAATGCAAAAATGGAGTGAAAGTTGAAATCAAGTGGCTTGGGTTCTGTTCACTGAACCCAGAAAGCTATTTCAGAAGCTCTACTCCCTGTGCTTATTGTTTTTTGGTCATTTTCTACTCTCCTGTACCTTTACTCATGCCCTTTTTCTACCTCGAATGTGGTGGTTTCCACTGTCCCAGCCATCTTCTTTCCAAATCTGCCATTCTGCCCCAAACTCCAGGGGCTGTTATCAGTAGTTTTATTTGTGCCCAAGCTTTCTCTTCCTCTGTTAGACTCAAGCAAATTCCTTAAGGGAAGGATCCATATCTGATGAATCTTTTCTTACTTTTTAAGCCTGAGGAAAACTGTCTCTTTATTTCATCTCTGTGTGTGCTTTGGGGGACTGTGACTATATCCTGAGCAGCTAACATGGAGCCTAGAGTATCGGAGGTGCTTATTAAATGTTGTTAGAGTGAATGACACTCATGAGTATTTCACTACACATCTTTGTTTAAAATTCTTGAAGAATTTGGGATCCTGTTGGTGACTGGTGGTGGTCTTGAAGGTGGAGATGGGAGATAATAGTGAAAGAATTGGGACATAACTCAAGAGCTAGGTGAAACCTCTTCCTCCTCTGACAACCTCATCCTTTAGCTCTTCTTCTGTAGCAGGGCTCATCTAAGCATTTTAGTTTGTACTTAATATGAATCAGTTTACTTAAACCGAATCAGAAGCAGACTCACAGATATGGAGAGCAAACTAGTGGTTACTAGTGAGAAGAGGGAAGGGGAGAGGGGCAATAGAAGGGTAGGGGAGTAAGTGGTACAAACTATTAGGTATAAAAAAATAAGCTACAAGAATATATTGTATAACACAGGGAATATAGCCAATATTCTACAATAACTATAAATGGAGTATAACCTTTAAAATTGTGAATCACTATGTTGTATACCTGTAACTTGTATAATATTGTATAGCAGCTATACTTCAATAAAAACGAAAAAAGAAACTTATGCTGAATACTTAAATTTATACTCTACCTGAATGAAATCAGTATTTAACTTAGCACAGATCTCTACTTAAGCTGAATCAGTACTACAGTTCTAATATACTTAAATTATTCTATATATGTATATATATATATATATATATATATATATATATATATATACACATTTCCTTTTTTCCAAATGGAAAAATCCAGGCCTAAAGCTCTTTAATACTGGGAAACTGTAGATTTGGTCTGACGCTCAGGACCTGGTAAATGAAGCTGGATAGCTAACCATTCTCCTGTGTGCTTTGCAAACGTTACATTTAGGATGTGTCATGATAGCCCATGAGAATGGTGCCATTACTCTCATTTTAAAGATATTGGACCAGACTCTGAGGATGTGAGGGACATGCCCAAGGTCAGCCTGTTGATTGTAGGAGACAGACTGATTGTAGAAGTGAGGGCCTTCAGATCCATGTCTCTGCTGCTTCTACTATCCCTCTTGTCTCTCCAGCTCTGAGAGATTGGCCATATCTTTGTCCTGTGTGGAGAGGCTGTGGATGAGCCAAGTCAGCAAATGACCCAGAGCAAAAACAATCAGAAACAAAGCAGATACAGGTCCTGGATGCTAGAACAATATTCCCATCCAACCTCTCTCTAAAAGTTACTTACGAGGTTCAGTGACTTCTTCTCCAAAATATCTACTGAAGCAGAAGGAGAGAAGGGCATGTTGTTGGATAATTTTGATTACATTAACTTATTTGTTCCCACCACACTCTGATGAGACCGATTTGATGTTCTTGTTTAACAGATGAGGGCACTGATTCTAATCTATAACAATAGTACTAGCTACTATTTGTTAACTATTTACTCTGGTCCAGGTACCGTTATAAAGATTTTACCTTTATCAGCACACTTAATCTTCTACAGAAATAGATACCTTGCTGTTATCCTTGCTTTATAAGTGAGGAAACGGAAGCACAGAATGGTTACATCAACTATCCAAGTTTTCACATATTGTGAAATGGAGCCAGCTCAGGTAGGTCAGCTCCCAAGCTCATGCACGTAACCACTATGCAAAGATGTTGAATGCTTGCTTGGGGTGGGGAGGTTGGTGCACAGGAAGTGGTAGATAATGGTCTGAGTCAAAGCCCTGGCTTCAAAGTTCGCATACTTTTTAATATCCTACTACTTTAGGCCACATAAGAACATGAGTTTAGCGTTAGACTTTGGTTTCTTACTTGGCCCCTATGTGGTCCTAGACAAATCTCTTGATGCCTCTCTGCCTCAGTTTCCTCATCTGTTAAATGAAAAGACCATAACTCCTATTTCATTATGTTTTTTAAGTATTAGATATGATACTATCTGTGAATTGGTAAATTATCTGTCATATAGAAAACAGTAAATGTTGGTTGCAATTTTTGAAAAATTTCAATTCATGTTGTAACACTGGTGTCTATTAAGTCATAGTTATTTCCATTAAAATATGAGGATCAATGTAGTGGAAAGGGAACTAGCAGTCCTGGGTTTGTTCCTGGCTCTGAGAAGTGTATGTGAAAAAGCCACATTTTTTTAATCTAAAGAAATGGGAAACTGCAAGAAGCTATGTTTCTGGAGGAAGGTAAAACAAAAACTAGGCAGACTGTCCAAGGCACTTGCTAAATGGCAGAGGATAGATAGAGAGGGTGCATCCAGAGGCTAAGGGATGCTGTGAAGTATCCAGGTGAGAGTGGGATGCTCAGAGCAGAGGAGAGAGGAAGGGAAGTGAGAGGGAGAATCTGCTCTGCTCAATCTGCTCTGATTGAGGCAGATAGCCCTAGCTTCTTTGTCTGGGGCAGCTATGATGGCTGACATAGGTAGTGAAGTCAATGCTAAATAAACCTAGCTTGAAGAGAAGTATTTCTTGAGAGTTATAAGTTTTCCACGAAAAAAAAAAAAGAAAAAGAAACTGTGTAGACGTGTGAGCAAAAATGTCGTCAGAAATAACAAATAGGCATTGGCTATCAAGTCCCTTAAGTGTACATTTTTTTGAGGCACCAAGAAAGGTGCTTATATAAGTAGCTGCTTCTGATACAATATTCATTACTGTATTTATTAATACCCAAAACAACACATCTATGATGTGCCAATTTACTTAAGCACTAATTGAATCATTTGCAAAGCAGTAAAGGTAACACTTATTTGTGGATTGTCATTTGGGATAATAAATAAAAAGCGCAGTCTCAGGCTGTAGGAGATGCTCAAAAATGTAGTACCTTTCTTATTATAATGATTGTTTCCTAAAAGTTAACCATCCCCAGTGTCCACCAAGTGGTTTGCCATGATGAAACCTGCTACATCGTGGAGAGATGGAGAACCCAATCAACTCTTGTCAACAAGGCCCAGGATGATAAATTAAGATGAAGCCAGTGGGTCTGGCGTGATGGCTTCTTGGGGCTCATCTTGAAGTGCTTCGGTGAGGTCTGTTTTGTTTTGCTCTGTTTGGGATCATTTCTTTTGCCACTCCAGCTATGTAAAGATAATAATCGCACCAATAGAACTGGTGACCTTTCACCCTGTCTCCCTTTGATAAAGTCTCATTTTCTAGCAAAAGTATGACAAATGTCTCTTCCTTCACCTTCAGTAAACTAGCAGATAATCTGTCTATTATGCTTAATATCCTCTTACCCCCACAAGCCATTGGTATTTGGTTTGGATTCCTCTGAATGGGGTGAACATTATATCTCTAACCTATGAAAAAGCTTTGCTCCTTTGCAATGTTGGTGGAGCTAAATTTGTTTTCACAGCTGGTTGTACTTGGAGAAGGGTTAGCCGCCGTCTTGAAGGTTCTACCACACCAGTTCATCACTGAGCCTGCTGTGTGGTGGGGACTTTGAGCTGTTAACGGGAGGCGTGGAGGGAAGTCTAAATTAATCATTTATGATTTATTTATTCTTTTTCCATCATGGAGTAAAATGAGTAGATGCCAACTTTTCTAGGGCCAGGGCTGTCTAGATGATGTGATGTTTGATAACCGACTGCTAATATTTATCTGCCAACAGGACCAATCTGTGGGACAAATAACAGAGCCATATACTTACAGACCACTTCACACTTTACAGCTAGGTTTTCCTATTCTTGGCCTCAGTTGATACCTATAAAAATCCAGTGAGTTAGAGGCTACATTCTTTTATGTCATCATTTCACAGGTGAGGAAAAAAGAAACTCAGAGGTGGTTATGTGGCTTGCTGAGGTCACACAGCTTGTATAAATCAGGTGAGCATCTTGAATTTCTAAATTTCTAAAACCTGTACTATTTTCATGGCTACACTGAAGGAGAGACACCGTATGGGGCTTTCTCTCCCACAGAGACATCACTTGGGTTCCCTGCCCCTTCTCTAGCAAGGCCTCAAATTCTCACTATCCTGCCTTTGACTCAAGAATTTTAACCAGCCTTAATGATCATCTGTGTTACATCAGAAACTTGCTTGGTACTCAGAATATGGAGAAGAGCTAAAACATAGAAACTGCCTTGCAGGAGCTTTCACTCTAGAGCAGCTCTATCTGATATGATAGCCACTAGCCACATGCGGCTTTTTAAATTTAAATTAAATAAATTTAAGTATTCAGCTACTCAGTTGAACTAGTCACATTTCAAGTACCCAATAGCTACATGTGACTAATAGCTACTATATTGAACATCACAGAAAGCTATTTGGGACAAAACTGGTATAGAGTGAAAACAAGTAGATGGGCCCAAGGAGGTGGATATCTACTAGAGTAGACAGACTTGAAAACACAGCATTAAGTTTATTATGAAACCTGATATCTTTCCCCAACAGCACTGATTTCTCAGTTTCTTTGCCCTGTGCTGGTGAATAAGACAATGCAATTAAATATTTATCCAATCAACAAATATTTGAATGTTCAGTATGTGCACTGCTCTAGGCACTAGGCATATACTGGTGAATAAGAAAGACAAGATCCTGCTTTACACCAAGGAGAGTCAAATAATTAAAGGAAAATGAACAAGAAAATATTATGTGGTAATGATTAGAGATAAGTAGAATTTAAAATATGCTGCTATTTTAAAGAGTGACCAGGTATGATTGAGATGGGGTGGTTCGGAAGATGTCTCTGGTCAGATGATATTTAAGTGGAGATGTAAGGGCAAGAAGGAACCAGCCATGAAAAGATTAGTGAAGAGTAATATAAACAGTGGGAACAGCCAGAAAGAAAATTCTTGGTGTGTTCAAGGAACTTTCAGAAGGAAAGCTTGTTTGGATCACAGTTTAAAAGTTGGAAAATACCCTATGTTCACAGTAGCACTATTTACAATAGCCAAGACATGAACACAGCTTAAATTTCCATTGACAGAGGAACAGACAAAGAAAATGTGGTACATATATACAATGGACTACTACTTAGCCATAAAAAGGAAAAAAATCTCTAGGTCCATCCATGTTGCAGCAACATGGATGGACCTAGAGATTATCATACTAAGTAAAGTAAGCCAGACAGAGAAAGACAAATTCCATATGATATCACTTATATGTGGAAACTAAAATATGACACAAATGAACTTATCTATGAAACAGAAATAGACTCACAGACATAGAGAACAGACTTGTGGTAGGGGAGGGATGGATTGGGAGTTTGGGATTAGCAGATGCAAACTATTATATATAGAATGGATAAACAACAAGGTCCTACTTTATACCACAAGAGACTATATTCAGTGTCTTGTGATAAACTATAATGAAAAAGAATGTGAAATATATATATATAATTTTATATAATTATAATATATATAATTATATATATATATATAACTGATTCACTTTGCTCTGCAGCAGAAGTTAACACAACATTGTAAATCAACTATACTTCAATTAAATAATTTTTTTTAAAGTTGGAAAATAGCTCTAGATGTTGAAGAGGTAAGCAGGGACAAGCCACAGTTAGGCGTTTGAATTTATCCTAAAGCAGTGGGAAAATTTTAAGGTAAAAACTTTAAAGTAGGAGTATGCTATGACCTAATTGATAACATAAGGGATGACTCTGCCCATGATACCTAGATTGGATCATAGTGGAGTAAGAGTGGTAACAGGAAAATTAGTTCTATCAGGTGATAGAAGATGGTAGCTTGGACCAGGGAGCAGCCAGGGAAGATAAGATGTACTTCAGAGGTAAAGTCAATCAGATACACTGATGCATCTAATCTAAGAGAAAGAGGGAATAGACCCTAGATATGAAGCTTAAGCAATGGGGCAGATGGTGGTGCCATTTACCAAGAGTGAGAACTGGGGTAGGTGTACTAAAAGGAAGAGCCAAGGGAGAATGAGAGAGAACTGAGTTAAGTTTGAGGTGTGTAGTCGGCAACCAGGTAAAGATACCAAATGATAGTTGTAGTTGTTTATATGAATCTGGGACATAAGTCAGGGCTGGAGGAAATATTTTGCATTCTTTGATATGCCAGTGGTGTTTAAAACTAAAACACTGGGTGAGTGAGAGAGTGAATGTTGAGGATAGGTGAAGTCCCAGAACTGAGCTTAGGGTCACTCCAATATTTAGAGGTCAAAGAGAAGGAAAAGAGTCAATGAAGAAAAGCCCCATTGAGGTAAAAGGGAAAACCATAAGAATATATGGTCACTGAAGCCAAGAGAAGAGAGGGTTTCAAAGAGAATGGTGTCATCGGCTGTGCCAAATAATGCTGAGATCAAATTCATTAAAAATGGGTTCTGACTATACAATTTTCTAATACAGAGGTCATTTGAAACCTTGGTAATTGAGGTCTTGGTGTATTTTTGTGAAATGATTGGAGCTTATAGCGGAGAGAGTGTAAGGTAAGTGGAGACAAAAATAGGCAATGTTTTCAAGACTTTTCTTATAAAAGAGAGCAGAAAAGAAATGGCAACTGATAATATATTTTATTATGACCTGTGTATCCAAAATATCATTTTAGCACACAGTTGATTTTTAAAATTAATAATAAGATAATTTACATTTATATTAATTGAACCAAGTCTTCAAAATCTGGTGTGCATTTTACAGCATATCTCAATTCAGACCACCCACATTTCAAGCACTCAGTAATCGCATATGGCTACTGACTATTGTATTAGACATCACAGGTATAGGGAGACCTGGAATCCCTGTTCCAGATGTTGTTGTGGTCCAGGGAACAGCAGAAATCCCTCAGGAATCATCTCTTCCTGGGAATATTTTTCTCTTGTAGATGGGAATATGGTGTCTGATATAACTGCTTCAGAAATATTTTATTATTTATTATCTTTATTTTATATAATATTGTTCTCTCAGATAGGTACACAGAAACCTCTGATAATAAAATTTTAAGAGATTTGGGGTCTGTGAAAATTTAATGCTAAAACTGACTTAAACAGTTAAAAGTGGTGTCTAGAACTTGGTTTATAGACGGGAAAAAGAAGATCAACACTAAGGACTGCTTTTTCTGGTTCCCATAATTTTAAAAAAATGTGGATTATCAGGATATGAGGGTGAATAGACTTTGGAGAACTCTGGAAAAGTCATTAATATGGTGGTTTTGTACAGTTTTTGTAAAAGTTGGCCTTTCTGAGTCCAACTCCAACCAGAATATTGGAGGTAGATAAAATCTCCATTTCTGAGTCAAGTGTCTGGTCTCTGTGAGTTTGAAGAGTCATCACAAATAGGAAAACGAGTTCAGGTAGCAGTTACAAACACAGAGCCTTATGCAGAGAAGATGTTCTTTAGAGGCTTATTGAAATGTATTGAAGAGCTGTAAAAAAGAGGAAAACAACCAAAACATTCTTGAAAATTAAAAAAAGAATAGGCAAACATTTTAGAACATTCTTTCAATGTTTGTATTTGTTCATTTTGACTAATGGCATTATTTAGTCATTAAATAACTCAATGATTCTGCAAATATTTATCAAACACCAGTGTGTTGGCCCCTAGGCTAAGCTCTGGGGTTATGGAAATGAATGACAGTCCTTGCCTTCAAAGAGCTCCAAAGCTGATTGGAGAAACTGACAGACATTTAGGTAGAAGGTGAGGAGTACCTGAACAAAAGTAGGCACCAGTGATAGTAACCTATAAAATGATGCAGGTTTTAAATATGGAAAGTTTGGGAAAATGTCCATGGTATAATGTTTAACAATGTTTCACTGGTGAAAAAAAATAGTAAGATTTGAACAAATATTTTGATAATTTGTGAGTGCTCTTATTTTTCTACCCATTAATCTATGTGCCATTCATCTGATGGGTCAATCAGTTTATTTCTGTGGATTTGCGCCAAAGTCGTTCTAAAAAACAAGCAAAAAGGTGACCAATGCACTGGGGTAGGGGAAGGTCAACAAGAAGGTTATGGTGTAGTCATGACTGAGCCAGAAGGTGATACTATAATCAAGGTCAAGAACTAGTCTTGCTGGGAAATTGATTATATAAAAGAGACTAGAGCAAATAAATTAGTATGTCAAGGATAATGGGAGCCATGATTATTCTCACTGTTGGAGAAGGGAGCTAGAAATATGGAAAAGGGGGAAAGCTAGACCACCTTAAAGTTTAGATTAGAATTGGAGGTACTAGAGTAAATTCATGGTTATATATATATATATATATATATATATATATATATATATATATACACACAAATATAAAAGTAAATGTACATATATAAATATATAGGTATATTCATACATATTTCTTAGCTCTGTCTACTAAGAAGGCTTGAAAGCGATGAGACCTAAGAAGCATTGAGTACATTCTGATGTAGAGACTTACTAAAAGGGATGAGGATCCCATAGAGAAATGGATGATTTTGAGATTGGTCTACAAAAATACATGTTAAACATGGAAC
This sequence comes from Monodon monoceros, assembly GCF_005190385.1. NCBI lineage: Eukaryota > Metazoa > Chordata > Mammalia > Artiodactyla > Monodontidae > Monodon > Monodon monoceros. The sequence continues at coordinate 97,107,436 of NW_021703777.1, forward strand.
AACTTATTTTGACAGATGGTAAAGAGGTGTTCAAGGAATCATAATGGCACATCAAAGGGATACAGAAGTCTGTTTGAAGGGGCTTCCATTAGCCAAATTTAGGAAAAACTGAGCATCAAATTAATACTATTGAATTTCAATCCACTGAATAAAGTAGGAATCCATGTCTCTACTGATAAAAGGAATTAATGCAAAAAAGAGAAAGCTTTTCCTGAAGAGTAGAATTCCAAGTAATAAATGGATAAAATCACCATTTGATAACCATTATAATAATAACTGTTTAAAGTAAAAATCATCAATGGATGCAAAAACTAAAAGATGAAAGTTTAATGAGAAATAGGATAATTTCATAGTCTCAAAGTATGCCCTAACAAAATACTTACCACTTACAAAGAAAGACATAATTACTTCTACAGGGTAGAAACCTAGCAGACACCAATTTAACCATATATGGTCATAGTTTCCTTTGTCAACACTGGGACAAATCAATATTGTATACCACCCATCAGGATATGGAGAGCATAGCATTATTTCTGTGATATTGCAGCTCCAAACCTAATTATGAGGAATTATTGTGTTAATTTGAACTTTCCAATTTTGAGGGCAATAATGTGCTTATGTAAGAGATTTTGCTTGTTTGTTTTTAGAAAATATATACTGGAGTATTTGGTATAATAGGGAATCATTTCTACAAATTAATCTCAACTGTTTCATAAAAAATCAATATGTAGGGGCTTCCCTGGTGGTGCAGTGGTTGAGAGTCCGCCTGCCAATGCAGGGGACGTGGGTTCGTGCCCCGGTCCGGGAGGGTCCCACATGCCGCAGAGCAGCTGGGCCCGTGAGCCATGGCCACTGAACCTGCGCGTCCGGAGCTTGTGCTCCGCAACGGGAGAGGCCACAACAGTGAGAGGCCCACGCACCACTAAAAAAATAAATAAATAAAATTTTAAAAAATCAATATGCATGCATAGGTGATGAAATAGAGAGAGAAAATGAAAAAGTAAATGTGGTAAATATTAGCGGTTGGAGAATCTGAAAGACCTCTTGTATTATAGTTGAAATTATTCTATTGTTTTGAATTCTTCATTACGTAAAACTAGAAAAAATTACAAACAAAAAATCCAACATGGCCAACTCTGGTGCTTGCTTAACTCCAAATTAACACCAATTGTGGTTTTATTCAGTTATCAGAAAAGGTAACTCAACTACTTAATCTAGAAAGTAGTCAATATGTCACCCAGTTCTGGACAATGAGATGTAAGAGCAATGACTGGGAAGCCTTTGGGGAAGGATTCTCTTCCATGAAAACAGGAAACTTATGAAGAGAAATTCCCTGTCCCATGATCTACGTGTTCCCTGCCAACCCATCCACAATGCTGCCTCTGAATGTATTTGTATAAGTATGTGATACTTGGAGCACTTGAAGGCGTTGGGTAGTCATGAGGTCAAGTTAATCTTAGAGATGCTAAACCTGAGCTCTAATATCATTTGCCACTAAGGCAATACCAATAGCAATGATCTATTTCCAGACTTCTTGCTATTGGAGAACAATAAATGAGTTTAGGCTATTTCTAGTCAGATATTGTTATTTGCAGCTGCATGCATTCTTAACAGATACAGACAATAGCAACAACACAAATGACGTCCACAAAAGAGTTGGTAGAAAGATGTGAGCCATCGCTTTGGAAAAGCATAACCTAGGATAATATCATTTAAACACTGTGTTAGATTTCCTGTGGAAAATGATCAGTTTGCTTATTAATATGTGGCTTCATAACCACAAGGATTGGTTAGAATTTTTAAGAAAACAGAAAGACATTTTGTCTACTTAACATCTCCTTGTTTTAAGATATTGTGGGCATTCTGAGGACTTTAAAAATGCTGAATCTTAAGAACCCACTAAGAACACTTGCACAAGGCCAAGCTCAGTTTTATGTCTGTACTGCATCTACCATGTGCAGAGATTTTCAAGAAACACTACAGAATTTTTGTAAAAGGACCCCTGATGCCTGAATATTAGGAATGAATTTATGTACCAGGATGTGGTCATTTGTAAAGACAAAAATATTTTTACTGAATTTTTGTGTATTCATTTATAAATTTTATTAAACTTTTCAGAGGACCAATTTTAGTTTGGGTGATAGTTCCTATTGTATTTTTTTCAGCTCTTCTCTTTCTTTATTATTTCCTTCTCTTTTCTTTCTGTTTATTTTGCTGTTGTTTTACCAATATGTGCATTAGAAGCTATACGTTTCCCTATGAATACTGTTTTGCCTGAATCCCACAAGTCTTGATATGTATTATTATCACTGAGTTCAAAATATAATCTAAATTTCCTCATGATTTTGTTTTCATTTTTTTACTGATATATAATTGACATATAACATTATATTAGTTTCAGGTATACAACATAATGATTCAATATGTGTGTATATTGCAAAGTGATCACCACAATAAGTTTAGTTCACATGCAACACCACACCGAGTTACAATCTTTTGATAAGAACTTTAAGATTTACTCTCTTAGAAACTTTTAAATATACAATACAGGATTTTTAAATTGTTATTGTTTTATCCAATTGTTTTATTTTTTAATTGAAGTATAGTTGACTTACAATATTATATTAGTTTCAGGTATACAGCCTAGTAATTCAGTATTTTTATCAATTTTACCCAATTAAAAGTTATTACAAAATAATAGCTATAATTCCCTGTGCTGTATAATATATCCTTGTGGCTTATTTGTTTTATACATAGTAGTTTTTTACCTCTTAATCTCATAACCCTATCTTGCCCCTCCCCCCTCCTTCTCCCCACTGGCAACCACTAGTTTGCTTTCTATATCTGTGAGCCTGTTTCTGTTTTGCTATATATAATACACTTGATTGCTTTATTTTTTAGATTCCACATAGAAGTGATATCATACAGTATTTGTCTTTCTCTGTCTGACTTATTGCACTAAGAATAATATTCTCTAGATCCATCCACATTGCTGCAAATTGCATAGTCCCATTCTTTTTTGATGGCTGAGTAACATTATGTTGTGTATATATACCACATGTTCTTTATCCATTTGTCTGTTGATAGACACATGGGTTGCTTCCATAACTTGGCTATTGTAAACAGTGCTCTATGAACACTGTTGGTGGGAATGTAAATTGGTGCACCCACTATGGAAAACTGTATGGTGGTTTCTCAAAACACTGAAAATAGAACTATTATATAATTGAAAATTCTACTCCTGGGTATATATCTGGAAAAAAATGAAAACATGAATTCTATAAGATACATACAATTCAGTATTATTCATAGTTGCCTCACTACACATTACACCCCTAGGACTTTTTTTTAAATTTTATAACTGGAAGTTTATACATTTTGACCACCTTCACCCATTTCACCCACTCTCCACCCCCACCCCTGGCAACCACCAATCTGTCCTCTGCATCTATGAGCTTGGTTTTTAGTTTTTAGATTCCACATATAGGTAAGATCATTCAGCATTTGTCTTCCTCTGTGTGACTTATTTCACTTAACATAATGCCCTCAAGTTCCATATTTGTTGCCACAAATGGCAAGTTAGCCTTCTTTTTCATGACAGAATATTTCATTTTATATTATATATTATTATATAATATATATTATAATATATATATTCTTGGCTATTCTAAATAATGCTGTAATGAACATGGGAGTGCATATATCTTTTTGAGTTAGTGTTTTCATTTCCTTTGGAAAAATATCCAAAAGTGGAATTGCTGTATCTTATGGTAGTTCTAATTTTAATTTTTTGAAAAAAACTCCATTCCATTTTCCACAGTGGCTACACCACTCTTGGTGGGTTCACTGTTGGTGTACACACACAAATAGTGCATGAGCATTCCCAAGGTTCTTTTTTTAAGCTAAAGATATTTCCTATCAATGCACCTGTCTTTTGTTCAGCACTTTGCAGTTTACAAAGATCTTTCAAACCTACTATCTGATTTGACTTTCATAGCACCCTCATGAAAGATGTGGGGCAGGAAGTTATCCATTCTGTGGATAGAGAATCAGATCCACCCAGAGGATGTGGTAAACCCTATACCATACAGCAGGCATGTGGATGGGCTAACACTCAAATCCAGTGCTTTATGATGGTGATTCTGATAATTCTTCTACATGGAATTAATGAGCTTTTATCATTTATTCATGATATTTTCCTTGCTTTTAAATAAAAACAGTAGTTACTATATGTCATATAATATACCATTTAATGTTCTATGTATTTATATATATCAATTTATCCGGTTCTCACAAAAAAAACTTTGTGTGGTTGTTATCATCATCTACATTTTATTGATGAAGACACTGAGGCATAAAGAGTTTAAATGATGTAAACAAGTTAAATGAATTATTAAATGGAAAATTTGGGATTCAAACCCAGGATGTTTGGCTCTCTAGTCAATGCTTTTAGCCATTACACCACATAGTTTTCTCAACAACTAGATGCCAGTTTTAGGCTTAAAGATGCCCTACTCTATATAAAGAATGCCATTCTCTGTTCTCTACACTCATACTCTCTTTATGTTCTAGAATACTAAAGCATAATACCCGCTAGGTCTATTCATGTTTTTGAAAATAATTCAAGTCCTGCTATTATTATTTTTTTAAAACACCCTGGGGGGAATGAGCCAGCATTGCTGTCATTTTCTGACAAAGCAGAGAGCTTATGGTATGGCAATAAAGTGAAGTGCTCACAGGAATCCTTCTGCAGATCACTGGTACAAAGTCTAGACACAGCATAAAAAAACAGATATTTAAAGGCACTGGAAAGTATCCAAAATCAGACAGAAGCCAGAAGATAGTTTATTCTTAAGAAAAAACTTCAACAGGAAATGGAAGTGATTGCAAGTTTGTGGCTTTGTTGTTGCAGGACACTCTTCATGAGTTGGCAGCGGAAACTCACAACCTTATTACTCAAGGTGTAAAAAACAGAATCTAATTCCAGAAGAGAACTGCATCCAATATATGACTATACACTATGTGTAAATCCTTGTTTGATTATGTATGCTAGTGGATAGACTGAGGGGACTCAGTGAAAATGCAAGCAGAGACCTAATAGAACACATCCTTAAAAGACAGAGCTTTACTGGGTGAGATCCATGAATGTCCTGTATTGTTTGTTTGTTTGTTTGTTTTAATGAATGCATTTTCCAAATCTGTAGGTCACCTGGCAAGAAGCTAAAGCCATTTTGGCTTTAGAGATCAGAGGACAGAGACTGTGGCAAACAGAGCAACTAGAAGAGGAATTTCCAGAGTTAAGCAAACCAAGAGAGGATAAACCCAAAAACCAAAGTACAAGCACTGCCTAAATCTTTGAAAATTACCAAATATAAATATAAGAGAGAAACACAAGGAGATTGGGCTAAAATAGCAACAGTTTGAAGCTGTAAGAAGTATGCAGAGATTTGAGATGCCACATATCATGGAAGAGACAAACATCACAGTTTGGGTCCAAGCAAGTTAACTACCTTCTTACTAAAACAAAAAATAGAAGTATAACAATAGTGAGAACAATACAATGGAGTGCTAAGTGGCTATACTATAGTATCTGAACTATCCAGTTTTAAATAAAAAACTCTAAGATATACACAGAGGCAGTAAAGTGTGATCCATACTCAGGAAAAAGACAGTCAATAGAATGGACACTAAGCATGTCCTTATGTTATATTTGGCAGACAAAGACTTCAAAGTATATATTATGAATGCATTCAAAAAATAAAGAAAAAATGTTCAGAGCATTAAAGGAAAGAGTATATTTATTCTCACGAATAAATGAGAAAACTTGAACAGAGAAATCAAATCTATATAAATAAATGAATAAAAATCTACAGCTGAAAAGTATAAAAACAGAATGAAAAATTCACTAGACAGGTTAAAGAAAAGAAAATTCAGTGAACTTTAAGATAGATCAATAGAAATTACTTATTCCAAAGAACAGAGAGAAAAAAGGCTAAGGTAGTTGAGTGAGCCATGAAAAAAATGTCAAGCACTTAAAAAGAGAATAAGCTGAAAGGAAGGCACCTGAAAGTGAGATAATGAGAGATGTGTTGTTGAATTTCCCATTTCTGATGGGTTGGAAAGAGCATAGCTTCACCAAGAAGTTGGATACTGTCTATACCACTCATGAAGCTTCAGATTACCTTAGTTAGATACAGTCTGAACAAGTACTCTGTGCAATTCAACAGTTTAGGAAGAAATAAGGCATTTTATGTGCAAAGATTTGAGAAGTAAATGATAGAACTAATATTACTCTGTGTTGTACAATCAAGTGTTTGTAAGACTGTGGTATCAGCTCCAACTTGTCTCTTTTCCCTGTATCCATGCCCTTTGCTTTTTAACTTTGCAGCACACCCATACGAAGGGAAGTGGGCTGGAGGCATACTTTCTACTCCTTATCTTGTCATGAGAATTGATTTGGCCAAGCAGATGTTTGCAGAAATGAAGCAAGCAAAGTCGTGAACGTTGTTTGCATATTAGGCTTGCTTGTTCCTTGACTCCACCATTTCCTTGAGAAGAACATTCCTGGATTAACCAGCCTTGGTTAATATTGGGAGCAGGATGAAGGACCTGTGAGCAGAGCTGCGTCAATTAAATTGCCCCAGCCAAGTCTAAGCTTAGAGTAGAGTGCCACGTCCAACCTTCAGATGTATGCATTAGCCCAGCCAAGATCAAGAGTTACCATGATGAGTCCAGGTCAGCCAACACTGTGCAATCCCACAGACCTGTAAACTGTAATAATAAATGCCTATTATTTTAAGCCACTAAGTTTTGAGGTAATTTGTTTCACACAAGCAACTAACTGATAGAATATTTGAAAGTTTCAAGCACTGTGCTAGATGCTTTCCATATATTATCTTGTTTAACACTCAAATGATGAGATACTGTAGTTTTTAAAAAATGCAACAATACATTTTCAGATAAGAAACAAGGACCCCAAATGTTATTTCACTGTTCAAAGCCACACAGCTATGGAATGAAGCCAAGATTCAAATATAGGCAGCCCATATCTCATATTCTATGTACCTAAGAATTTGTGTCTGTTAGAGATTTTTCTATCTCCAAATTGTCAGAATTGCATGCTGAGAAAGGGAACTAAAAATAAACCATGCTGTAGGAATATAGAACATTTCAAAATATGTAATAACAAGAAATTTCTTTTTAATCTTTCTGCCTACACACTACTGACATATACAAACGTCATTAATACAAATGCTTAAAGTAATGAAATACCAACTTCTGTGCTTGCTTACATTCAAAGTGTGCCAGGAAAAACATATGCTTGCTGCCATGCATGGATATTAGTTCCTGGACCTTCAGGATGCCTCCTTCTAATTTATTTTCATCACTGGCAGTTTGAATTGTATCCCCCTTTCCCCCCCACTTTTTTTCATCATTCAGCACCACTTACAAAAAGTGAGAAAAAAAAAAAAGCTCTCACTCCTAAAATTTCAGACATATGGTGGGAATTAAATAGATTCTATGGGGCTGAGGAGTAGGGGGCTTGAACTCTTGACTTGTTTCTACCTCCAAGTAGCTACAGGTTGTCAGGCAAAGTCTTTACATCTCAGAGCCTTGATTTTCTTCCCAGTATAATGGGGTCACTACCAGATCTGGAAACCTATGAAACCCATTTATTTATTCATTTTTTCAAAACTTTATTGTACACTACCTATGTGTCAGGTACAACACCACTCATGGGAGATAGAAAAGGAAACAAAAGAAAATCCTTGCAAGATTTCTCAGTCTGGGAAACAGGAAAGGAGCAAGTAAGAAAATAGTTACAGAAAAAATGTAATAAGTGATCATTGTTCTTTTTGCTACAAAAACAATATATTTACCACACATTTAAAATAATATGTTATTGGAGCTTCAGTTAAAGAATTTATTCTAAGATACAGTCTTTTTATATTAAGAGAATAGAACCAAAATTTTTTCACTAAAATAAAATGTCTTTGACAATATTTTTATCACAATCTATGACTTCTGCTTTTATCTCTCCTTTTTTGAACTCTAAGTGTTGAAGGCCAAGTAATGCCTTGACAGTATCTACATGTATGTATACATGCATACATATACATTCTTGTAAACATGTGTGTATACATATATGTATGTGTGTACATAATGCACATAATAGGTGGAAAGTGACTTAGAAAAAGGCCAACAGCAGCTTTGGCTCTCAGGAGGAATGGAGAAATAAAACATGGCATGACAAAGTTATTGTTTATCTGATAGCAACACAAGTCTACAAATACTAAATATGCTAATTTCCTTTTCCTTTCTTTCTCAATATTTTCTTTGTGGTATCCTTGGAGAAGTTGGAAAGACTATGGACTTAGTCTTTGATGAAAACTTACATTGTATTATAACTGCAAGTGATGTCTGCATGATATTTTTGTTAAAAGTAAGTTTAGCTGTGACTAATAAAAAAAACTAAATGGCAATATTTTTAACAAGATAGAAGTTTGTTCTCTCAAGTGGGCAAGAATGGCTGATAGTTTTTAGCTTCAGCTATGTATCAGACATTATTCTGAGTACTTACCATTTGCTGACTGTTTTAATTGTTACAGAACTCTATGGGATCTTGCTATCTCCAGTTTGTAAATGAGGAAACTGAGCCACAAAGGAGTTAACTTTTCCAAGATTTTGCAGCTGGTGAGTGGAGGAGCCAGAACTTGAACATGGGCTATCCAGCTGCAGAACCTGTGTTTCCACTTGTTCTCACTCAATGCCTGGAGGTCAACCATCCCCAGTGAAGTTGGGAGTCCACAGATTCTTTCTAGAGCAGCCCTTATTTTCCTGAAGCAGCATGGTCTCCACATTCCAGAAGCAGTACAGAGCAAGAGGTGAAGAATATCTGTGCGAGTAGTTTTACTTGTAAAATGACTTACACTTCCCTTGTTACACTTCTGCTGACATGTCTCTTTCACACAGCCACATCCAGCTGCAGGATAGCTTGGAAATGAAGTCTCCATTCTGGACCCTGGCCCTCAGGCTACAAATGTCTCATGACCATGGAAGGAATAGAAATGGGTATTGGGTGACAATGTCTTTTGTTGTCTTTACTTCAGAAATACTTTTTATAAAGGTTATACATTTGTATTAATGACTCTAAATTGTTTCTAGGTGGTCTGTTTAAAAAAAACATTATTTTTCTTGTATGCTGAAGGAGACAATCATTGTTTTAAGAACTGGCAAACACTGACTGTTCAACAGTAGGTGGGTCATCTAATTTATTTATGCTATTTTCTGTCTTGTTAATGGGAAAACTGAGCTGTGCCCAAACTCATATATAATCCTTGCTGTGAACCAAGAACTGAAGTGTCAGTGGGAGCCAGTGAGTTGACCACCTTAGATCTCTGTGAAAACCATCATAAAATAGTCAAATTGACAACAAATTATTATGAGATGGGCATGATATAAAATTTTCATGAAAATGACTCTTTTAAGAGTGTCTGTCAGCATTTTCATGGGAAATTCTAATTATTTACCCTTCATTCACAACCGGCTAGCAGCTTGCAATAAATGTATTTGATGCATATCCTCAGTAGCCGTTTCCACAGCCAGTAAAATTTTAGGAGATTATAAATTTTTTAAAAAATGAAACAACCCTTTTTGTTTGTCTTTTCTAAATTTGTTTCCACTTACACAATAGAGTAAAAATAAAATTTCAAGTCATGTGAAAATTTTAACTTACATTCCTAAAATGCATGGTATAAAGGATTATCAGGGAAACAAAAATAGCATAACATAGAATGACATTACAGGTAACAAATAAAAATCACAATAATAAACATTATTAATCAAAGTTATCCTGTCAATGGGCATTAATTTCTAGGATGGATTAAAATATAAAATCAAACAATATCTGCTTAGAAAAATAGACACGATCAAAGTGGTTCAGAAAAATATTTAAAAAATGAACAAAGTTCTATTTTCACTTAAGTTTAAAACAAAAGGAAAGTTAAATTAACAATATTAATAGATATTGTTATTAAGTCACAATGAAAGATATTCAGTAATGAAGTTTTGACATCAGTTATAAGTTAAATAGCACATAATCTAAATACATGAGTAAACCATGTTAAACAACTGAGAAGAAATGGAGAGGGTAGAATTGCAAAAGGAGATTTTTGCTTTAATGTGATTGGATAAAAATGGCTAATAATACTGAATTTTTTTCAACACGCCAGTCTTTTTTCCCCAAGCCACATATGAGCTAGTGCATATATCTTCCCAATAAACTTATGAATAGATAGTAAATATGATATGTGGGAGAAGAAATTATACTGTTAATAATACTGAGCTAATAGTTTTCTAAGAAACTCTGTGGCTCATTAAGAAGAATTACATTCACTTTTCCAATATGTAGATTGGATTATTTACCAAAATTAACCACAACAAAATCTCAATATATTCAAAGGGTAGATATTTTATGTCACTTTGACCATTGACTATTATGTTTAAGCCCCAAACAATGAACATTTAAAAAAGAAAAATTTATCAAAAATGAAAGCTGGATCATAGCTGGTAACTAAAGACACAATAAAGAAAAAAATTGAAAATAATGAGTAGGATATTATATTTTAAAATCCATATCAGAGTAATTGAATGTGTGTCAGAGTAATTGGAGGTCAGTTAATAAATTTATTTTATTTTGAAATAAGGATAGGTACATTTTATTATTTAACTTATAATATTAAATAACAGGTCATACATTGTTGATGAGAATATAAAATAGTGTAATGTCTTTGAAACACAGTTTGGCAGTTCTTTAAAATGTTACCATATGATCCAACAATTCTACTCCTAGGTATATACCCAAGATAATAGAAAATATGTCACCTAAACTTTGTACATGAATGTTTACAGCAACATTATAGAGAATAGTGGAAACAACTCAAATGTCCATTAAATGATGAGTTGAATAAACACAATGTTCTATATCCATACAGTGGAATACTATTTAGCTATAAAGAGGAATGAAGTACTAATGTATGCTACAACATGGATGAAGCTTGAAAACATGCTACATGAAAGAAGCCAGTCACAAAAGACCACATGTTGAATGGTTCCATTTATATGAAATGTCCAGAACTGGCAAATCCATGAGACAGAAAATAGATTGGTGTTTTCCCTGAGGTAGTTGAGAAAGAGTAGAGAGAGAATGAGGAATGACTGCTAACAGGTAGGGTTTTTTTGGGGGGGTGAGGAAAATGTTCTAAAATTAGATTGTAGTGATGGCTGCACAACTCTGCAAATATACTAAAAAGCATTGAATTATACACGTTACATGGGTAAATTCTATGGTATGTGAATTATATCTCAGTAGAGCTGTCATAATAGAGAGAAAAAAATACAGGAAAATTAAAACATAGAAGATTTGTATCTGTGATTTCCATTTTTGTTATAGAAATTGCCAAAATAAGCCTTAGTTCTTTTTTTCGTATTTTTTTTGTTTTTTCTTCACTGTTGTTGTTTTTTGTTTTTGTTTTTTGGCCACGCTGCGCAGCTTGTGGGATCTTAGTTCCCCGACTAAAGATTGAACCCAGGCCCTTGGCAGCATGGACCACCAGGGAATTCCCAGTCCTTAATTCTAATCCAGTTTATGCTTTGATCCACATCTCTGAAAGGGCTTCATCCCAGGCCTTACCAAGAGTAGATGCTTGGTGAGTGTGTATTGTTGACATGTATTAACTGATAACAACTTACTTCAAAATGATTTGAGGATGCAAAATTACACACTGAAGGGCATTTTCTTTTGGTAAGCATTTAAAGGCTTGGTGATAAGAGCTTGAAATGGAAACTATGCCAGCCTCTGATGGCTTAAACTTCTGGCAAAGCTTTATTATATTCCTGAATCCATACTTTGTGTTCCAAGAAGTTTCAGGATTAAAAAAAAAAAAAAAAAAGGGCTTCCCTGGTGGCTCAGTGGTTGAGAGTCCGCCTGCTGATGCAAGGGACACGGGTTCGTGCCCCCGGTTTGGGAAGATCCCACATGCCCGCGGAGCGGGTAGGCCCGTGAGCCATGGCCACTGAGCCTGCGCGTCTGGAGTCTGTGCTCCGAAACGGGAGAGGCCACAACAGTGAGAGGACCGCGTATTTAAAAAAAAAATAGAGCAGGAATTCACATTTTACATGATAGGAATCTTTTTGTGAAACAAGAACAAAACTGATTCTTTGGAAGAGACAGTTTTATAAGTCTTTTCTTGTTTTGTGTAAACACTAAAAGGACTGCTCGATAATATCTGTGAAGGGGAAAACAACAGCAGAAAAGCAAACAAAACAAACAGGTAATTAACAGAGTCCCAGATTGTTGGTAGATCAGAGATGCTTTCAGCCTCAGGTCAACAATTAAATATTTCTTAATCAAATGCCATCCCAGCTAAACCCTGCTTATGGGATTCATATGATGATCAAATAATGTAACACATATAGAAATCTTTGGTGAGCTCTAAGGTGCACTAAAAATACAAAGTCTGTTGGCTGTTTTGTCTTCTTAGATGCTCTCCTTCAAAGTCATCAATTACAGCTTATGATTAAGTGGTTCATGGACTGAAATTTATTTTCATATGGATTAGACCAACTGAAGTTCAGCTCTCCTAGTTTATGAGCATTTTTGTCCCAGTTTCTTAAGTATTTATATAGGTACTGATATATAGACACATACATGTGTGTGTAATATAAGGATATACACTTACTTAATCCTCCCAACAATTGTAATATGAGACATGGACAAGGAAGTGATTGATTTTGTGATAAAGTTGAGACAAGTTGCTTTGCTATACTGGGGCACAAATCTTGGATTTCTTACTCTTATCTTGGCCTTTTACTCAATGTCACATTGCCTCCTTGTATCTATGGCACATCCCTATTTTCTCACTCCCTACCCCTCTGTCACCCTTCCTATTCCCCTCTATACATACCCATATACATCAGGAAATAAATAAAAATATTTAATGCTTTGCTTCCTGTGTCACCCTCCCACTGTACATCCAAGCACACACACAGGAAAATCACAGTTCAAAAAGTTTTAATACTTTGTTATGCAGAGATGCAAAGTTGAATAGGACAAACTCCTCGTCCTCAGTTAAGATGATGCCTCCACTCTCACAGGGGAGAAGAGACAAGGCCATGAAAAAAGATAAACAGAAGATTCTTTCTTCTTGGATTCTTTACTTTTGGACACACTTCTATGAAATCATGTTTTACTGTGTTTCAATGAGAGTGTATCAACCTGTGTTGTTTGCAAGGCCATTATTTATCTTTCATATTGTTTATCTACAAATGCACCCAAGTACCTGACACTTAGAAGCATTTTAGTAACATTGGTCTGATGGCGTTTGTAGGTGTCTATTTTCTGAATTAATAGATGGATGAAGTCATCATTTAACAAATAACACCAGTACAGGGACTTCCCTGGCGGATAAGACCCTGTCCTTCCACTGCAGGGTGCTTGGGTTTGATCCCTGGTTGGCTGCCTCACAGCGTGGCCAAAAAAATAAATAAATAAAAATAAACAAGCAAATAAATAAATAGCCATACCTTATTGTCTAATAGGGGAACTCTTTCAAGAGATATCTCATTATAAAAAAAAAAAAACAACAAATACCCCCAAAACAAATAACACCAGTACACTCTATTGCTTCCTCAACATCTCTTAATATACAGTCAAATTTAATTATAATGTAATCAATTTAGTAGATGTATATAGGCATAAGTATGAAGAGTGTGGCAAATATTGCAGTGGAGACAGAAGCTTAGATATAATCTGGAGCAATATACATACACAATGAATATATCTTTATAACTGAATATGGATATAACAATAACAGGGAGGAACTCTCATGCCCAAGACTGCAATGACTTTCACCTTACTAAAACTTTCCTTGTGTAAGAGAGTTTTATAATGCACAAAACCAATATTGAAGTAGCATTTAAGTAATGTTTTCTTGTATACCACACCTGGATGGATGAAAGTCTGGCTATGAAAAAAGTCTACATGAGGTATTTCTTGACTCCCGGCTCCAAATTCTTGTCTGAAATCATTAGGTAGGGGCTAGCTAGTCTAAGATGACTTTCCAGAACATTTTTTTAAACTTGGGATTTATGTTAGCAATTACAAAAGGAAGTTTATAGAATGTGTGAAGCTATAATACGAAGAAAGTATTATACATAGTTTTTTACACTTTATCTAATAAGGATGATATCTGCATCAAATTATGAATATGACATCATGGGATTTTATCAACAGTACTGGGAGCTGGTGAAATGCAAATCAGGAGAATCCATAGAACATTTCTTTCTAGCTCTAAATCAAAAAAGAATGCTATTTTTCTATCATCTGCTGATGCTTCTTTAGTTCTCACCTCTATTTTTCTAGGTCAGTCTGCATTAGTAGGTCACAAATTTTGTTTTTGTCATTTGTACAATATCCACCCCAAACATCTACTTAAAAAATTTAGTTCAACTAAAACAATTATTTATCTCTGGCTGCAAATTATTTACCACATCATCCCTTTGTGTAAGATGCCTGAGACAAGATGGATCTAGAGAGATGGGTACCAAACAATTGCAATCCAATCAAAGTGCCCTGGTGGAGATTGTATGGGGGTGAGAGAGTGCAGAAGAAAAGCAGCTAAGCCTGCAGTTATCCAACTGTTTGAACCTTAGCTCAGGTATACATAAAAAAACTTTTTTTATCATGTTGTGAAGATTAGAGACAACGTGTATAAAATACTTAGAAGAGTCCTGCTATATAAAAGGTACCCAATAAAGGCTTATTATTATTATTATTTGGAAAGCAGATTATGACCCCCTCCTCCTTCCCCTAGTACTCACACGTAACCACTCTTGCCAGGTATTGAAGGTATTAATTAATCTCCCCTGATTCTGAACCAACTGTGACTGGACTCATGTACTTAGAACACAATATAATGTACACTATCAGCTTTCTTACTGGTGAAGCTTGATTAGGGACTGTGAGGCTTTCTCTACTTTCTCCTACCCTTCAGTCAGGCACCTGGGATCTGCCTATAAGGGGAGCAGACCCCTGCCCATGCAGTATCATACAGCAACATGGGGAGTGGAGGTCTCCCCTCCCCCCATCAGTGTAGAAGAGATTAAGAGCTCTCCAGATCTGGACATTCACTCATGCTAACTATCCACTCAGATAATCATTGTTCCTCTTATACAGAGGAGTCAAAAGGGGGAAAGAATGGCGTAGAATTCTTCTCCATATTTTCCAGAGAAGGCTGAAATCTTGGCAGTTTTTGTTTGATGTAAAAATACAGTGAGAGGAAAAGAAAGACAATCTATTGGGAAGCTTTCGTCAGCAAGTAATAGAAATTTAAAGTTGAACAGACTTGAAAATTATGGAAACATAAATTCAGATGAGAAGGATTTCAGAGGTGGGTGAGCTTCAAGACTGGTTATCCAGCAGTCCTTAATGATATCATCAAGGTCACGCATTAGTCCTGTCCTAAGGTAAGTTCTCCCATGATTATAATATGCCTGTCAGTAGCCTAGAGTGCAGTTTTCTCATTCGTAACTTGGAAAAGAGAATAAACTTGGCTTATATTCATAAAAGTCAGAAAACATTTCTCTTAGAAGCCCCAAACAAGACTGCTCATCTGCCCAAAATGGTTTAGGCTTTCTTATCACAAAACGATTTATGAGTAAGAGATTTTAGCCTAATCAGCTAGAGTGGGACAGATATTGGGAAAGTAGCACTTTGTTACAGAAGAATTCTTCTAAAGCTTGAAGCTTATTTGCTGGATTCTGGTATGTATGGCTTATCTCCCTAGCATAGCAATATTCAACTCAGGTGTGCCAACAATTTGTGCAGCTGGATTATCTATATTCACCCCTATTGTATGTTATAATTGGTGTTCTAGAGAAGCAGATGAAAGCTAAAAGTGGACATGTTCTTGAGTCTTTATTTGAAAGGAAAATCTGCTTTCAAATATTGAAGCAACTGAAAAATAGACTGTCACTTATACTGTATATGATCTTTTTATTTATATCAAATAAACTCAAGTGTGCATTTCCTGAGGAAATTTTATTTTTCTACAACCTATGTAGTATTTTGAAAAAGACTTACTATATCACTTTAAATCACCCTTGACCACACTCTTCCACTTGATGTTTTGGTTAACAGAGATGCTGAGGTATTTTTGCAGGTTTATGGTACACTTGAACATTAGCCCCCTGGGGAGCTTAATGGTTGTGTCCCATTTCAGCAATGCTTAAGTGGGAATTTTTTGATCCAAAAAAAAAATGTTTTTGCTAAAGTGGGAAAGCTTTTTGGACATAAAATAATACTCACAAAATACATGAAAGACTATAGTGCAAATGATTCTGAAAAACAGAGATTGGGTTTTCTTGGAAATTCACATGGCTTCAAAATTAAGAAACATATTGCACACAATGTACTTGGTCAGCTCTAAATTGTTCCTTAGGGAATAAAGGGTTATATATTTTTAAATACACTGTTTCAAAAACAATTTACCAAATTGTATTAATATTTTCTTTCTGAAGTTGAGCCATTCGTTAAGCAAAGAATGTGGTTGGCAATAATTTTATTTGTAAACCATTGGGAACTGCAGTTTCCAAAACATGTTAATTTTGAGTCGATTAAAGGGAAAGTTGTTCTGGATGAACTTCTGAGGCAGTTCTTTATGAAAATTACATTATTTTGTGAGACATCTAAAAGGAAACACAATACTATCCTCCATCACACCTAGGAAGATATTACTGAGCTCTCTTTTAAAAAATCCTTGAAGCAGGATTTAAGGACTTGATGCCTCCAATGAACTTAGCTTGCAGGCCTCACAGGTTGGTTTGTTTGGGTTTAGAGCATTTTGTCCTTTGTGCTGAGAGAGACTGGGTGTGCTAGTCTGGCCACAGCTGATGCGCTGTGTTCAGCATGAGAACTGAAGGTAGTACCAGTGGAAAAGCAGGGCATCTGTATGATCTGAGCTGGCTTGTTGAGGATGCTATGTATTAAGAGTTTAGGTTTATAAGATGATAAGGAATGAGACCTTCCTCTGGAGTGATCAAAGGGAAGGCTGTTCCCTTGAGATCAGGTGGTTGTTGTTTCCAACAATGCTAAATTGTTCCATTCTCTGTGAAGAATTCCTATATGTGCCAGTTTTGCTAAGACTGAAATCCAAGTTACTGTTACCAGTGGAATGATGTATCTAACCACCAGTCTTTCCATGTATTCCTGATACAAATTTGTATGCACATTTTTGAAAATCTAATAAAGCTGATCATTTCCTATTTTGTAAGAATTTTTACTAATGTAGGAATAGTTTTATATTACTAATGTATTATAAAATAATATAAGTTAAAAAAAATAAAAGCAAGGCTAGTTCATCTCTAAGAATGCCATAATGGGCATGTGGTATGTTTTAAAATGCTGGTTAATACTGCAGGATTTTCTTTTTTTAATGTTCTTTTAAAAAATCATATGATTAATTTAGAGTGACAATAGAGGTTTTTGTTTGTTTGTTTGTTTTTATTGAATCTAAACTCCTAATGCATGGAATTCTTCTATAACAGCCTTTTCCACTTTTGAATGTATTCAGGTCTGAGATGCACTTCAAGTTGTTGCTCAATTCCAGATCTTCCATAACACTTTTCAAAGCCTATTCCAGAGCAAATAACTTTTCTAGAAGAGAAGGCTAGAATGGACGATGACTAAAGTCATGGCCAGCTAAAAGACCACGTGGTATTGTGATCTTCTATGACACTCTTATCTAACATAGGCAAATGCAAGCATTGAATATTCTATCCCTAAGACACACACACACATCTTTGCACTTGTTTATATTTTGCTCCTCATGGCTCCCTTTTCTGTGTTCCTACTTTATATAACACTACACTGCACTGATATTTCTTCATGAGTTGGTTTCCCCCAACCAACTCATGTACAATGCCACATGGTAGTTAATGCATTTATATTCCAGAAACTTAATGGTGCCCAAAACAGAGCTCAAACTTTTTGGGATAAATAGTACTATAGGCTGAATATCTCCCCCACCCCCAAGCCAAATTCATATGTTGAAATTCTAACCATCAGTATGTTGATTTGAGGAGTTGGGGCCTCTGGAAGGTAATTAGGTCATGAAAGCATAGCCTTCAAGAATAAGATTAGTGCCCTTAAGAAATGGACTCCAGAAAGATCCCTTGCCCCTTTGACCATGTGAAAACATAGCAAAAAGACTGCCACCTGAACAAGAGCAAGCTGGCTCTCACCAGACGTCTAATCTACAGGTGCCTTGGTCTCAGACTTCCCAGCCTCCAGAACTGTGAGTAATAAATTTCTGTTCT
Organism: Monodon monoceros; assembly: GCF_005190385.1. Taxonomy (NCBI): domain Eukaryota; kingdom Metazoa; phylum Chordata; class Mammalia; order Artiodactyla; family Monodontidae; genus Monodon; species Monodon monoceros. Next base: position 97,125,811 of record NW_021703777.1, read on the forward strand.
TTAAGCTACTTAGTTGATGGTATTCCTTTATAGCAGCCTGAATAGATTGAGAGAGAAATTGATAACAAGAAGTGAGGTGCTGCTACAACGAATACCTAAAAATATGGAAGTGGCTTTGGAACTGAGTAATGGGTAGAAGTTGAAAGAATCTTGGGGTGCATTCTAGAAAAAGCATTCATTGCTGTCAATGCACCATTAAGGACAGTTCTGGCAAAGCTCCAGAAAGAAAAGAGGAGAGCTGTAGAGAAAGCCTCAGTCTTTTCATAGAATACCTAAGTAATCTTGAACAGACAGTTGTAAACTGTACAATCAAGGCCATTCTGATGAGGACTCAGACAGAAATAAGGAACATGCTGTTGAATAAGGAGGAAAGACCATGTTTGTTATAAAATGGCCAAGAACTTGTCTGAATTGTGCTCATGTGGTTTTGTTTTGTGCAAGGTAGAACAACGAAATTGGATATTGGCTGAGGAACTAACTAAGCAAAGTATTGAAGGAGCAGCCTGGTTCCTTTTGACTGCTTATGGTAAAATGTAGGGAGATATAAACGATTTAAAGTTCAAATTGTTCATCAAAAGGGAAGCAGAACTTAAAGCTTTGGAACATTCTCAGCTTATCCATATTGAAAAGAATGAGAAAGCCTGCTCAGGAAAGACCTTTAAGGGTGTGGCCAAATGACCACTTGATAAAGAGATTAGTCAACAAATAGGTGGTCATTGAAGAAATCCCACAGATGAAATTGATTAAGAAAAGTACGTAGAGCAGAATTTGAAGAGGACAGAGGTCAGAACTCTCTGTCCTATGAACAGATAAAGGTAGGGTAGAAGAAATAGAGTCCACAAAGGGACTTAAGAAGAAATGAACATAGAGGCAGATGGAGTAAAAGTGGTGTCACAGAAGCCAAGGGAATGTCAATCCCAATGTACACTAATATGTATAAAATGGATAACTAATAAGAACCCCCTGTATAAAAAATAAATCAAAAATCAAAAAAAAAAAAAGAAGCCAAGGGAAAGTGCTATGGTCTGAGTGTTTTTGTCTCCCCAAATTCATATGTTGAAATCCTAACCTGCAATAATGATGGTATTAATATGTGGAGTCTTTGGGAGGTAATTAAGTCATGAAGATGGAGTCCTCGTGAAAGAGATTAGAGCTTTTATAAAAAAGATCCCACAAAACTCCCTCGTCCCTTCCACCATGTGAGCATACAAGAAGTCTGCAACTGGAAAGAGGGTCCTCATATGACAATGCTGGTACTCTGCTCTCAGAATTTCAGCCTCTAGAACTGTGAGAAATAAATTTCTATTGTTTATAACCTACTCACTCTTTAGTAGTTTGTTATAGCAGTCCAAATGGACTAAGACAGTAAGAGAGATGGGTAGATTTTACCCAAAGCAGCAAAGTAAGGTAAAGGTTAAAAAGAAACTATAGACTTAGAGGCATGGACATATATACACTACCAAACGTAAAATAGATAGCTAGTGGGAAGCAGCCTCATAGCACAGGGAGATCAGCTCGGTGCTTTGTGACCACCTAGAGGGGTGGGATAAGCAGGGTGGGAGGAAGGGAGACGCAAGAGGGAAGAGATATAGGAACATATGTATATATATAACTGATTCACTTTGTTATAAAACAGAAACTAACACATCATTGTAAAGCAATTATACTCCAATAAAGATGTTAAAAAAAAACTATAGAGTTTTGTAATTCATGACTTTTGCAGAGTGATTTTAACGTAGAAGTGGGGACAAATTTTGATTTTAGTAAGATGAAGAGTGTATGGGATTTGAAGACTGGAGACAGCAAGAGCAGTCTCATACTGAGGAATTTAGCTGTGAGGAAAGGAGGGACTTACAGGCCCAGAAAGGCACTGCTGCTGTTGTTTTAAATGTGGGAGCCTGGAGCATTTACATTAGCTACAGAGTAGGTACTAATAGAAAGGGAAATGTTAAGTCAGGTTCTGGTCCTAGATCCCAAAGGAAAGATAAGAAGGATCAAAAGATCAGTCAAATAAAAAGGAATGAAAAGGGATTTACATTTTCATTAGTTTCCTAGATTGCCGTAAACTAGGTGGCTTAAAACAAGAGAAACTGATTCTTTTCATAGTTTTGGAGGCTAGGAGTCTGAAATCAACGTATTGGCAAGACCACGCTCTTCTGAAGGCTCTAGAAAATAATCCTTCCTTACCTCTTCTTACCTTCTGGTGGTTGCTAGCAATCCTTGGGAATGCTTGGCTTGTAGCTACATCACTCCAATTGTTACCACTAACTAGACATGTCTTTCTTCCCTCTGTGTATGTCTCTGTCTTGGTCAGTCCAGGCTGCTTTAACAAAATACCATATGCTGGGTGGTTTCAACAATAGAAATTAGTTCTTATAGTTCTGAAGTCTGGAAATTTCAAGATCAAGGTGCCAGCAAGGAAGGTTTCATTTTAACGACTCTTCTCTTGGCTTGTAGGTGGCCACCATTTGGCTGTGTGCTCAGATGACCTCTTCTTTGTGTTTACAGGGAGAAAGAGACAGAAAGCTCTCTGGTGCCTCTTCTTCGAAGGAAACTAATCCCATCATGAGGGCACCCTAATTACCTTCCAAAGGCCCCATCTTCAAATAGCATCTCATCTGAAATTAGGATTTCAACATATGAATTGGGGGAGGACACCTTTCAGTCCATAGCAGTCTCCAAATCTCCTTCTCCTTATAAGAATACAATTCACTGGATTTAGGGCCCATCCTAGCCTTGTATCACCTCCTCACAACTAGATTGCTTCTGCAAAGACTCAATACCTGAACAAAGTCATGTTCATAGGTACCAGGGGTTAAGACTCCAACATATCTTTTGGGGGGACATCATTCAACCTACAACAGTGGCAAACACAATGAGTGTTTGTGTAGAGCTACTTTTGCAGAGATTAAGATGAGAAACTAGGGAATTCATATCCCATAGTCTACATTATCTCAGAAAATTGAAATACATGGTCATCTACTGAGAGGCAGAGGGGAAATGCAGGCATATACATTCCAACACACCATGAAAAGCCCTTTAATAAAAGTGTGATTATGCCATGCTGTGGGTACACAGAAGGGGGAGTAGATAACTCAGCATAGGCTGAGAGAATAAAAGGGCTTCTCTGAGGACAGGGTATAGGACTAGAAAGATAAGTAAGAATATCCCCAGAGAAAACATGTGTGGTCAGAAGAGAACATCCCAGGCAGACAGAGCAATGGGCAAAGGAGGAGGGTTTCACAAAGACCAAAGACCTTTCTCATCCTCCCACAGTGCCACCACTCTCTATGCTAGGACCCTGTATTGGAGCCCACTATCCTGTACTCTAACGTCCTTTTGCTCCCCCCTGTCAGCTTGGAGAAGAAAAGAGTGATGTTCATTCCTTGGTCCAAGAGTGTTTATTTTCTGGTGGGCTATCCTCTTACCTGTGGTCCCATCATCAATCCCAAAAGGCCTTGAGGTGTACTGAAATGCACAAGGTGGGAGTAATGATTAATGCATCCTGGGACAAGGAGCTGCAGGACTGGGATGCCTGCCTCCTCACAGAGATGCCATTGTTCTTCCCTGAGACATCGTCCCTCCCATCTCACACCCTGACCACGGCTTCCCCAAGCAGAGTGTTTATGTGTTGAGTGCAACACTCCATGGACTTCAGGGCCTAATGGGGTGTGAGAGGGGGCCTGGGGTTTTTCATCTTGTTTTCAGCTGTACAAACAGCACACACTTTCCCCTTCCACTCAGGGTCTAAGTTCAGGTCTTCTTAAATATTGGGGGCTACAAGGTGGCGGCAGTGACTCCACAAGTCGAAAGAGAGGGACCTGGTGCCTCCCACCCTAAGCCCAAACACATTCAAAGTGTTTGTTTTCTCAGCCCCCCGCTGCCTAAACTCTCAGATAAACATCTCGCTGGTGGTGGATATTTTAGGATTCCTCAGAAGCTTTGTTTAAAGGCAGCAGGGTGAGCTCTCCATTATCCAAAGCAAGTAAACCTGCTTTCCAAAAAAGCAACCACAATGAGTGAATGAAGAGATTTTTCTCTCCCACCTAATGTGGGCTTTCTTTCTTTCTTTCTTTCCTCCTTCCTTCTTCCTTTCTTGCCTTCTTTCCTTCCTTCCTTCCTGCTTTCTTTCTTTCTTTCTTTCTTTCTTTCTTTCTTTCTTTCTTTCTTTCTTTCTTTCTTTCTTTCTTTCTTTCTTTCTTTCTTCCCTCCCTCCCTCCCTCCCTCCCTCCTTCCTCCCTCCCTCCCTCCCTCCCTTCCTTCCTTCCTTCCTTCCTTCCATCTTTCTTTCCTTCCTTCCTTTCTCCTCTCTCTCTCTCTCTCTCTTTTAAGCTTTTTAACATTTACTTAAACACATTTTCTCCACAGGTGGAAACTTTCAGAAATTCTTTGCACTGACAGTTTAGGAAGTCCATCCTCCCTGGAACAAAAATAGATTCAAAGGAAAAGAAGTGCAGGAGAAACAAACAAGCATATGCTGAACTCCTGTTATGCATCTATTACTGTGACATACACTTACCGTGTTATCCCACTTAATTCCCACAACGACAAGGGAGGAAAATTCTATTATCCCCTACTGAGATTGAGAAAACTGAAGAAGACAACCTAAGATTTCAAACAAAGTCTGTCTAGCTCCAAGGCCCATGTTATTTTCTCCCTCTACCCTGCTCTTTTAACACCTGCTTCGTACAACATTTTTTCTGAAAGAAAGGGAATGTGTGTATCATCATGAAATAGCTATGGTTTTGATCAAACACCACTATTTCCTATTCAGATATAAAATATAACATGTTTTAGTGGAAATAGCCAAGAGTTGGTTACAGAAGAGATAGCTTTAAGTCACATTGTTGTTACTCAATATTGAAATTAATTATGGATTAAGCTATATTGACTTGGGTGCAATTAGAAATCAATATTACCTTGCATCTACTAAACATTAAGAAAATAGGAAGATGAACAATTATCTGTTGACTTTGGGCAGCAGACATATAACATTTGGATAATTATCTTAATATATTGAGCATTAGTGTGTGCCAAGCACTTGGCTAAAGGTTAGTGCATTCTCACTACATCCTTTAAGATACAAATGCGATTATTTTCCTCCACCTATTTTTTTGGGGTGTGTTTTACAGTTTAAGAAACTGAGGCTCAAGGAGATTAAATAATTTGCCCAAGGTCACATCACTGGAATACAACAGAGCTAGGCTCTTTACCCAGATTTTCTGACTCTGTCTGTTTGTTTAACCGCCACTGGGCAAACTGCCCAATTAAATCCCCTCCTCCATCCCTGAACTTTTAACTTAGATATTTATTTATGGGGAAAAACTGTAGGCTCCAAGACAAGAGCTGCCCTGAATTATCTTAGTCACTGTTGAATTTTCTTTTTTCTTAGCCCGTATAGACATGCACTGTGAAGATTTTTTCAGATTTGGGTTCAAATTCTGGTTCAGACACTGACTAGATGGAATGACTTTGTTCACCTTACTGAACCTCCAATACCTAGGTTCCCCATTTGACAAAAAGAGTTGATAGGACCCAAAGAGCAGAGTGGTTGCATATAATGTGAAATCATGTCATGGGAACCTCCTAACATAGAACCTGGTAGACCGAAATCAATATATACCAAATGCATATAAATACATAAACACCCAATAAATATCAAATCATCCCTGTCCCTTCCTCTGAGTTCTAGCTTTAAGAATGAGAATCAAGTATAGACCAAATCAGAGAGAGAAAAAGAAATCAATATCATCTTTTCTCATTTGTTTCATAAACTCTTCTGCAATGATTTCTTCCACTCTGTAGTGCAAAACCCCAGGAAGATCTCAGGATATTAAGGTATAATAGTGGTCAACTATTGCTAAAATAATGTTGCATAACAAATTGTCCCAAGAGTCAGTAGCTTAACACTACATTTATTACTGCTTATAATTCTGTGGGTCCAATGGAAGGTGGCTGATCTAGGCTGTACCTGGCTCTAAGATGCAGTTTGTGTCCAAGTCTGCTCCACATGTTTCTCAATTTCTTTGGACAAGTGGCTGCTCAGGAAGCCACTTTGCATGCTGATGGTAGACATACAGGTGAGGGAAGTGAACACACAAGATATCTCTTAGTAGCTAGGCTTGGAGCTGACATTCTAATACTTCTGTCCACCTCCCATTGGCCAAAGTAAGTCATAGGGCAAAACTCAAAGATAATAGGTCCTGTGGCAGACAGACCTAAAAGTGGCGCCAAGGATGAACTACTTTTGGTGTTCACACCTTTATATAAGCCCCTTCTCTTGAGTGTCAGAAGTATCCAAGATTTGTTTATAACCAATATACTATAGTGAAGGTGATAGGATGTGACTTCTGTGATTATATTACACCATATGGACTTTGTACAGTTAGTAGACTTGCTTTTGAGACTTTCTCTCTAGCCAACCTTGAAGAAGCAAGTAGCCAAGTTGGGAGTTCCATGTCACAAGGATGAGGGTGGCTTTAAACCGACAAGGAACAAGAAGTGGGAGCCCTCAGTACTACAACTGCAAGGAACTAAATTCTGACAATTCTGCACAATAGAAAAACACACCTGGAAAATCATCCACAATCTGGATGTGCAGACATTCTCAATGGAGCCCTCTCTCTTTGTTCTGCGGTTATAAGGTATATCCAGTCAGATTCTTTTTTAGAGTGTTATTTTGTTTTTCTTTAGGCATGATTAAGATATGGGTTCCTTTGTCACTCAAGACATGTGTTGAGCTGTCCAACTGGTTTTCTGAAGCCTTCCTAACTTTACTCAACTTTTAGGCTGCACATGTGAGAAGGAGAACACACCCTACTCCTTAGAAAAAGGAAAGGAAATGCATTATACTCCAAAAATAGCACTCTCCTAGAAGTTTCCATCACCAAACTTCCTCCTAATGAATTCTTCTCTATCTGGCCTTATATATCCTGGAGGTAGGTAATGAGCTAAGGTTGGGAAGACCAGTTTAGTGGCACCATTTTTGCAAGTTCTGCATACATGGTTTCCTGAAACTCAGGAATACAACAGAACCATTTTACTGTTTTCTTTCTCTAATATGCATTTTAGGACAAGTTGCTCTTCCTCTCATCATCAGTTGTATCATCCACACAGTGGGAGTGATAATAATACCAGCCTGTCAGTGTTGCTATGAGAGTTACTGAGACAGTGAACCTGGGAATGAACAAGTGTACGATAATTCCTTTATTCTCAGACTTGGTCAGTCTTGCCCTTGGGTTGCTCTAGCAAAGAAGATAAAAGGTTAGGTTAAAAAGGCAAACAACCCTGAGTTCAAATCTCAACTCTGCTACTTACCAGCTTATTAACTTTGTACAATTTATAACTTCTCCATTTTCTCACCTGTAAGATGGAGATAATAATAATATTTCCCTCATAGGGTTATTGAAATGCTTAAATGAGAAAGTGTATGTTAAGTGCTTAGTCAGTGGCTGCCAAATATAAAATGTTCAGCAATATTAGCTGCTATATGAATATAATAATAGTTATTATTATGTAAATATTAAAAAGTTACATTCTGGGATATTTTATACAGAATGACCATTCACTTTCTCAGTGATATAATGTACGATAATACATTTTTTATGCAGAAACTATTTGTTTTAAAATACCATAGACTGGGTGGCTTATAAATAACAGAAATTTATTTCTAACAGTTCTGTAGGCTGGGAAGTCTAAGACTGAGGCACTGGCAGATTACATGTCTGGTGAAGACCAGCTTCTTTGTTCATAGATGGCTGTCTTTTGCTGTGTCCTCACATGGCAGAAGGGACAAGAGGCCTTTCTGAGGTTTCTTTTATAAGGATACTAATCTCATTCATAATGGCTATGCCCTTATGAGCTATTCACTTCCCAAAGGCCCCACATCCTAATAGCATCACATTTGGTGGTTAGCATTTCAACATATAAATATGGAGGGGGGATACAGGCATTTAGTCTATAGCATTCCTCCCCAGCTTCCCAAAATTAATGTCCTTCTTACATGCAAAATACATTAATTCTATCCCAACAGCCCTAAAACAATTATTTCAGCATCAACTCTGAAGTCTACGAACCACAGTCTTATTGGTGAACCACCAAGATAACTTTTTAATCCTTAACTGTCCCCAAATATGGACCACCTCATTAAATAGTGAGTGCAAATTTCCATGGACAATTTAAGCTCAAGATGTCTACATTTTACATTACTCTCTTTGCTGCAGGCTGCTTTTCATCTTAAAGTCACAATATAAGGCAATGATAACACCACACACTCAGCCATCCAAGCCACAAACATAGAGTTATCCTGGCTTCTCCTTCAGCTCATCCTCCACATGTCATCAGTGACTGAGCACAAGAATTCCATCCCTTTAGTATATCTAGCATCCATTCCTCCCCATCCTATTTGCACTTCCTTAATTCCTGCCTTCATAATATCTCTCCTGCATAACTATGATGCTTGCCTCCGGTCTTTCTCATGAGTTCATCTTTCCTTCTACAGCCACAGTGAACTTTGTAAAATGAAGATCAGAATGTGACGTTTTCCTGCTTTGTACATGTTATAGTCCCTCTTTAACCAGTTATAGAATAACCACTATAAGCTGTTCTTATTTACCTCTTCAGTCTGTTCTCTACTACTTTTTTTTATCTACTCCTTTCCTTGCACAGTATGAATCAGGCATATGCTAGTACTTTGGGCTCCCGAATAATGAATTTTCCATCTCTCTATGCTTTTGTTCATGCTGTTCTCTTGGTCAAGAATGCCCTAGTGAAAAACTCTCACCTCCCAGGACTGAGCAAGCATCATTCTTCTATGAAGGTTTTCCTGCCCACACTATCCTCATGTAGAATTACCTGATTCTTTGTATGCTGGAGACATCTAATAGCTGTTTTGGCCATAGCATCTGTGTTGCACTTTGCATGCCCATTTTTCCCATTAGACTGGGAAGACTTTCAGGGCAAGGGCTATGACTGGCTCATCCATATATCTTCCTCATTGCCCATCACAATTTTAGATACATAGTGGACACACAGTGAGTTAATAGACAAGTGAATGAATAAATAAATTTAGTGTATCAGTGGATAAATCTACTAAATGAAGATAGAAACCCTCATCATATGTTCCTCTCAGGGTTTATGTGCCGATGAAATAAGATGATGGATATGAAAAATGCCTTGTAAGCCATAAAGTATTTCAGACTGTATAGGATAAATGACTTTATGTCTAGTCTTGAAAGGAAGGGAGAAATTATTCATGTTGCCATTGTGACCCTAGAATTTTGCACTTTAAGATATTCTTTGGGGATTCCCTAACAAGATACAGATTGACCAGATATTCCTAGATGACTCTTCATCTCTTCTCTTTGGTGTCTGTCAGGCTGGAGCAAAAACATGATTGAATTGGGAGGCAGGAGATCTGAGATCTTGTGGGACCTGGAACAATTCACTCTCACTTCCTTTTCCTCAGTTAAAAGGTGAGTCTTAAACTTGATTGAAATATAATATATTTTTGTTTGTTTGTTTTTCCATTTCACAGATGAAGAAACTGAAACTTAGAGAGGTTAAATAAGCTTAAGGGGTAGAGCCAAGATTGGAACAGGCTGCTTAGATTTGGGGGCCATGCTCTCAATTGTATACTACACTGCCTTTCTTGGAGGGTATATTTGTTTCAAAAAGAATAGTAAGATTCTTACTATTAGAATAGTAACATTCTTACTAACAGGGGGATGATAATCTAATTTTTGAATAAAAATTGAATTATGTAGAAAACTAGCATTTTAAGCCAGGTTATATTCTGGGAAATAGATTTATTATGTTTCTATAGGTCTCAATCTTAGGCTGGGTTACTCCAAAAGGAGCCTGAGATAAGAGCTTGAGATAGGGGGGTTATTTCAGGAAGTGGGGACTGGGAAGTGTGGAACAGAGAAGGAAGAAAGCACACTCAAGGGTGAATCACTGGCAACTGGGATTCAGCCCCACTGGGTACCTTCCGATTAGCCTTATCCCCAGCTCTCAGGTCCCTTTATGAAGAATTTCCCCAGGGAATGGTAGCTTCTCCAGCACTTCTAGGGTGATGGCTGAGCATGTTTTGGGGACTTCCCCGGCTGCAGAGGCTTAGAAGTCCCAGGGAAAGAGTTACACATTACAACAGAAGTAAGGTGCAGTCAGGTCACACCTGTGCACAGCTGATTGCTAATACATCTAGTGTAAAAAGGTAGGCAAAAGAGGATGTGAGATGGAACACACAGATATGTGCTGCACTCCATTTTAACATAGTAACAGTGGAGTCTGGAGGATTCCAAAGGGATGCTCCATTTGCCTGTGAAGTGTGGATTGTTCCATACAGTGTAGGTACAAGAAGTAACAGGAAAGTTTGACTCTAAGTGATACAATCAGACTGTGTCTATTCATTTACCATGCCCAGGCTTTAGCCCAGAGACTGTAAAATGTATTCAATCAATTGAGAGCCTCTGGTGAAGTTGTTTAAAGAGGACTAAATCAGCTGAGAAGTGAGCTCTGTCCACTACACATTTTCTCCTTCCTGCTGCCTGACATGCAGATGCAACAGGTGGGGCTGCAGCTGTCATTTTGTGACCATGAAGAAACATTGAAGGTGAAACTCGCTTGCTAAGGATAGTATAGCAGAATGATAGAAGTTGCTTTGGTTTCTGATGCTATCTCTGATGTGCCATGGTACAAGCCTGGTCTAACTATTCATGGACTTATTTTACCCAAGAGAAAAACTGAACTCTTATCTTAATTAAGACCCTCTTATATGTACATAGTTACAAAAGAGATATTACCCACATGAAGTGAAAATTTGTCAGCTGCTATGGGCAAGATATATCCAGATTCTCCCCAACAGGGCACCTTTCTTGTCATATGTGTCCAGCTATGCTGAGCCTGACTGTGACTTGTGAAAAGAAGGGAATTCAGAACTAGCTCTCAGGATGGGAAATGAGAGTGACCTAAGGCCCCTGACCCCAAAGAAAAATCTGATTTCTTTGCTTGGCTCAGTTAATGTAGTGCTGGAAGTAACTGAGAAGCTCAAAGTGACTTCCGGCTAGAAGTCTTTTAACAGAAAGTAAATAAGAAAGGGGTGGAGATATAATTCCATGGCCAGACTGAAGTGGAAATTCTGGGATGGCCACTGGCTTTGCAAATCTATTTGCCATCATAAGAGGTCAAACGTTCACTAAAACTGCCTTTATGTTCCAGGAATAGAGGGATCAAGAGGGACTATATACTGCCAATATTGGGGTGCGAGAGGTCTGAGAATCAAATTATCTCTGGCTATGAAATCTTTAGGAATATAATTTTCAAAATGACAAATAGCAAGTTGGCATATGTGTGTTTACATGAGAGTGCTGACAATTAGAAAGAGCTTCATGGAACACTGCAAACATAAAGTGGATTGGTATGTAGAATTAATTTTATAAGTTAGGAAATGCATTCCAGTGACATTTTTTAAGCTACAGCATAAAATCACTATTTTATAAAAAAAAATCAGTTGACATAAAACAAAATTTAAAATAGGTAATATTTATTACATGTTGAAGTTATGCCAGGACCCGGGGTATTTTATATTTATTATTTCATTTAAGCTTCACCCTAACCCTGTGAGATAGGCACTATAATTATCCCAGTTTTACAGATTAGGGGGTAAAGAGAGACTTGACTAGTTTCCACAAAGTCATACAGCTAGGAATCTGGGAGCCCGGTTTTGAACTTGGGTAGTAGGGAGTTTGACAAACAGTATGCATGGCCACCACTGTGAGCACAAACTTATGGAGAGTGCTACCACTGTCACATCTTAAGATGCCTTCCCAGGTGCAGTACCTTGGAATGAGACCTGTGCAGAAAGTATAAGGTGGATGGTGTGCTATGATGCTTCTGACACTTCGACCCTTCTCTGTTCTCACAAAGCCTGTCCTGCTTGGTACTAGCAGACTTCTTCCCATACTTCCTCCCTCTCTCTCTTTCTTCTTTTTCCCTTCCTTCATTTTCCTTCTTTGTCCCCTCCCTCCCTTCTTTCCTCCCTTCCTTCCTTTCTTCCTTCCTTCTTCCCTCCCTCCCTTCTATATTTATTGAGCCTATAAGTTGATTTTCAATATTCACTGTAGTTATGTTCTATAAAGGCACCACAAATACTGAATTAACAAACACTGAGCCATTGCTCCCAGAGGAAATACAGAATTAGGTTCCTGCCAGCCTCTGGTCACAACATTTTCACCAATCAATCAACACGTAATCTTGTTTTCTGTGACATTCCATTTAAGGACATCTTATTTAACATACATTGTTGATTCATTTACATTGAACTCACGGTCAACAGCACTATAACTCATGCCTGAATGAAGCTTAACTAATACATGGGTTTTGTCTGTAAAGCCCATCACAGCCTTCTTGCACTTAGGAAGATTAGACAGCACTTTAGCGCTACACTAGAAGGCCATTTAAACAGTGAAATCACCAATAAAACATGCAAAATTGTGAAATCTGAGGAATTAAATAGACTGTGAAAAGGATACTTGCTTACAGGATGAAAGTTGAAACAAGAAGGCAAGGTATCACCTTGTCTGACCTCAACTGGGAACTTGTGTGTCAAGCAGCTCAATTTTTTTTGCTATTTCGTGTATGCCTGTGACTGACAAGAGTGTCATGAATATTGGTTTCTGGATTACAAACAAAATTTATTGAGTAGGTAAATTTGCAAGTACAGAATCTATTAATAATGAGCATCAACTGTTCTGTGTTCCATGTACTGTACGAAATATTGGGATCCAATAGTAAGCAAATAACAGAAACTATATCTTCTTCTCATCAACTTGATATCTAGATGAGGGAAGCAGTTATTAATCATAGTCACATAAAGATAAAGAAAAACTTACAAGTACTGTATTATATTGCATTCTTTAACTGATTGATTAATTTATTCATCTAATCATTCATTTATTTGAGGACATTCTTGTGTGCTTAATATATACCAAGTACCATGTTAGGCAGTCAAAATATGTTATTACTGCCCATTTACTTGCTTGAATTCCTTCTCCCCTAAAGATGTTAGCCTGTTGAAGACAGGGAGAGCATATTACACATTTTTATATTCATGCATAGAAAATTATTTAATGGATTTGAGATCAGGAGTCTACCAAGGTTCTGAGATTTTCTTGGTAAAATAAGGTGGTTTGACTAGACAGTCTCTCTAGGCCCATTAAGTTTGAGACTGTATGAGTCACTCAATAAATATTTGCTGAATTGATTTATGGGAAATTGTTTCCCAGTGGTTTCAGATAAGAAATATAGTGGCAAAACTCTCTGATACTTCAAGTAGAAAAAGGCATGTTTAAGCAGCAATAGGGTCAAATATCGGCTCTGAAGGGCAAACCTCCAGCTTTTCCTGACATGGGGCTCCATGACTCCACATATATAATAAAGATGCTATGTAAGCAGAGCAGGCAGTTCTCATGGTGAACATGAAAGCCCGGGAGCCACATTCTAGCACATTATGGGTAGTTTATGGAGCACATCAGTTCATAATGCGAGACAAATTGGCACCGGGACTTCCAATGGCTGAGGTCCAAGTGGACCACCAGGAAAGAAAAATGAAGAGAATGCCAGCAAGAGAAGACCTAGTCTCTTCTCCTTAGAACTTGAGTTTCTAATTCTTCAAAGTGTTCCTTTAGCAAAAGGTTTATACAGTAATCATTTTATAGTTTATGACCCTTGAAATAAGACTTGTAGGCATTCATTTGTTCATTCAGTCATTTATGCATTCATGCAGTTAACAAGCAAGGATTTGAGTCCTTACAAAATGCCACGCAATGTGGCAGGCATGGGAATTACAGTGGTGAGGAAAACTCTATATGGTCGTTGCAAAAATGGAGTGTAAAGTCCAGTCACAATGATACACAGTGAGTGAGAGCATGATGCAGTGGGAGCTCTAACTGCGGGAACTAACCTTCTCCTAGGGGGCCTCCCTCGTGATTTTAAGTTAGTCAAAACTGGCATGATGGGTAGACTATATCAAGGTGGAGAGGGCTGGTTGGGTAGAAAAGACCCTAGGCACAGAATACATCTCTAAAAAGAGAGCACTTGACCCTGCAGTGTATTAAAAGGCTAAAAGTCAGAGAGGTAGTAGGAGTCTGTGATGATGCTGAGGAAGGAGATGGAGTCTAGGTCCTCAAAAGCCTTATAAACAATGGCAGTAGGAAATATACATCTTTCAGTTACCATACAATAAGAAGCTACTGGGAGATTTTAAGCCAGGAAGGGTCATGAACAGATTTACATCCTAGGATTAGCCTTGCTACTTACTAGGTGAAAATAGATTGTGACCAGATCAGAGCGTAGGAGTAAATCATCATAATCTGGGTAAGAGGTGTCCCTGGCTGGTGCTTAGATGTTGGTAGAGAAACTGGAGAAATGTGCATAGGTCTATAACAAGAGGTAAAATTGGTAGAATTTGACAATGACTAGTTATAGGAGCAAGAAAGAAGAAGAACAAAAAAGACAGGTACCTCCTAAATATCTATGTAGAGCAACTGTATGGATGGGATGATTTTTTTTAGGTAGAATGATTACTTACTATGCTATGGAACACTGTATGACAAAGTCCCTTAGAAGGGAAATCAGTATTTCAGTTTTGAAATGACTTTGAGGTGACTGTGAGAAATCAATACAGACATGTCACAGAAGACTGCTGGTGAAAGGATTTTGGAATTCAGGCAAGAGGTATGGGCTGGAGATGGAGATTAGGGTTAAAAAATGAAGCCTTTGGAAAGCCTGTGATCTTTCAGGGAAGGTGCGTGAAGAGCAAAGGAAATGAGACCAATAGAGAACTCCCAATTTTTAATGGCCAGGTAAGGGAAGAAGAAATGTTAAGAAGCTATGGAGGAATATCTCAGGAGAGTGCTGGGAAATCAGAATTATATCTTCTGTTTGCATGGATACCTGTGACAAGAAATCGCTACACAAATCTATTCTTATTGGGACAATGTCATTCATGTCATATATTTACCCACCACATTACCCCAAATTTCCAAATTAGAAATGCTCTGCCTTGGTAACTAGAAAAACTGCACTTCTAAGCAACTGGTTTATTTCTATTTTACAGAGAATGTGCATATTATAGCACATGTATTGCCTTTTTTCTATGGATGTCAGGAGGCTTTGAGATACAATTTCTGTCAATGTTTTATTTTTATGAAGAACTGTAAGACCTTCGGGCATGTATTTCTGTTCATAGCTCTCTATTGCTTCATTTTTCCATTCAACTAATTTTTTTCTCACTTACATTTATCTTAAACTATTTTTCCTCCTACTCCTACAAAATACATTATATTTTTGTAACCCACCTAATGCCATTTTGAAAAACAGTAGGATATATATTCATTATATTAAAATATTCTCACTTAATAACAATGTTTTTGACTGTCATTGGATTTATATTATGTTCAGTTGAGAGAAAAAGAACAGAAAAAAACCCATAAAACCTAATTTTATTGGACAATTAAAAAATATATTCAAGTTGTCCCATAAAACCCTTCTTTATTCTGTCACCATTGGAAAATGGAATCAAATGACTAATAAATCATTCTACATAGAAACTTGTAATAAGATTTTACTATAGGTGCATATTTATATCAGTATTTATTACTTGCCGCTTAAGTGTCATTTGGGCCATAGACAAGACTCATATATTCATTTGCTATATTAAACTCATGGAATATAGTGATTGAAAATTCAAAAGGAGAAAAAGATAGGTAACAGAGGGCTATATTGAAGGACACTATTCTCTTGGTCCAAAACACCTATGGTAGAAGAGTCAAGGGGATTGAAAGTGATGTCATGGGACCCTTGGCATAGAGATCTATGTCTAAAGCCCACCATATTTAAACAGGAATCCCTGTTTCTTCTTTTTGTCTCATGGTGAAGTGGCAGGAGGGATGGAAGTGGTGGGGGTTGGGTAGGGAGTGCAGCAGTGGCTCAGAAGCTTTCCTTACTGCAGCTGTTCTTCCTGTAAAACACTCTTATACCAGCCAATGTTCCTCTATGCACTGAGCAGCTCTGCCCCAGGTTTAGTGACAGCAATGAATAACAGTTCTGAGAGCTGTAGTCAACGGATAATAGATATGAAAGATTTCTTGACTCATCCTATATGAAAGTACAGGAGACTTATCAGCACAAAGAGGTAAGTCATGTGTGTGGTAGCTTTAGACCAGAGTATGTGGCACTAAGCCACTGGAGAGATCATCCCAACAAGTTTCTATTCAAACTTCAACACCCAGATATGCCCTTCCTCTCTGAAGACTTTCCCAACTTTCCCCAAACTCACAGTACTTATTCATCCTAGAAGCTAATATGAGGTAGGGTTAAAGGGTTGACGAAGGGGTCATTTGTCCATGGACTTAAGTTTAAACTTTTTACATAATCTCCAAGTGAATTTCTTTATATTTTCATAGGAATACACTAACAAGGTTGAATTAAAAAAAACAGTCAAAAGTTTAAATTTTCACTGTATTCCAGTTCAAACTGCTTATCATTAGCTTTAAATTTTATATTCTTAATAAATCCTGAATAAATCTTAGATTTATTTTGTGAAAAGTACAATTATGTGACATTATACTTTTTGTAATTTTGATTTAGCATATTTTTAATATGTAGTATACTGAGAACCCCAAATACACAGAGAGATATGACCTTGGACCCCTCTAGATTTTTGATAGATCTTGATTCATTCTTCTATTATAGGCTTTATTACTATAGTATAATGATGTTTGTTCTTATTTTCTCCTTCAATACCCTCTAAACTTCCACATGGCAGGGTCTATGTCTTATATTCACTTGACAATGATGCATAAACCATAATGTGAATAATAATAACCTTGGAAAATTGTCAAAAATCCACATTTCTGAGTCTTAACCCCAGAAACTTAGGTTCACAAAGATTGAACTGGAATTCAAGAATTTAATTTTTAGTAAGGTCTACAGGTTACCCTAATGCAGTGATCTGTGGACTGCACTTACATAATTTGGACATAGGTATTAGACACACTTGGCACCTTTTGCCAATGCTGATCAATTGGTCATGGCTATCCAGGGAATTTTTGAGAAGAATTGTAGGGCTTCATTAGATTTCAATGGGATAGAATTCTAAACCATTGGAATAGGTTGGAGTCAGAATGAATATTTGCTATGTATTGTCAGCATTGGTTTAAACAAAGAAGCAAGAAGGGAACTAACACTTATTTAATGTCCTCTATCAGTCAGAATCTATGCTACCTACAAAATCACTTGTTATCTTCTCCTAGTCCTCTGAATCAGGAAGGAACAGAGAAGTTAAATCTTTTGGTTAAAATCTTACAGGTAGGGAAGCAGCACTATTTACAACAGCCAAGATATAGAAAAAACCCAAGTGCCTATCAACAGATGAATGGAAAAAGAGGATGTGGTATATATATACAGTGGAATATTATTCAGACATAAAAAGAATGAAATATTGCCATTTGCAGCAACATAGATGGACCTAGAGATTATCATACTAAGTGAAGTAAGTCAGACAAAGACAAATATTATATAATATCATTTATATATGGAATCTAAAAAATAATACAAATGAATCTATACACGAAACAAAAACACTCACAGACAGAAAACAAACTTATGGTTCCCAAAGGGGAAAGGGAGTGGGGGAGGGATAGAGTATGGGATTGACAGATACAAGTACTATATATAAAATAGATAAGCAACAATAATTTACTGTGTAGCACAGGGAACTATATTCCATATCTTGTAATAACCTATAATGGAAAATAATCCAAAAAAATATATTTATATAACTGAATCACTTTGCTGTACACCTGAAACTAACACAATATTGTAAATCAACTATACTTCAATTAAAAAATAAATTGGTGAAAAACAAATCTCACAGGCAGGTAGTGGTTCTGAGATTTAACTGGCCTTCATTATTAGTCTAAGTCTTTTCCACTTTACAGCAAAATTGAGAAGCTTCTCAATGACAACCTTATTACAAATTATTTCTGGACTAAGATTTCTGATATGCAAAGTCAGGTTGACAAGATGTAATACTAGGTATTTTATGGATTTCTTAATGAATTTGTTAAGAACTCTCCATGTTTTTGTTCTGGTTAAATGATGAACTACCTGCCTGGGGCTGGAAGTCTGAACTGATAGATGGTTTTGCTGGGAACCTCTGCACTGTTAGGGCTCAGAAGCACTTTTATTTTATTTTGGATATCAGTGTCAATGCAAAAACTTAACATATTTTCAAGTATCCTGTGTCAGCCTGTGTAATGTAACTTTAGAAAATTTGATGTTGAATTTAGCTATTTTGTTTTTAATTCATACAATTAAAAATATTTCAAAGTATAAAAAATATATATATATAAATGTGGCCTTTATGACCAGCTGCATGAACTCTATGAACATGCTTGACATTATTTACTTCTGTTGGCTATTTGTTGGGTAAAGAAAACAAGTATAACGTATACTTGAGAAATCATTTTCACATTTGTTAGACCTATCTGATGGTTAAGATAAAACTTGAAACAATGCAATAACAATGAGAAATACACACATGCATTCATACAAATAAACACAAAACAGACTAGCTTATAAATATGGCAAGAAATGGGGATAAATTTCAATCGTTCTCTGAAATTCAGAAGATAGACATGTAGAAAGTTATTCATTCAACTGAGTGTACTGCGTGCCAAGAATGGTGCCAGGCATTGTGAATAATCAATTATATAAGACACCATCCTCTGCCTTCACAGAGAATATTATCTTGTATAGAAAATAAGTTAACGTATGGGTCACACTCCATACTTTGGGAGTACAGAGGCTGAGAGATGAAGAATCTAAATCAGATTTAGATGTGTGGGAATAACTTCCAGTAGAGGTGATACTTGACGAAAAAAGGAGAAAGGAGAGTGCATCTCAGATAAAAGTACCAGACTGTGGGAAAATGAAAGTCATGGTATAGAGGACACATTGGCAAAGCTGTGAACCATTCAATATTGCTTGGATGAGAGGCAGTAGGGTTGAAAGTGAGGCTCAGGGATTGAGTAGGGACCCCCTGATTACATAGCTGGGTGAGCACTGACTTTATATTTCTGCCTCTATTTATTTATTAGTACATGGAGATTGGATGAAGTGGACTCTAAGATATTTTTCAGCCTTTAAAAGGTCTGATTCTATATTCACTCATTCAACAAATAGATATGTAAAACTTATTATGTACTAAACAGTGTTCTAAGCACTTGGAATCTATCAGTAATTAGAATATCAATAAAATGTAAAAAGTCCCTTCCTTCATTGAGCTGACATTCTGGTAGGGGCTTTACATATTAAATACATAAATCACATAATACATTAAGAGGTATTATGGGGGACTTCCCTGGTGGCGCAGTGGTTGAGAGTCCGCCTGCCGATGCAGGGGACATGGGTTTGTGCCCCGGTCCGGGAAGATCCCACATGCCGCGGAGCGGCTGGGCCTGTGAGCCATGGCCGCTGAGCCTGCGCATCCAGAGCCTGTACTCCGCAATGGGAGAGGCCACAATAGTGAGAGGCCCGAGTACTGCCAAAAAAAAACCCAAAAAACAAACAAACAAAAAAAGGTATTATGTGCAGCATAGGAAAGAAAAAATAGAGCAGGAGGGAGGGTAGTGCAGTTCTTAATTTTAAAAGGGTGGTCATGAAGTATAAGTTGAACCAACACAACCTAATTTCAAGACTTAGAAAGCTATTGTCATCAGGTAAATGTGCCATTGACACAAAGACAGAAAATATGTAATGGAATGGAGTCCAGAAATAGACCCACACGAAAATGGACAACTGATTCTTGACATAGACACAAAAGAACTTTATGGGGAAAATATTTCCTTTTCAGCAAATTGTGCTGAAAACAAATAGTTATCCATGTACAAAAAAGTAAAATTTAATCCATACTAGTATCATATTAAAAAATAAAAGCTCAAAATGGATCATATACTTAAGTCTAAAACCTAAAACTGTAAAACAGGAGAAAATTGTTGTTACTTTGAAGTTAGGAAATATTTCTTAGATATGATACCGAAAGCATGATCCATAAAATAACTAACTGATAAATTGGATTTATTAAAATTGGAAAAAAAAAAACAACTCACTTCTCTTTCAAAAGGCACTTTAAAGAGAATGAAAACCAGGGACTGGGAGAAATTTTTGCAAATCATATATCTAGTAAAGGGCTTGTGGCCAGAATATATAAAGAACTCTAAAAACTCAATAACAAGAAATGACACAATTTAATAACACAATTTAAAAAACCCAACTGGGCTTCCCTGGTGGCACAGTGGTTGAGAGTCCGCCTGCCGATGCAGGGGACACGGGTTCGTGCCCCGGTCCGGGAAGATCCCACATGCTGCGGAGCAGCTAGGCCCGTGAGCCATGGCCACTGAGCCTGCACGTCCGGAGCCTGTGCTGTGCAATGAGAGAGGCCACAACAGTGAGATGCCTGCATACTGCAAAATAAATAAATAAATAAAAATAAATAAATAAAAACCCAACTAACCCAATTAAAAAAAAAAAGCTCTGAACAAAAATATTACCGAGTAGATATGCAGATGGCAAATAAGCACATGAACAAATACTCAGCATCATTAGTTATTAGGGAAATGTAAATTAAAACCACAATGAGGTAATAGTACACCTTTATTAGAATGGTTAAAATTAAAAAGACTAAATAAACATACCAAATGTTGGCAAGGATGTAGTAAAACTGGAACTCATACACTACTGGTAATACTGGACTGTGAAATAGTATAACCACTTTGGAGGACAATTTAACAGTTTCTTAAAACATTAAACATCCATATATCATATGATTCAGCCATTCTACTCCTACGTATTTACCCAAAAGAAAAGAAAACATATGTACATACAAGACTTGCACACAAATGTTTATAGCAGCTTTTGTTTTCTTTCTTTTTTGGTAATAGCCAAAAACTGACAAGACCTTAAATGTTCATCAACAGGTCAATGGTATATCAATACAATGGGATATTACACAGCAAAGAAAGAGATTTATACACACAATAACACGGATGAGTCTCAAAATAATTAAGCTTAGTAAAAGCAGTCAGGCATTAAACAGTACATACTGTATGATTCATTTATGTACAGTTCCAGAAAATGCAAACTAATTTATTGTTAGAGAAAGCAGAGCAATACTTCCCTGGGGATGGAAAGAGCAATCAGAATGGAGTGAGAGGAGTGGAAAAGACAGATTAGAAAGGGGCATGAGGAAACTTTGTAGTGTGATGAATGTGTTCCCTATTTTGTTTGTGGTGATGATTTCTCAGGTCTATTCATGTCAAAACTTATAAAGTTATACACTTTAAATATGTGCAGTTTATTATATGTCAATTATATTTCAATGAAACTAAAAAAAAAAAGAAAAAAAACCTGATCAGGCTAGATTTCATTAAGAAGCTGACATCTGAGCTAAATTTTGGCGCAATGAGAGCACTAGTTATGTGGATATTTGGGGGGAAGGACATTCTAGTCAGAGAGAAAGTGCAAAACACCACATCAGGAATATGCCTGGCAAGCTTGAAGACTAGAAAAGAATCACTAATGCTGAGCAGAGTGAGCAAGAAGGAAAAAAAGGGCATGAGATCAAAAAAGTCATGGGGCTCAGATATTGGAGGACTTGGGGGGTCATTTTAATGATGTCAGCTCTTATTCTGAATGAAATGGGATCCATTGCACATTTTCAGTAGATATGCTTGTTTGTTTAAGAGGACAGCTTACATTGTAAAAGGACAGCTCTAGCTGCTGTGCTGAAAATAGAATGTGAGGGGCAAGAGTTGAACTTGGAGGCCAGAAAGGAGACTATTTTAATAATCTAGGAGGGAGATGACAGTGGCTAGAACCAGAGGGTAGTCATGAATGTGGGAAGAAGTGGCCAGATTATGGATATCTTTTGAAGATGGAGCTTATAGATTTTCTGATGGATTTAGCTGATGAATGAGGGAAAAATAAGTGGTTAAAAATGACTCCATGTTTTTATATCTGAACAACTGAAAATATGGTGTGACCATAACTACGATGAGCACGGCTCTAGGTAGAGCAGGTATGGGGATGAGGAAGATGGGATACAGCAGTAAATCCAATCAACCAAGCCTCTGCCTTCATGGGGCTTACATAGTTAGGTGAGAAATCAAATAATAAACATAAATATGTGCTTGTTTCTAGATCCCAGGTTGATGTGACACAAAGTGACTGGGAAAGAAGCAATTCATTTCTGGAATCACCTTCTTTATAACGCAAGTTTTTGGTGAACTCTGGGAAGATGATGAACTGAATGCATTTTCATCTTCTCTACTCCCAACCTGATCCATGTGCCTGCCCTGAGTCAGAGAGTCTAGGCGCAACTGGGCATGAGAAAATTCTTACATTTGCTGACAACCTGTGGGGATTGCTGGAGCAAAATGTTTTAAACTAGATCAGATAAAGCCTGAGGACCAGTGGGAAGCCTTAGAGCAAGGATTGAAATGCTGAAAATCCTGGGGAAAGCCTGGACCATAGCGATCCAAGGAATGCTGTGGAGAAAATAAACATCTGCCCCATGGTAGTGTGCTTTGTCTTTCCTTTACCATGACATGGGAAAGAAGCTCATTAGGTGGGCTGAGCCTTCTGATCCTGAGGCGGGGAGGGTTCAAGAAGACCAAGGAGCAGGAAGATTTCCTTCTGGGGTCCCAACAGGAGACTGGTTGCAGGCTTGCTGCTACCCACTCCAGCCATGGAGGTGGGGAATATTTACCTCTCCTTGATGCTACTTAGGACCAGTAGCAAGCTCCAATAAATGCCACACAAACAAAAATACACTTTTAAGGAGGTCCAACTACCAGAGAAGAGGAACCTCTGATCCACCAAATCAGGATGTCATTCTTTTGAACAACAAAAGTTAATAGGCAAATTGAAAAAATAGAACAGATGCTGTCAAAATCTGAACTTGTGACCTAGATAATCAGATGAAAGAACCACCTGAAAGCACATAAGAAAACTCAAAGATATGGAAATCATAAGGGAAATGATAAGAGATATGAAGAACCTAAGATGCAGATAAAAGGATTTCCACAATGTATCAAATAAACATGTGGAGAATAGGGAATAATCACACACACAACATAAAGGAATTTTCTTGAGGTGATAAAACAACTGAATCTTTAGAATAAAAGGGAGGTTTGATGATAAAAGCATACCTCAACATAGCCTGATAAAATATATGAATTTCAAAGATAAAGGTGAGAAGATTCTCCAGACACAAAGAGCAATTTAGTTTCAAAGAAAAACACATCTGTTTGATAATTGGACAACTTATGTGAAAGAGTGGAAAATAGTAGCTGGTGAGATAACATCTACATATACTGATGAGAAAAGAACTGATACCATCAGTCATATACCCAAAACTTCCTGACGAGATAAAGGCGAGATATTTGAAGCTATTGAAAGATTCGGAGCGTACTGCCCATTCATACCACGGAAGAAATTACTAAAATAAGGATTCTGACCAAATAACGGAGTTAGGACAAAGATCTCAAAATTATAGTAGATGAAGAAGACAGGGGAAAAGGGTGAGTTAATCTTATATTCTCTCTAATTCTATTCTTATCTTTGATAATTTGTAGGAGACTTCAACTGAATTCCCATATTCCCTAAACATCTAAGATAATATGAATCATGGACAAATCCCTAGGTAATTTTATGAAGTTAGCAACCTAATAGCAAAATCTGATAAACATAATTCAAAAAAAAAAAGAGAAAAGAATAAAAGAACAATTTCACAAAATTCAAACACAGACAATGTAACTCAGAGCCTGCGTTCTTAAATACTTCGTTAAACCAATTAATATACAAAAGCAATAGCAAGTCCAAATGATCAACAGACAGATATAAAGATGCTCAAATTCTCTTATGGTTGAGTAAATGAAGACTAGAGTACACAGATATTACTTTCCATTCATTAGCCCAATATATATTTTATATATATGATAATGTTTATTTTTTCAAGGATACAGAGAAAAAGTATATTTACAGATAATTGATGGATGTGCATTATTATGCTTTTGGGGAAATGATTTAGGCAACATTTATTAAAAATAAATATACATATAACTTTTAACCCAACAATGCCACTTCTTGGAATACATCCTATAAAAATTAAATAACAATGCATATAAAGATGTGCATGTAAAGAAATCTATTGCAAGCTCTTCAGAGTATGAAAAATAGAACCATTGAATGTTTATTAAAACTTGACTAAGTTATCTATACCATAGGACACAATACTCCAACAAAAGGAGTAAATGAAGGCTATCTTAGTTTACTAGGAGGCATTTCACAATACTTTTTTTGAATTAAAAGCAAAAGTCTGTGTAACATGCATAATATGGTCCTGTTTTTATAAAACAGTGACAACATTGCCCTATATGTTTGTAAATGCATGCATATATACGTATTTATATGTGCATGACTATATCTGTCTCCATATGATTACATGACCCTGGAGACAATACAGAAGGATATATAAATTATTTATATGAGGCAACTGAAGAAATGAAAGCTGTAGAAGAAGAAGGATGATGCAGAGCATCATATGTGGCTAATCCAACCATCTGCGTGCACCCTGTCAGCAGGGTTCCAGTTTAGATTCTGAAAATGAGAGACATTTGCACACTATTTGGAAAAAAAAAGAGAAAAGCCATTATTCTCCTCTGGGAAGACCTGTTAAGTATGTGGACAGATTGTATTGTAAATTTTGCTGTGGCTTCTTATAAAGTTCCTGAATATCATTTACTTTGGAGGGCAAGCAGCTAAGATGATTAACAAATTATTCCTATGATTCCTGCATTTGCTTATTTCCTAAAAGCCAGTCATGGTTCTACCCAGCCTTCACTCTCCAATGGTTTTGGAAACATGTAACTCCTTGTGATAAATCTCCTCCTGGTAAGATACCTAGAGTGGTTTCCCTTTACCTGAGTGAATCAGTTTTCTATCGTCACAATAATAGTGTATTATAAATGATCTCAAAAATAATGCCTTAAAACAATAAATATTTACTATTGCTCATGAGTTCATAGATTAGCTGGTTCTTCAGGTATATCCTGGGCTAGGCTGATCTCAAGTGAGCTCATTCATGTATCTGAGGTCAACAGGTGTGTCAGCTGGTTCTAGATGGTCCAGGATAGCTGGTCTAGGGTGATTCTTTTCCATGTGGCCTCTCTTTGTCCATTAGATTACCTCAGGCTTTTCATATGGCAGCCACATGAGACCAAGAGAGCAAAAGGAAGTACAGCTTCTTGAGACATAAGTAGAATTTGTATACTATCACTTCTGCCATATTCTGTTAGTCAAAGTAAGTCACAAGGCCAACCCAAATTCAAAGCATAGGAAACAAATTCCACCTAGTGAAGAGAGATGCTGCAAAGACATACTGCAAAGAGTGTGGATACAGAGAAGAATGAAGAATTGTGCTACTTTTGTTATCAATTAATCACATTGCCCAAACTTTCTGATAGGGCGGTAAGATGCAAGAAAACAAACATCTAGAAAGAACTCAACACCTATGATATAATCTCATTTATTCATTTATATTAAATTATACATGCTTATATGTGTTTGCATAAAAAACTTTAAACTTAAATGTTTTAAGAGGAAAGAAAATGTAAAATCTTTCAATCCATGTCGTTTCTGTACAGGGGTGTGAATGCGATCATAAGGTAAAAGTTCTAAGGAATGAGTGAGTTTAGAATTCCAGGTAAAACAGAGAGAAGGCAATTTAGTTCACACTGGAGTATTAGAGAATAATGTTATGAAATAAGATGAAGTAGGCAGAACTCAGATAATACAGGGTGTTGTGAGTTAGAATAAAGTAGGGATTCATGGGAAAGTTTTAGTAGGGGAACATTAAATTTACCTTTAAATATGTAAAGTATAATTTTGCTCACTGTCTCAGGAACAAAATGTAAGGGGGTGTGAGAAAAGATAAGACATGAGTTAGAACACTATTTTAGTAGGTGAGAGATAATGATGGACAGAAAATTACTGTTATTAGTAGAGATAGTGATGACTTCATGGACTGGGATATGTTTTGAAGTAGTAAATTTGACAAGACTTGCTGATATTGTACTTGGAAAGAGAGGAATCAAATCTAACTCCCAGACTTTTGGCTTGAAAAATATGGAGCTCCTGCAGCCATTGAATCAGATGAGAAAGTTTGAGGAATCAGCAGATTTAAAGGAAAAAAAATATCATGTTTTCCCTTTGATCATGGTGAGTTTGAAATTATTAGGCATCTAAATGGAAATTAAAAAAAGGAAGTAAAGCTTATAGGGGTGAAGTTTCCAGAAGAGGTAGGGCTAGGTATTTATCCTGTAGATGCTATTTAATGGCACAGGAGTGGTTGAGATAACTTATGTAGAATACAGGCCAGAGAAAAGAGAAGGCAACATGTAGAGTTCCATCAAATGAAGCTTAAAATAGGAAGGTGAATTAGTAAAACTAGGATAGTGAAGTGTCACAAAATCCAAGAGAAGTAAAATGAAGATGGTGTCGTCAAATATATTAACAATTGATGAGGCATCAAATTCAATAATAATGAAGAGGAGACCATTGGACTTGACACTGGGGGTCACCTAGGCAAGAATAATTTGTTCAACTGGTGAAAATAGAAGTGGAGATTGTGGAAATATTGTATGTTGTGGTTATGGAAACAGCTACCAGAGACTGATTTGCAGAAGTTTGGGGATGAAATTTTACAGAAATATGGGGTCATGTTGGGAGGAGGATGTGTGTCTTAGCATATAACATACTAAATCATGTTTACTTGCTCATAGAGATGAACCAAAAGAAATGACAAAACATGATGCAGGAGATAAAGAGAGAATAAGAAAATAAAGAGAAGGAGAAGGAGAAAAGAGATGAGATCCAGAGGAAAAATGGGTCCATTGGCCTTTGATAGAAACAGGGACTCTTTCTATAGCAAGGGAGGACAGAAATAATGACTTTGCTGGAGACTAAATGAAGGAGTTCCTCCTTGTATCAATAAGGAAGAGGCAAGGTTATCAGGTAAGAATGAGGACAGAAATTCATGTAGGAGTTTTGAGAAAAGAAAGGAGCTATGAAATAATAATTTCTTGAAGATTGAGAAAGCAAACATACTTGGGATATTTTAGGTTTTTGGAGCAATATTGAGAGTTTCATAATTTTGATTATTAATGGAATATAAGACCAATCAGCATGATTTTGTCATTTTCTTCAGCAATCATCCACTACTTAGGTGCATGAAGAAGAATAGACTATTTTTTCTTTACCCAGAATTCAAATTTTTTTCAGGAGGAAATGAAAAGCAAGAGGGAAAAGCAATATGTTTATACCTAAAATTATAAATAATAATTATAAGACAGACAATGGAATCCAGGGGCAAAGAAGGAAGTGAAAGAGAGGTGGAGATAGAAGATGGATCATAGGAGAAGCAAATCGGGAATGATGGTAAGTGGTAGTCATGGGGTAGTGTGCTTGGATTTTATATTTCAGAGATGGTGTGATTATTGTAACCATGAAAATGAGTGGTAGTGGCATGGGGAGACATTGGTGTGGGGTCATCTATGTAAATGAAGAAGTCACTAAAAAAAGAGTGAAAAAGAGTACAGTGAGTTGTGTGCTACAATAAACAATAAACATGAGGAGTAAATGGGGATCCTTAGAGGGTAACAATGGTAAAAGGAAGTGGATGTTAAAATCTGGTGTCACAGCACTCAGTATGGGAGAAAATATTTGCAAGTGAAGCAACTGACAAAGGATTAATCTGCAAAATATACAAGCAGCTCATGCAGCTCAATATCAAAAAAAAAATCCAAATGAAAATTGGGCAGAAGACCTAAATAGACATTTCTCCAAAGAAGATATACAGATTGCCAACAAACACATGAAAGGATGCTCAACATCACTAATCATTAGAGAAATGCAAATCAAAACCACAGTGAGGTATCACCTCACACTGGTCAGAATGGCCATCATCAAAAAATCTACAAACAATAAATGCTAGAGAGGATGTGGAGAAAAGGGAACCATCTTGCATTGTCGGTGGGAATGTAAATTGATACAGCCACTATGGAGAACAATATGGATGTTCCTTCTTTAAAAAACTAAAAATAGAACTACCATATGACCCAGCAATTTCACTACTGGGCATATACCTTGAGAAAACCATTATCCAGAAAGAGTCATATATCACAATGTTCATTGCAACACTATTTACAATTGCCAGGACATGGAAGCAACCTAAGTGTCCACTGACAGATGAATTGAATGGGTAAAGAAGATGTGGCACATATATACAGTGAAATATTACTCAGCCATAAAAGGAAACAAAATTGAGTTATTTATGGTGAGGTGGATGGACCTAGAGTCTGTCATACAGAGTGAAGTAAGTCAGAAAGAGAAAAACAAATACTGTCTGCTAACACATATACATGGAATTTAAAAAATGGTTCTGATGAACCTAGGGGCAGGACAGGAATAAAGATGCAGACACAGACGTAGAGAATGGACTTGAGGACATGGTGAAGGGGAAGGGGAAGCTGGGAGGAAGTGAGAGAGTAGCACTGACATATATACACTACCAAATGTAAAATAGATAATAAGTGGTAATCAGCTGCATAGCACAGGGAGATCAGCTCGGTGCTTTGTGACCACCTAGAGGGGTGGGATAGGGAGGGTGGGAGGGAGAAGCAAGAGGGAGGGGATATGGGGATATATGTATACATACAACTAATTTACTTTGTTGTACAGTAGAAACTAAAACAATAATGTAAAACAATTATATTCCAATAAAGATGTAAAAAAAAAAAGTCAATTGTATCTCTACCTACAAAAAACAAACCATGTAAATCTTATCTTTCAAAAATTTCATTAGAGTTTGGATTGACATATACACACTGTTATATTTAAAATAGATAACCAACAAGAGCCTAGTATATAGCACAGGGAATGCTGCTCAATATTCTGTAATAATCTAAATGGGAAAACAATTTGAAAAAGACTAGATACATGTATACATATAACTGAATCACTTTGCTGTACACCTGAAACTAACACAACATTGTTAATCAACTATGCTCCAATATAAAATAAAAAATAAAAAAAAATCTGGTGTCACAAGCATCCGAAAGTCTTGGGTTTTTTAAAGGAACATGGAGGAGATATAACTTGAAAGGAAAAGGGAGAGCAAGGAGATCACCTGTGTTTCTTGAAGTGTTTCCTGGGGTGTTAGAGAATAAGTAGATTTTACTGAAGGGAGAGGACTTCATCCTGGTGGTTAGAGATATTTCATTTTCCTTAGGGAACTTCTTCTTGGGCAGCTGGGATAAGGGAACTTGTTATGACCATAGTGGTGATGTCAGGGGGTACTCAAGTTCAGTGAATGTTTGAGAGATGGTTGAAGATATAGGAGAGTTTGCTGGTCTTTGGTCGTGAGTTCAAAGGAGCACCAAGGACTTTGACGAGGCTGAGGGTTCTACAGGCATCATGTGGATGAGGTCAGATGCTGGAAAACCTAGGAGGAGTAGATATCTGCTATTACTGGAATGTGAGCCGTGGGTGTTAGTTCTACATTGAGGAAGTTGGGTAACCAGTTCTAACTGCATAGTAGGGAGCTCCACAATCTGTTCTTTCCAGTAGCCCCCGAACACATGCGGTGGCCAAGAGTGGAGCAAATGTGTTTGAAAGAAATCACTTTCTTTGGGTAGCTAAGAGTACGAGCATTTGTCTACTACTGAAAAGTTTTGTAATTTTTAAATATAATAAATTCCTTTAAGTGCAGAGTTTCTACCATGTTCTTTTGTGTGTCTTTGGCAGCACTTAGCCCAATGTTAGTCTCCTTTTGATGCTTAATAAACAGCTTATCAAATCAAAATGCATGTAGTATTTACAATATATTAAGCACAGTCCTAAGTACATTAAACTATTAGCTTATTTAATTCTTACAACAATTGTCAGATATAGATATTATTATCTCAAAGTTACCTGTGAAGTAATAAAATACATAGAAGTTATAAAAGTTATCAAAATCATAGCTTTAAGTAAATGGCAGAGGCAGGATTCAGACCCACTCTGTCTGGCTCTGAAATTCATGCTCTTAAACAGCATCCTATGCTAGTGTAAGAGAAAGAATAAAGAAATGAATGAATGTTAAAAAACTTTAAAAAATTTTGTTAAAAGTTCAAATGCCATCAAGAGTAAAATGCACAGGAAAAGTAAACTGGGGAATAGCCACACAATGGAATACTATAGAGTGATGAAAATGAACATAAAAAATTACACTGGACAATATGAATGAATCTCACAAACATGATGAAAGAAGCCAGACCCAAAAGAGTATATACTATATGAGTCCATGCTCTTTCAAGCCCTTATTGAAAACCAGACCAAACTAATCTACAGTATTAGAAGTCAGATTAATGGGTACTCTGGGGTCTGCAGTGACTGAAAGAGAAGGCAGGGAGCTTGTTTTACATGGGTGTGTTCAGTTTTTGAAAATTAATTGAGTTTATGAGTAATTGAGTATTGAGTTTATTGAGTATTGAGTTTATGAGTAATTCAGTTTACTTTTCTTTTTGCAATACTTCAATAAAATCTTCAAAAACAAAACAAACAAAACCAGAAGTCCTCTTGGTTGAAAGGGATGGGCCACACATACCTAGCTTCTCATTCTGAAATCACCAGTTAGGTAGCCACTTCTTCTTCTTAGAGGTTTAGAGAAGAGAGGAGGGTTGTATTAATGTAGCTCCCTCCACATGAAGGGAACATCGGAAGAGGGGTAGACGCTGCCCGACTTGACACAGGGAAACAACAGGGCATAGCTGTTTTCAGTGAAAGCCAGCTTCAATGGCTAATTGAGACTTCTACATTACATTGTGACTTCTGTGGAGTTTAAATGGTCTACTTAATTGAAACATAAGAAGGAACTTCCGGTTTTGGTAATTAGAGTTGTCATGACCTTTCTCCCTTGTTCACTTGGCAAATTACTGTTCATACTTACAACTTCTGCACTATTCCTGCATTTACTACAAGAGAACTCTGATCACTGTGCGCTGTCTATGATCTGTCCTCCATCTTTCCCTGGACCCATTACACTTCATCTCTCACTGCTCTGTATTACCTCTGAACCAAATGTATGCTCTGCACACTGCATGTGCACACACAACTCTGCATTCTAAATTATTTCTTTGACTTTCTGGCTCTGAGATCCCTGATGGTATTGATAAGAGATAAGACCCTATTTGTGTCCATATGCCAGGCATCTAGCAGAGTTCCCAGCATATATTAGGCTCCTACACTGGGACTCTTGATCAAATGATTGAATTATGAAGATTACCTCAAGTTCAAGTCTCTGAGGAAACACACAATTATCCAATTCTTTCAAATTAAAGGGAGAGAATAATGATAAATTATGAGCAAATGAATGAAACAATTAGCAACACCTCTTCAAAGAGCAGCCACATTTCTCCTTTAAAGGAAAAAAATCATTTATATGAAATGAAATCTTAGATTTCACACTTTCACATTTGAGAATTTAGTGGCACCAGGTAAGGAGTACAGTGGATATACACAGAATGATTGATCAATTTGTTGGAATGTCTAATGTGTTCAGTTATCTGTAAAATGTCAAGAAATGAGTGACATCTGTTGATTTAAAAGACAACATTCTGTAACTCTTCCCTCATCTTTTTTTCTTCATCCATATTCACATTAAGGAAAAACTTCTCTCTTTTTCCAGATGGTAGCATAAATTTTCAGGTCAAGTGATATTAAAAATAGATAATAGCCAGGACCCCATGAGTCTCTACAGAAAGACTAAACAGTCACAATGGGGAATATCATTGTTTTGGTTTTCTTTATGAGCTTTTATGTACTCAGCTGCTTCTCAGGCAGACTTTTATTGCAGTGGGACCTGGATCATTCTGAATTCCGGTTCCACATCACTTCCCATCCTTTACACTCAGCTCCATGCCACACAAGTCAAGGGAAAAAACCTTACAGCTGCACTCAGGTTCTGAATGTGCTCTCCCCCAAGGAGCTAGCTTGGTTTGGCTTCTGGAGTCAGAATTCTATACATTTTGTCTCTCGGTGCTGATGTTTATAAGTACTCTGCTGTCTTGTGGAAATTGGGCTAATAGAAAAAATGTAAAGGGAAAACCAAATTATTTCAAATCAAGTTAATAGGTTCAGCTAGTCTTGTTTAAAGATTAGAGTGAATACTTTTGATTCAGATTAATAATTATTCTTGGTTATTGTGCTCAGTACATATCTCAAATGCTCTTTTTTTTTTCAGGAAGATTTCCCAAATCCTCTAACTCTTAAGTGATCTCATTGTTTCAGCTTTCTAGAGTCCCATCTTTTCAAATGTTTTTACCTAGAAGTCCATGAAACACTTGCTCAATAAAGCATTTTACACCTAATTCTTCTTAGTGTCCCTTTCAGTTGCTGACCATGAAAAATGGAGGCACTCTTTATGTTTGCTAAATTTTATTGAAGTAATCTGTGGTATGTTCTAGCTATGATGTCATATATCTAAAAACCTTAAGAGATTAACGTTGAATTCAGAACTGCCTTTTAATCATTTTAATTAAGATCACCTTTCATTTTATTATCAATATTTATTTGTTATGCTTATACTCAGAATTACTACTAAAATCAAAGGATGTCAACAAAGATTATAAATAGAATAAAACAATATAATAAGTAAAATATTATCAAAACTTAATAAAAGTCAAAACTGAGAGAGACCCTAGAGATATCATGAAGAATATTTTTACTTCATACATAAGAAATATGAGGCCTGACGAGTGTGACTTATGCCAGATCCTACAGTGAATCACTGGTCGACTCTAGGCTAAACTGAGGTTTTAAGAGAAGCATTACCTAATGCAGTCAGACAGGTGTGGGTTTTCTTGAAACTTCATTCCAATTGTGTATCCTTGGGCAAATTACTCAAAATCCCAAAGATTAACTGTGGTAGTGTGGTTTACAGTAAGAAATATATGTTTGGTCTTTTGTTCTCCTTTCTGGTTCAGAGCTCCTAAAACCCTTGAAATTTAAGTCATGAGAGCAATAAAGGTGTCTTTTGTTATGTTAATGAAATGACTTTTTGGAAAGCAACTGAAGTTGGGAGCTAGTTGCCAGGGGAAACAACCATATCAGAAGATCAGAACTTTCAGTCCCACACCCCTGACCTCTAGGGAGATGTGAGGAGATGAAGGTTGAATTGATGGCCAATGGCCAATGACTTAATCAATCCTGCCTATGTAATGATACTTCCATAAAAAACCCAAAAGACAGTGTTCAGAGAGCTTCTGGGTTGGCCAATGCATGAAGATTTGGGGAGACTGGCCAGCTTGAAGAGAGCTGTGCCCTTTTTCCATACACTGCCCTATGTATCTCTTCCATCTGACTGTTCCTGAGTTTTATCTTTCATAATAAACCAGTGATCTAGTAAGTAAAATGTTTCTTTGAGTTCTGTGAGCCATTCTAGAAAATTAATTGAACCCAAGGAGGGGGGTCATTGGAACCTCTAATCTATAGCATGTCTGCCAGAAGCAGAGGTGACAACCTGCTCTTGCAAATGCATCTGAAGTATGTGTAAGAAACAGTCTTGTGGGATTTAGCCCTTAACCTGTGTGATCTGACCCTCCCTTTCCAGGTATATAGTGTTAGAATTGAGTTGGATTGTAAGGCACCCAGCTGGTGTCAGAGAATTGCCCAGTGGTGTGGGAAACACCCTCACCACCACCCCCCAATCAGAATTGGCGAACAGAATCCTTGTTAACTTTCCTCATTTGTAACATGTCAATAATGCTAACTCTGCAACATTTGTATGGGGGTTAAATGACACAACATATAGGAAAGCATCTGGTTCTCAGTAGTAAGTGCTCAATAATTACTAACTGCTGTTAGAAGAAGAATATCTCACGTAATTAAGTGGGCTGCCATATGTATAAGTTCTGATGCTTAATAAATATTTCCCTTTCTAATCCTTTCTTAGTGTTTGATACCTTATGGTCAAACACCAGTGTTTAGTAAAGCAATCGTGGCTTTTTTTTCCCTAAGAAGTGCATGCAGCAGTCATGTAAATTGCTAATTCTAGTACTGAGACAACTTCACCCACAGCTCTCAGGAGGGATCACCCTAAATACACATACAGCTTATATTGCTGTTAACTGTACCATGGGCTTCATTGGCTCAACCTGGCCAATGCAATTTTCTCCAAAGAATTAAGAATGATGACACAAAGAGAGCGAGTGAATGAGAATTGTGGACTCGAACTAAGAGGTCATATAGAGTTGGGTCAAGTGCCAGTGATATGGCAAGTTAAAGGCTCAGAGAGGACTTTGGGAGAAAAGCTGTGAGTGAAACAGAGAAAGCCAGTTGCAGACCAAGGCAGGAAAATAGAGGACTAGAAGGAGAGACACAAGTAACAATTTAGCCCTTGGAAAACTGAGGTTGGCTTTGACTTGTGAGATGAATCAGTAGCGCCCTTACAATAAAGCATGCTTTACTTATGCAGCCTGAGCAGATTCTCTTTCTGGTGATCAAAATTTTATGCCAAGAACTGTGTATTAGTGGTACACATAACTTGTCAATGGCAAAGGAGAAAATAAATCACTCATTCCAAATACCAGAAATATATTGGCACTGCTCACTGTAACTCAGGAATGTTTACTTCAGTCTCTTTCAAATGTGACATCACTTAGCTTCTTTATGTGCTTACAGGGTTTTGGCACAGGAAACAGCTCTTCCACCCCTCCCCCACCCCAATTCCGGCCCCTTCTTGTTCCTCCTCTGAATTCTTGAATGGTGACCATGTGAGCTGCAACCCAAATGTGTGGTCTGAGCTGGCCTTTGAAGATTGCTATAATGATCTTTGCTGACTTCTGCCCTGTGCTTTTATTTGGAACCCCTGGTTGGCTGTTTGCTTTCCTAAATGTTAGCAGACTCTGAGCTGATGAGTTTTAAGTGCCTGCAGTGATCAACACCAGATCCTTCTTGATCAGTGACTTTCAGTTTTGCATTTACTTTATATATCGAAAAATGAAATGAAAAATTCCAAGATAGCCTTTCATGTTCCTTCCTCCCTCCCTTCCTTCTTTCTCCTTTTTCTCCTTCCCTTTCATTCTCCCTCTCCTAACTCTATCATTTCTCAGTTTTGAACATAGCTATCTGATGATAATAGACATTTACCTTTTCTCCATAATTCAGTGTTATATTCATTATAGAAAATATGAAAAATAAAGGAAATAAAAAGAAAAATACCAGAATTATACCATGTAGAACAATCAGAATTAACTTTTTGGTTTATCTCTTTTTCCTCCTGGTTTTGTCTCAGATATATAGATAAATCAATAGATTAGATGAATAGATAGATAGATAGATAGATAGACAGATACAGAGAATGAACTGGTATAGTAGTCTACAAGTCTATATATTTTTTTGTTTTCTGTGTTTATCACTTTACATATCATAAGCATTTTTTCAAAGTTAAATATTCTTGGAAATCATCTTTAATGCCTGAATATTTTATCATGCAGATATACCATAATTTATTTTTAATAATAATTACACAATTAAGTCTGCACTTCAGCCAGTAATGTTGTCTTATTTTTTTCATATATATACAATGTTATAATAAATAGTCTTCATATCTTTGTAAACAAAAATTCAATGCACGATAGTTCTCTGGGATAAAATAATATAAGCAAATTCATAGGGTTGTATAGTATAAACTTTTTAAGAGATCTTGATGTACATTTCCAGACTACCTTTGAGAAAGTTTATTCCAAGGTAAATTTAAGGATACCATTTAAAATTTACATAGCTCAAATGTAAGATAATTAAGCGTGATCATTATTTACTAATTTGTCTGATAAATTATTACGGAGCATTAAAAATTTGTGATCCTATGTAACGCAATTGAAATATGCCTTGAAGACATTTATAGAAAGATAATAGAGAGCTTTGCTAGAAAGAATTTTATTTTTGAAAAATAATTTCAAGATACAAGAGGTGATAAGTGCTATGGGCTTAATGATCTATACCAAATCATGAAATATTAAATTTTAAAACAATTTTGTCAGTAAAAGATGTGGAACAATAATATTCATACCTTTGCGTGGTAATAGTGAGTAAGCACAGACTTTAAAGTCAGATAGACAGGAAGAGATCAACAGTGTTTGAGGGTAAAGAAAGAATATTGCCCTCCAGTTAACAATGACAGCATAAGCATATGAATGACCTTACTATTCTTACTTTTGAAAAGCGCTCACTAATGTTTTATTACTATATTAAACATATACATCACCATTTGTACAAATGAGAGCAAAATCCTTGTGGACTAAGAGAAAATCCATAGTGGTGTGTAAGAGCTAAAAAACACGTCTGTACAGAGCCTGCAAGAGCCCTGAACTCCTTACAGATAGCTTGATACAGACTGAACACAAGAAAACAAGGTTGAGACAATTGCTGAAAGAGAGAGGCATGAGTAGAGAAAAAATTCCACAGAGGCTGAGCTCTCAGCCTAAGTCAAAAAGTATATGAGCACATTCATCACCACACATGGAAAGTTTGAATGAGAAATTTGCCTTATTTAATACCCTGTAAATTAATGACTACAAGATAGATAACTCTTGGGTTAAGGGTGAGAATTCATGCTATCTACATATCTAAACTTCAAATGGAGAATTTAAAGTGTAATGACATGATCATGTTCAGAAGTTTCTGGGAGGAGCAAAAAAAATTATCTCTAGAGACATGTGATTTCAATTCCAGGCTCAAATTGTACCCCAGGTAAAGATCAAAGTAACATTGGCAACTTCCAAAAAAATTTTTAAAAATCACAAAACATGCAAATAAGCGAGCCAAGCTAAATGGCAGCCAGGGGTCAGGGGAGGGGTCTCAGAAAACAGAATTTCACTTACAAATACTTCAGATACTTCAATTATTAAAACAACATATAAATTAACCTTGCTTAATATGTCTAAAGAAATAAAAGAGAAGCTTGACAACATAGACAAGGCAGGTTTATTGTTATTATAATAAAGAAGTTTTAAAATTGAGTGAAATAAAATGTATAAATGAAAATGTAATAATTGAAATTGAAAGCTCAATGTATAGATTAAGAAGAGATTACAACATACTGTACATCTGAAACTAATGTAACGTTATATGTCAATTATGCCTCAATTTTTTATTTTTTAAAACAAATCCATTTATTGTAACATCCGAAAGGATAAAATACTTAGGAAAAAATTAACAAAAGACATGAAAAACTTCTCTCAAAAACTACAAAATATTGTTGAAAGAAATTAAAGAAAATTAAATAAATGGAAAGACATTCCATGTTCATGTGAACAGAGGACTTAATGTTGCTAAGATGGCACCACTACAGCAATCTTTTTTTTTTTTTTACATCTTTATTGGAGTATAATTGCTTTACAATGGTGTGTTAGTTTCTGTTTTATAACGAAGTGAATCAGTTATACATATACATATGTTCCCATCTCTCTTCCTTCTTGCATCTCCCTCCCTCCCACCCTCCCTATCCCACCCCTCTAGGTGGTCACAAAGCACTGAGCTGATCTCCCTGTGCTATGCGGCTGCTTCCCGCTAGCTATCTATTTTACGTTTGGTAGTGTATATATGTCCATGCCACTCTCTCGCTTTGTCACAGCTTACCCTTCCCCCTCCCCATATCCTCAAGTCCATTCTCTAGTAGGTCTGTGTCTTTATTCCTGTCTTACCCCTAGGTTCTTCGTGACATTTTTTTTTCTTAAATTCCATATATATGTGTTAGCATATGGTATTTGTCTTTCTCTTTCTGACTTACTTCACTCTAGGTCCATCCACCTCATTACAAATAGCTCAATTTCATTCCTTTTTATGGCTGAGTAATATTCCATTGTATATATATGCCACATCTTCTTTATCCTTTCATCCGATGATGGACACTTAGGTTGTTTCCATCTCATGGCTATTGTAAATAGAGCTGCAATGAATATTTTTGTACATGACTCTTTGAAATATGGCTTTCTCAGGGTACATGCCCAGTAGTGGGATTGCTGGGTCATATGGTGGTTCTATTTTTAGTTTTTTAAGGAACCTCCATACTGTTCTCCATAGTGGCTGTACCAATTCACATTCCAACCAACAGTGCAAGAGTGTTCCCTTTTCTCCACACCCTCTCCAGCATTTATTGTTTCTAGATTTTTTGATGATGGCCATTCTGACTTGTGTGAGATGAAATCTCATTGGAGTTTTGATTTGCATTTCTCTAGTGATTAATGATGTTGAGCATTCTTTCATGTGTTTGTTGGCAGTCTGTATGTCTTCTTTGGAGAAATGTCTATTTAGGTCTTCTGCCCATTTTTGGATTGGGTTGTTTGTGTTTTTGTTATTGAGCTGCATGTGTTGCTTGTAAATTTTGGAGATTAATCCCTTGTCAGTTGCTTCATTTGCAAATATTTTCTCCCATTCTGAGCGTTGTCTTTTGGTCTTGTTTATTCCTCAATTTTTGAAAGTCACAGTTCAAATGTTTTTTTTTAAAAAATGGAGTAAATACCTGCTCCCTCCAGAAAACAGATTACAGAAGAGATAAATTGCACACCACTTTCACAGCAGCATTATTCACAAGAGCTAAAACATGGAAGCAACCCAAGAGTCCACTGATGAATGAATTGATAAACAAAACATGTTCTGTCCATACAATGGAATATTATTCAGCCTTAAAAAGTAAGGAAATTCTGACACATTATACAATATGGTTGAATCTGGA
This sequence comes from Monodon monoceros, assembly GCF_005190385.1. Classification (NCBI taxonomy): domain Eukaryota; kingdom Metazoa; phylum Chordata; class Mammalia; order Artiodactyla; family Monodontidae; genus Monodon; species Monodon monoceros. The sequence continues at coordinate 97,164,704 of NW_021703777.1, forward strand.
GGACATTATACTAAGTGAAAGAAGACAGTCACAAGAAGACAAATACTATATGATTCCACTTACAGGGGTTACTAAGAGTTGTCAAGTTCATAGAGATAGAAAGTAGAATGATTGTTGTTAGGAATAGGGGGAGGGAGGAATGGGGAGTTGTTTAATGTGTACAAGGTTTCAGTTTTGCAAGGAAAACAGTTCTGCAGAGTGGTTGTGCAACAATGTGAATGCACTTAACATTAGTGAACTGTGCACTTAAAAATGGTTAAGATGGTAAGTTTTATGTTATATATTTTTACCACGATTAAAAATAATAAAAAGAAAATATTACATACAGTTGAAGAGAGAAATATTAAAGTGGAATATGGAGGTAAAGAAATTACCTACAATGTCTCTCAGAGAACAAAGAGAGAGAGAAAGAGAGAGATGAAAATTAGGAAGAGAAGATGAGACTAAGAGGAATAACATGAGAAGTTTTAACTTGTTCTTATCAAGGTTATTGAAGGACATGATGACGAGAACAGGAAAGAGGTAACAGTCAAAATGGTAGAGGCTGAAAACATCACAAAATTATTTAAAAACACCAGTCTTTAGATCCCAAAAAGTACAATTAACACCAAGCAGGAAAAATGGAAGGGAATCCTCACCTAGAAACCTTTAAACACCATGAAAAAGAGATCTTAAAGCAGCCAGAGGAAAAGAGACTACAAAAGGATGACTGGGAGAGAGTTGATAGACTTGTTAACAGCAATAATTAAAGACAGAAGACTAGAATAGTTTTTGAAAATGCAGAAAAAAATAATACTTATCAACCCAGAATTGTATACATGTATACAATTGCATACCTGGTCAAATAATTCCACTAACCACTAAAATACCATACATAGAGTATACTATTTCCAAACAAGTAGAGGGGAAGAATGGAAGGAGAAAAAGGAAGAAAAAAAAATGTCAATCAATCCAAAAGATGGCAAGAAAGAAATGAGAATAAGAAAAAATGGGACAGAAAGAAAATACATAATGAAATAATCAATATAAATCCAGGTAAAAGAGTGACCACAAAAAATGTGCAAGGTCTCGACTATCTAGTTAAGGGTGAAATTGTCATTGTAGATTAAAAACAAAATCCACTTTTATGTTATTTAGGGGCGACATGCAGAATATGCAGAAATAAAAAGGTTTGAATTCAAAATATGAAAAAAAGTTTGCCATGTAAATATGAAACAAAAAAGTTGATTGAACCTCTTATATCAAAGAAAATATATTTAGACACAAAGGATGAGAGATTACAAAATGTATAAAGTTTAATAATTCTAGATAATATAACAATATATTATTTAAGATATTGCATATTACATAGAATATATATATATATATATATATATATATATATATATATATATTCCACTAAGGAAAAGCAAGAATTTATTAGAATGAAATTTACATTAGGTTTTAAGTCAACAGGGGGAAAATCCAACTGGGAAGGGATGAGAAAAAGACTTCTAGGGGGGCTTCCCTGGTGGCGCAGTGATTGAGAGTCCTCCTGCCAATGCAGGGGACACGGGTTCCTGCCCTGGTCCGGGAGGATCCCGCATGCCGCGGAGCGGCTGGTCCCGTGAGCCGTGGCTGCTGAGCCTGCGTGTCTGGAGCCTGTGCTCCGCAACGGGAGAGGCCACAGCGGTGAGAGAACTGCGTACCGCAAAAAAAAAAAAAAAAAAAAAAAAGTCTTTTAGGGTATTGGTAATCTACTTTTTGATCAACATAGTGTGTGTAAATGATAATTTATCATTTTTATTCAAATTTATGTTACATTTTATTCATGTTTATGTGTGTTTAAGCATAAAACATTAATTTGCTAAAGGATAAGAAAGTTTTCTTTAGAATGATTCAAGGAAACTGTCAAGTATATATTGGTACATTTGGGAGAAAGGCAATTGACAGCCTTGCAAATGGGAAACATACCTAGTGAAATATTAAAAAGAGGGTTAGATAAACCTGAGAAAGACATAGCTGATGGTAGAATGAATGTATTTCACACTAGAGCTGAACACATAAATGTAACACAGATTCATAAGAAGATGAAAAATAGTAAAAAGAATTCAAGAACATGTGATATACTTTGAGAAGCTCTATCACACATCTACTAGATGGTTTGAAAAGAGACAAATTTTAAGTCCATGCAGTGAAAAGTTCTGTCATGTATGAAAAGAAATAATTTTTTAGAAATATATATTTGAATGCATCATATTAGACTGTAGAACAACAAAAATAGCGGGGGAATATGGAACATAACCTAAGAGAATAGACTCATAAATTGTCTACAGAGGAGTAAATTCAGATTGACAATAGACTGCCCAGGAGCAGCGATAGTTACCTGAAGATGTGAATTAATATGAACCAAGTAATCAGGGTAAATAACTACTGAGCTATGATTTTAAATTCCTTCAAGAATGAAGGTAAAATAAAATCATGTTTAGATGTACAAATAACAGAGAATAATTATCCACAGATCTTTGTTGAAAAAATTGCTCAAGGATGGTCTTTAGCAAGAATAAAAACGGGGCATTTTATATTTAAGAGATTAATCCATCAGAAAGTCATAGTTCTAAATTTGTATGCTAATAGCATAGTTTCATAATGTGTAAAGCAGAAATTAGCAAAACAAAAAGGAGAAATAGATAAATCATGATCAAGTTTGCTAGTTGTGTCATGTAAATCTTCAGTATGTTTATTGGATTTGACTGCTTTCCCTATCATGTACTAAAAGAAGTGGATTAAAATCTTTCTTTATAATGGGAATTTGTGTTCCACGTATATGAATTCCACATCTTTTAATTCCCACTATAGGCACACCCTATGACCCCACAATTTCAATTGCCAACAGAAATACTTGCTTATATACACCAAAAAAAAACATGTTCAAGACTGTTCATAGCAGTGTTATTTATAGTCTCCAGACTGGACACAACCCTAGTGTTTAACCACAGTAGATTGGATGAATTAATTTTGGCATATTCATGTAATGAAATTCTATACACCAGTAAAAATAAATGAAGCTCACATACATAATGTTGAATAAAAAAGCTAAATAGTGTATGATTTCATTTATATTCAGACACCAGGTCAACTAATCTCTGGTATTAAAAGTCAGAAATTGTATTTTGGAAGGAAGAATTAGTAACTCGCTGAGAGAAAGAAGGGGGTCTTTGGGTGTCAATAAGTATTTCTTCATCTGACTAGTGGTTATTTTGTCATGCTCGCTTCATGAAAATTCAAGTTGTAACGGGGGTTTGAGTCATTTCCTACATGTTTGATATACTCAAAGTAAAATCTTTAATTAAAAAAAATATGTGTACGTGGTTTAAACAAATAATTTTGTAAGTTTATTCTTCTTATTTATTTACAAATGATAGCCTAAATTCCCTCACTTCTAGTTTCATCCTCTCACCCACTCTGCCTCTGTAATACCTACATGCCTCTAAATATTTCTACTTCTCATTTTTGTATTAAGTACTTTATTTGCTTTTCCAAAAATATTTGTTCATTGAATGAAATCCAGGCTTCGTTTATTGCTTTCTCTTTTTTACTTTGTTGTTTGTAATTGAAACATATAGGGAAAGATTTGTAAGCATATTATCACAATATATGTATTAGTCGTGTCACAGCTTATTAAAAGATTTAATTATATTTTAAACTATTCAGTATTGAAGACATACACATATAACCACATCCTCATATTTTGAGGATGTCACTGTAACACATACACGCTCACACGAACAGACACTACATGGAACCAACTGCACTGTGATTTTGTAGAGTATCTCCATTGGGCATATTTAAATACATTTCCCCAAACATTTCTTGAGTAACGGATGCATGATAGCAACCCAAGAGGTACTAAAGGATATCCCAGAGGTGAAGACAAAGCCCTGCCCTTGTGAAATAACAAGAAAGGATGGGGCAAGGAACAGACAACTAAGCAATCAGTGGAAATGCAGTGCTTTACGAAGTGAAGTGACAGAACCACAGTGAGCCTGCTGAAAGTACAGAAGTAGGGCTTCTTAATGGGTAGGGTGAGCTGTGCTCTGGTCCAGGAAAGATGAATTCAGTATCTGCGGGTTCCGCATTCGCTGATACAGAGGGCTGTCTGTACGCGTAAGAGAGGAGCATCCGCGGATTTTGGTATCCGAGGGGATTCTGGAACCAACCCCTACAATTCAGCTAGGACAGAAAAAAAGAAGGGATTTCGGGTTGATTAAGCCTACGCAGATATCGCTTGGAGATCCGAGTGGAGAGAGGAGAGCCTTCTGGAGGTAAATGAGAGGCAGGAGCCACGCCCCAGGTGCTTGCAGCGCCCCCACGAGGCTCCCTTTTAACCCATCTTGCCTCTCCAATGAGGCTCACTTCTCCTTGTTGGCTTGGTCTGGTTCCAGGTTGTGCAGAATAGGAAACAATTCTTACAGTAATATTGGCAGGTTCTGACCAGCATGCCGTGGTCAGTTTTGCTCTCTGAGACTGAGGTACTTCGAACGCAGTTTTCAGGCTGTGCAAGGTAAGAAATATAAAACAGAAACCAGAAGGGAGAACTCCATTTCACTGCTCCTCTGCTGTATGCAAGACACCAGGACGAAATCTTGTGCGTATATTGTCTCCTTTCCTCTTTGCACAAACACGCAGGTACGCTCAAGTCTCCCCATTTTACAGACGGGGACACTGAGGCTAACAAAAGTTGATCAAGATCACACAGCTAATTAAATGGGGTGGCGCCGATGTCTGGGGGTGTTCCAAGCTGAGACTTCTTTGGCTTAATTAGTTCTGGGGTTCTGGGGATGAACATCAGTTGCTGCTGGTAGCGCAGCAAGATTTAGTAATTTCCCGACATCTTAACTGGAGCCTATGCACGGGGGCGGGGAGGGGGGATGGCTAAACATTTAAGTCGTCGTCCGCTATTAACTCTCTGGGCAAGGAAACACGTGTCTCCATTTATACTGCGAGCCTTGGCGGTCATGCCGAGGCGGCACTGGAGTATGTGTTTCTCCGTGTCCATGGCAGGAGGCCACACGCCATGCCTAGGTGCGCGTTAACATGACATAAATGTTAATGTCCTGTTCGAAAACCAAAGCCTGCGGGAGAGAGGAAATACCACCCCTGCCGGACCCAGGGCCCGTGTTTGGATACTGCAGTCTATATTTTGACTCCAGAGTGTGATGACTATGTAACTTTTCACAAGGATTTCATTTTTTCCCTGTCAAGCCACATTATTTTAAGGGTGACAATAACTTGGCTGCAAATGAGCTGAAACCATCAAGGTGATAAATGAGTTTCTGGGGCAGGGAGGCATCAGCTTGGCCTATGCTTTGCAGGACCACACACCTCTGTCCTCTTCCACCTTCTTAGCAGAACAATATGTCACAGATCTCCCCTCTCTGCAGCCCCCAAGGCCCCTGCCCTCCCAGCCTCCTGCTTCTTAAGGCGATAGAGAACCGTGAACACTTGACTTTGGAAAATATACCGTATTTCCCAGAGTTTGGGAAGGAGGGAGAAAGATTTGATATTTTCCTCTGGATATTTGCAAGGATCTGATTTATAAAACTGCCTCTGAGACGACCCCTCACTCCGTTTATTTTCTCTGTCAGCCAGGTCCGTCTCTGAAGTGGGGTCGCCCATGGTCAGCTCAGTGGTCAGCCTGCGTTTTGGAATTGAAACTTAAGAGTTATGTCCGGAAGGGCCTGGTGAGCTGGTGTGCTGGATTTCTGGTCAAGAAAGATGACTTTCATTATTATTTTACTAGGGAAAGTAGGGGGTAGGGGACAGGTTATGGCCAGGTTTTACATACATAATCTTATTTAAGTTATTCTCTTTTAAATTATTGAAATCATAGCTGGATTAAGTGATTTACTAAAGACTTCTCCCTGAGACTTAGCTGCCAGGCTTTGAGCCACAAGCTGTTATACTCTGAAGCTTCTTTCCTTGCCTCCTACTTTATTTTTGTCCAGTCCTCTGTGGGAGAAAACACCCATATCATCAGAAAGTACAGCAAAAGTACACTCACTGTCTTGCATATTCAATAGCAAGGAAACACTCAGGAGCAAAGCTTTGTGGTGATAAGTGAGTGTAAAGCCTTTTAACAGTGCCTGGCTTGGAGCTATACGCTTTCTCTTTGCTATTATTATATTGTTCATGTTATGTAAACTGTGGACTTTGGGTGATAATGATGTGTCAATGTAGGTCCATCAGTTGTAAAAAATGTACCACTCTGGTTGGGGTGTTGATAGTTCAGAGGCTATGCATGTGTGGGGGGCAGGGGACATAAGGTTACTCAGTTTTGCTGTGAACCTACAACTGCTCTAAAAAATAGTCTGTTAAAAATTTAGATAGTATTCAAAAGCAATATTTAACCTTATTACACAGAGATAACATACATATATAAATCCATGAATGCATACATTCAACAAGCATTTGCTGATTCCCTTCTATGTTTTATCCACAATTGCACACACTAGGGTAATTCACTCTGAGAGATGCTAACATTTTAGTGACAATAGCAGAGGTAAATTAATAGTTATAGCACACCCTGATAAGCACTATGAGAGAAGTAAGCATTCTCTCCTCTTTTAACCTTTCTGTTCCTGGCTTTCTGTAAATTCACACAATAAAGGCTTAGAAGACAAAAGCTGACGTGTTAGTTATTTGTTTTGATTTCTCTTCAGTGCTGCACCTGTGACCTTAAAGCTCTAGATGACTAACTTCGGCCACTGGGGAAGCTGAAATGACTTGCCCTGACCTTTCATGACCTATCTTGAGGCTAAATCCAAGCCTGGAGGAACAGACACTGGTGTGGACAGAGCCCTCGTTCAGCTGTGTTTATCAAGAGAGGATCACAGGGGTGTGTTTCTGCAATGCAACCTTCTTTCTGTGCACTTCATTTTTCAAGATGCTTGGAATCATTGGTGCATTTATTGCTTTTACCTTAATCCATCATTTAAAATAATACATGTCTTAGTGTTGAATGGTATGAAGTGCCTCAGCTCTAATAATTTTCTTACAGTAAATGAGAGTGGGAAACAGAATATAATTAGTCACCAATATTTACCAAACTCACTTGGTGAGGGGAGCAGGCTGGATCAAAGTGGACAGGCCACCAGTTCTGATCCCAGGTTTCTGGAAAGGAAAGGAGCAGAAGATTTGAAAGTCTACTTTTTTTTTTTTAATATTAGCAATTTAAAACCCTTATTTAGTTTTTACTCTTTCTTTAATAAAGGTTATATATAAGATGTGAATTTACGTTTTTAAAAAATTAATTTTATTGGAGTATAGTTGCTTTACAATGTTGTGTTAGTTTCTGCTGTACGGCAAAGTGAATCAGCTCTATGTGTACATATACCCCCTCTTTTTTGGATTTCCTTCCCATTTAGGTCACCACAGAGCACTGAGTAGAGATCCCTGTGCGATACAGTAAGTTCTCTTTAGTTATGAGATTAGGATTGACAAACATACATGAAAGTCTACTTTCTGATTCAGAGGCCACTGACTCATAGGCCACAGTTTACAATTACTATTGATTTGTCCGTGGTGCTTAGTATTGCCTTGGATACACCAGTTCCTTTGGAAAATCCTTATTTCCTTGATTGTAAAATGAAAATATTAGCCTACATCAATTGTCTTCAACTCTAGTTCACATTAGGACCCCCTAAGGGGCTTTTGAAAAACTGAGGCCCTGGAGCCACACCAACTACATAAGTTGTAGGGCTCAGTGCAAAATGAACATGGGGTCCCCTGGCTAAAATTATTAAGGAGTTTGAGATGGTGGCAGCAGGCCCCTTCTAAGCATCGGTCTCTGTGAGACTACGTGGATTAAACACCCATGAAGGTGATCTTGCAGAGGAGTTTGTTGCTAAAAAATTCCCCACGTCATTCTGATAGGTCTCCAGAGGTTTGGAAAACTCTGTGGTAAGGAATTAAATCGTAGTAAATCCTAAGGCAGTGGGGAGAACAGGCCAACACAAGTCAATGGGCTAATCAGGCACCCTTGCAGATAAGGATCAGAGGCTTACTCAAGATTTCTTCAATTTCATTTTATTTAAAATGTTCAAGAGAAAATTGAATAGAAGTAATTCCTAGAGGGATAAGAAAACTCTACTGTGAAAGTCCAATACTCCCTAAAACCGGCCATGGGAAACCATTTGGGATCCAAAGAGCTCTGCAAACTGGCTGCACTGGTTAGAACTCTGCTGCTTGCAAGAGACAGAAAACCCAACCCACTCACCTATAAGGAAAATTACATTGGCTCCCATATCAGAAAAGCCTGCACGGAGGGCTGATTCCAAACACACCTCGCATAGGACTTGGTTCTCTCCGTTCTTGACTTGGCTTTGGTCTCCTTTTATTGGCTTCTTTCTGAGACAGATTCTCTCTTTGGTATTAAAATGCTCTTGCTGCCACTTGAGACTTTTTGACTGGTGGTGAGGAGGCCAGCTTCCTTCCCCTAGAGTCAAACTGTCTCCTCCTAGTTAGCAGTGACCCAAATTGTTTCCCATGCTAATTCCTCACCCAGTTAAGCTGGACTGGGGATGGGATGTATTGACTAGTATATCCCAGTAAGAACCTGATGAGGGGAAGCTATTCTCTCCATTTTCTAGACAAGGGAATTGAAGTAGAGAGGCTTATACTTTGCCGAGGTCGTAAAGCTGGTAAGAGTGAGGCCTGGACTTTAAACCTAAGTATATAACTTCAGGACCCACATTATTATCCACTTAGCCATTTTAAAATTTCTGATTTAACAGACATTTTGTTTTTCGTGGTTTCTATTTATTCATATATTTAGCGATCTCATAATTTTAGCACATCTGTCGCCTTACATGACTTATTCTCTACCCTCTGATATTTTGGTGGAAATACCACTGATGCCAACTCCGTAAGTTTTTGTTTTTCCTCTTTCAGATTCCTGATTGAAATAATATAACTGACCTTGTTTGACCTTGTTTGAGTAGAGCTTTAAATGTCAGTCCTCTTCATCAGCCACTGGCCAGCTTATTACGGTAAGTCGGGGTCTTCTCCTGGGCTCATGCCCTTTGCCAGATGAAGCCGGTCATGATGACATAATATATAGGCTGTGTCTCCTTCCTTTCCTCCTCGCCTACCATTTCTCCACTCCAAGCTGGAGCTCGGGGCATGGCTATTTCCCTTAGAAGTAGATACTAATGTATGATGCATATACGCGTGTGCTGAAAATTATGCTAGGGGACAAAGTAAAATGCATTGCCTAAAGCTGGCCCAAACACAACACTGTGAGGATTAAAGAAGGGAGAGGTCTCATTTGGCATACCCTTTAGAGTTGTGGCCATAGTGTGGGTCTTGAAAATGAGTAGGGAAGGTGAATCAGGTAAAGGGGACTTCAGGAACAGGGCTGGAGTCTGAATAGCTTGGCACGTGATTGTTACAGACATTGGGATTTGCCACTTCACTAAAGAAACATATATTGAGCAACCACTATATGCCCAAGGATATAGATGCTAGATAGATAGATAGATAGATAGATAGATAGATAGATAGCCTCAGACTTCTAGAAGCTGACAGTTTAGTTAGAAAAGGAGGGAGAGTTATTGTGTACAGACTCTTTACTGTTCTGGGTGGGGCAGAAGGCGCTTTACATTAGTTCTGAAGTCCTACAATTTAAGCTCAAGCACTCCTTGTAAGAATTTCTTTGTCTTTCCCCAAAGACATTTGGCCAGCCCCACTCCGTGTCAGTTCAGGCCCTCTGAGAAGCAGATACCATGATGGAATTCAAGATATTTATTGAGGAAATGTTGATGAGGAATAAGGTGAGAGGGCACAGGAGAAATTTGAGGACCTTAAGATCATGGTGCACGTCTGACATTTGTAAAAGGAGAGAGAGAAGAATGAATTGGGAAGAAAGAGCTTCAGGCCAAGGGGAGTAGGGAGCAGACACTGCCCACCACAGCAGTCCTGCCCTTGGCAGGAATGCCTGGTCCAGAGCAGCCTGAGGAGAGTGTAACTTTGCTCAGAACATCATGGGTGATCCTGAAGTTGCGGTAGCTGGAGCAAACTATATTCTTCATGGCAGCTTCTCTCTTAGAAAAAGAAATCTCCATGGCCCAGTCCCATTGCTGTCCTATACCTCTAAAACAATAACTCATATTTTCTTTTATACTGTATGGCATAATATCTTAATTATTAATACATTTTGTCCTTTTTGCATGCCTGCCTAACTATTGTTTATATCTTTCACCTTACTAAATTTAGCTCCTGGAGCACAAATACCATGTATTATTATTCATTTCTCATATTTCGACATCTAGCAAAAATACAGTAGATTTAAATTAGATATTCAGTAAATATTCAGAAATGAATGAATGAGTGATCCAGTCAACTAATCGATGAAGGACTTTGAGTAATGAAATTAAATGATTGAAGTCAATCTTTTGAAAGATTATTCTGCTGTTGCCATAGTTTGAGTGGTGCATGGAAAGACCATGGACTCTCACATCTAACAATCTTAGATTTGAATCATATTTCAAACTGCTTATTAAGTTTGTATCTTTAGCCAAGTAACCTGGCTTTTCTGAGTCTCAGTTTTCTCATATATAAAATGAAAATAGCACTTAACCTCATGGCTTTTTTGGGGGGATTAAAAGAGATGATGCCCATAAATGGCTGGTACAGAGCCTGGCACCCAGAAGAACATCTATCAGTGTCGCTTGCTTACTTCCTTTCTTTCTAAGATTGAATCACTCAATCGCCTACTAAAGAGAGTGAATGTATTTGCCTGCTCTTCATTACGAGGAGAAAGGCAGCAAGGGGTAATCCCAAAAGTGACTTCCATAGTCCAGTATTTGACATAATAATAATCTGATGGAGTATTTACTGGATATATTATCTTTTAATCCTCTTAATAGCCTCCAAATAACTGATGTAACAAACTATGCAGTAGTGCTATACCCATTTTACAGAGGGGGAAGCTGAAATTTAGGAGGTTAAATAGCCTTAAGCTACATTTCAGTAAGTGGAAATTTTAGGATTCTGATCCAAGTCTGTGCTGAATCTGAGTCCCTAACCAGGATACTGGCTCTCTAGTGATGGACAAGCAGTTAGAAGACCCCCATGGATGACCCCTGATCCGGAGTTCTCTAGAGGTGCTCCTAAGATCCCAAGAAGCTGCTTGAGGGTGCTCTAACACTGCTAGCACAATACCAGGCAATACCATCCAAAGAGAGAGGAGGGATAGGAATGTGGGATATGTTCCCCTTTTGTTAGGGTGCTCTGCCCTCTGCTGGTTGCTTTTAATCCTTTTATATAATTGGGTCATTTAAAATGCCAAGTAATCGCTTTTGTATTTAGGTCCCCTTGGTGGTGATCAAATTCTTTCAAATAAGAACACTGCATCATATGTGTTTATGGTTTATAAACATATGGCTATTTCAGGTATATGTGTGTGCTCACTCACAAAACTACGAAGCATAAACACAATGCCTGTCCCACAACAGATGATAAGTAAATATTGCATGAATGAATGGCTGAAAACTCACATGCAGGAAAAACACAAAGCAATTAAAGAGTTGGATTGAGTATAGAATTAAGGTGATAGGAAAAAATAATAGCATAGCTACAAAGGAAACTTAATAGTGTGGTGCAGTGAAAAAAAACTATTAATACCACCACTTTGCGGTTAAGGGAATAAAGGCACAGCAAGGTTCCATACTTTGATCAAGGTCTCAGCCAAATAAGTAGCCAGATACCTGAATTCAACTTGGCTTCCAGGGAAAATCATCACAGCCCTGCCCTCAGGCTCTAGGCTGGTAAAGACCTTGACCCCAAAGTCTAAAATGAGTAGTGGGTTCGTTGAAGGTCCAGAAAGTATGAAAAGGAAGTGAGGGTGTGTGTTCCCTAAAGAGTTACCATGTGCAAGTGTAGATGGGGGTGAGGCGCTTCAGTAAGGAGAGCTACAGATACGTGGCTTGTAAATGTTGTTCATGTAAGTCTCAGAAATACCAGAAGGGATAGAGTTTTCTGCAATGTCTTCAGATGAAGACACCAAGGCTCAAAAAGTGCTCATAGGTTGAAACTTGATGGTCACTTCTGTCTCAGAAACTGAGAAGTGGTTGCCCCTATGTGCCAGATGTGGGAGCCAATAACAGAAGCATCTGAAAAACAGGCAGGAGCCACAACACTGAGATGGTGAGCTTGCTGGATGCTAAGACCTGATTTAGCTCAGCATTCCTCAAAGTTTGAGGTGTGCACAAAAACCTGGCTGTTTGGATAAAATGCAGGCTTGGATGCATTAGGTCTGGATTGGGGCTTGCGATTGTGCTATTGTAACAAACTCCCAGGTGACACCCATTCTGCTGGCTCATGGACCACACTCTAGTAGTGAGACTCTAAGCCCCTCAGTCTGACATCTGGCAAAAAGTTGATGCTCCCCGTTTCTTGAACGAACGGACAAATTAATTAATTGATTGATCAATCAGCCAAAGTTGACATTTCTGCAATTATAATAAAAATCAGGAGTCAACAATCTGTGTCTTCTTTCAAGCCTAAATCTCTTTTGTTAACAAATTATTGCTTTCTCTTATTTTGCTCTCTGGATGGTCACACTGAGATCTTTTCATCTCTTTTCTAGTTAATAAAAGTCATTGGCACGGTGACAGGAAGCACTGCTTCCCAGGCTGGGATATTTTAGAGACAACACTTGTAAGTAAGGATATCTTGAAACATTGCTGAAAAATTCTGACACTCGGGCATTAGGAATTTTCTCACTCATTTTTCTCCTTTCCTCCCTTCCTCTTCACTTTCTTTCTTTCTAACAAAAATGAATGTGAAGCACCTGGATTTCTGTGATTTCTATTGTCTCTTGTTTCCAATCTCCATATGTGGCACTCCAGAGGACAGGATTGCTCCTCTGAATGCAGCAGACCTCTTCCCCCCACCTCATTCCACCCAAAACCCAAACAGAGAAATCACTCTGCAAGAAATTCTGGCAATTTCCCCACTCAGTGTCAACTAACCCACTATTTCTGGATTAGGTATGCAAATTCATCACCCAGATCAGCAGAAGCGGGAGGCCATCCGTGGGTGCGGGGACTTAATGAGCATTTTATTACCTTCAACACAGTGCTTCCTGGCCTGCCCAGTTAGCATTTCGTGAACACTGCTTGGAACTAATGAGATCATCCCAAACCTCTTTGCTCTCCAGGTCCTCTGGGGAAAACAAAAAAGTGCTGGAGGAAAGGGAAATGAGGGCCCTGTCAGGACGGATGGCATCTGCTTTTCTGAGTTTTCTTATTTGTGCCGTATCTTTTGAATTCTAAGTAAAAGGCTCGGAGAAGCTAGGAAAATGTCTCAATGCCATCCTGAGGATGTTTTTCTCTAAATTCAAATAATGAAGTGAAAAATAGGTATATAATAGGTACATATATATATGCATATAAATGCCATATGTATACAATGAGTTTAATAAAACCAATGACCTGATTGAGTGCATGGAAGCACAGTCAGCAATAACAGTGAAATTAGCTGCCCTTCCATACTTCTAATCAGTCACAAAGGGGAATTGGGTGCTTCCCACTATAATAACAATAATAATTTCTATATCATAGTATTTATTAATATAAAATACTACAGAATTATATATTATTATTTATTAATAATAATGATTATATTATTCTAAAAGTTATTTTAAAGGTTATAAAGCCATGGAATTACAGCAATTCAGAGAAGGAAAGGAAAAAGAAAAATCATTCCCGCTCCCATTATTTTAACACAATCGTAGTGAGTGTTAAATTTTATTTTCTTCCTACCATTTCATTATGCGCATCCTATTTCACAGGTATGTACATAGTAACCTTGTAATTTTGTGTCTAGATTTTTTTCACTTGCTGTTTCCACATACCTTTATAAGCATTTTTCTATACTATGATCTGATATTTATGATGATTAATTTTAATAGCTTTGTGATTTTTTTTATCAAGTAAATATAAACAGTTTTTACTAGTAAATCTACCCTAGTGTCTCCCATTAATAATCAAAAGTTTTCAAAGGTAGAGAAATACCTTTGAAATAGTGCCTAGACTTCGACTCCAAGATTTAAAAGTTGGTGTTCTCTTGTACGCATTTTAAAATCGCAGGTAAGCCAGAGTGAAAAGAGGGTGTCAGTTGACTCGGATTCTTTGACTGGCTCAACCAGTCATACTGCTTTCAACACCCTGCTTCTTGTTAATCTTCAGTGCCTATGAAATCAGTGACAACTATTTCTCTTACCTTAAAGTGCTGTGGGGAGGACTCCACGTGGAGAAGCACATTTACATCTTGAAAGCACATATGCAACATATTGCAATGTCATCTGGTTATTGTCATTTTATGCTATTCTGTAAGGCTCTTGAAATGCCCTTCATCTTGAAAAGGCCGGGAAGCCTAGGCAGATACTGGAAAGTACCATTATCAACAATAAAATTCAAAAGCAAGCAAACAAACAACTTGGCTAGCTGATTTCCAGAAGAATGTCAGCATAAGCCGTGGTGGGCTTTGACTGCAACTTCTGGGGCTGCACAGAAGGTTACCTTCTCTTGGACCCTCAGATACTCTCTGCCCCAAAGTCCATCTTTCCCTCTCAGTCACGTTGTCAACTTGGACTCCGTGATCTTTTTCTAGCTGGGGTCCTGTGTCTCTCTTTATCATAGGCTTGACTGTCATTTAATTTCATCTGTTTTTCTTCTGGTTTAGACTAGACAGGATTTCAGATTCATGAGGGCTGTGTAGAAAGCGAAGGCAAGCCAAGCTACATGACTTTAGAAGCAATCGCTTGTAAAATTAAAGAATCAGATTTTACACTGCTGATAAATTTTGACATTATTATTTTGACATTATTATGTACAAAATATCTCTCTGTCTCTCTCTGATCTCAGCAAGTATGTGAGAGTCAGAAATAAAATCTCTCTTACCACTTACACATAACCGCAAACCACCAGACTCAATTAAGTGTGACATACCGGTGAATACTGTTATAACAAGAGCCACAAAGGGATAAAACGTAGAGAAGAAATCATTGATGAAAGTAATATACATGACGATTTTATCTCAAAAATAACAGCAAGGTGGTTACTATCTAACAGCACTTTGTGTTACATCTTTCTTCTGCTAATGGACACAACACAATCTGGAGCATCAAAGGAAGAATTAATACAAGTGGAAAACTGCCACTCATAACTAGTTTTTCCCAGTAAGACATTATTCCTTTTTTTCCATTTGTTGACTTTCAAAATTATTTTGCCAATGTTTTCAGGGAATTACTTGTCTCACAAATGCCTTCCAGTAAGTCAAGTTTCTTTTCTTGAAACTTGAAACTTCTTCCCCATTCACACAAATTAATAGGCCAACTGTCACTTGTGTTGCTTTTGGCCCTAGGTGCCTGCCTGGGCTCCCTGCATCTCTATGTTCTCCTCTTATTCCCAGTCTGCCTTGCAGTTAGTTTGGGTCATGTGACCATTTTTGGTCAATGAAGTGAGAATAGAAGTGACTGTTAAACCTGGCATGCCTCATCCATCCGTTTTCTCCCACTGCTGCAGCACCTTGTTGGGGGTGGGGGGGCATTCTTTCCTGATGGAGATTCCGTATTGAAAGAGGTATAAGATAAGAGATAGCTGTTGAACCCACATGCAACTGTGATACAAGTGAAAAATATTTTTTTTTTTTTTTTTGTGGTACACGGGCCTCTCACTGTTGTGGCCTCTCCCATTGTGGAGCACAGGCTCCGGACGTGCAGGCTCAGCAGCCATGGCTCACGGGCCCAGCTGCTCCGTGGCATGTGGGATCCTCCCGGACCGGGGCACGAACCCGTGTCCCCTGCATCGGCAGGTGGACTCTCAACCACTGTGCCACCAGGGAAGCCCAAAAATAAACTTTTAGTGTATCAAGCTACTGAGATTTCAGAGCTTCTCTGTTGCACACATTAGTATTCAGTAACCTGACTAATACAGCTTTGCAACAAAGCAGGTTCAAATGCTCAAATGATTTGGGTAAAGGACACATCTGCATATATTGCCAGTATTTCACACATCTCGTTAGAGAATTGTGTCTGCTGCATAGATAATTTAAATTCACTGCTCAATTATTTTCAAGAGATTGTTTTTGTAACATGAATTTTCCTCAGTTGCCAAAATTATCTCTTTGCCTCATCTTAGAATGTTTTAGTTCTGTATGTGGTCATCTTTACTAGTCTGTTAGATGATGACTAACTGACACTCTGTGATTAGTTTTTATCTCTGATGTGACATGACCTATTAAAGTGTTCTTGCAATGTGTGGTTGGTACCAAATATATGGCTTATAAATGAATGAATGAATACACTCATTTTCAATACCTATCTCATTTTCAGAAATGGCAGTTTAATGATTTAATTCATTGTAAGATACATACTGGAGTATTATTGAGGCTATGATGTACAATTGGAAGAGAGGAGGCAGCAGAATCTTAAATTCTGAGTCTAAATCTCACCTCCACAAACCAGCTGCAAGACTTTCTGCAGGATATCTGTGTTCTCTCAGCCTGTAACTCCACTCCCCCTAAAAGAGAAAATGCGGGGATATTTCATTGGGTTTTTATGAAAATTAAATGTATGAAAGTACCTGAGATCTCATAAGACACACAGTAAAGGAATTTCTCAATAAACACTAGCTATTCTCGATAAGCATGTTCTTTAGCGGAATCACAGCCTCACCTAAGAGATTAAAAAAAAAAAAAAATCCTCCAGTTCAGACGTTTTATGGCATATGACCACCAGATGGCACCGTTGAGTCAATAGCAAAGACTTTCCTGGAAGAAAGGGGAGAAAATGTCAATTCTGAAAGTCTAAAAATGTATATCCACTGTGATCACAACACAGATAGATGCTAAATATTATGAGCTCTGTGCTGTATGTTTTCATTTTTATTGACTTCTAATACTTAGAAAATACTTAGAACATAATTCACCATTGGCAGATTGTTACTATTATTATCATCATCATTATTATCAGCAATGGAAATGGAGACATACTTTATTTTTTTTAGCCCAGTGTTGTTTATCAGAGAATTATCAGGCTTTCACAAAGAGAAAAGTTTCAAATTCCTTTTCTGGAGGACACATAGATATGACCAGGACAGAAGAAAGGTCCTTCTCATAAAGATTGGTCCCTGAATGACAGGAAGGAGAGTGAACCCCGTTCCTCTGGGCAGCCACGCAATATGAAATGAGCTGATATAGTCCTAAGGCATGCCTGTCATTTGTCCTCAACTCTGGGTCTTCCCAAGAAGTGACCTTCTCTTAGTCCCTTGGAAACTCCCCTGAAAGCCCTGGCTTCTGAACTCCTGTGCTCCACAGACACTGTTCTATCTCCTCCATCTCCTGGCCCTTTGATTCAGGTTGACAATCACTTAGCTCCATCTGCCTTTCTGCCCTGTGAGCTAGTGAGGGCTTCACATACCTGTGGGCTGAGGAGGAAAAGGAGGAGAGTGTCACTTCATTAAAAAAAAAAAAATTAAATATTTTAAACATTTAGAAAAGCATGGCACACAACAACATCTCTGTACTCACCACCTTCATCTAGCAAATGTTATCATTCCATCATATTTATTTCAGCTGTTTAAAAAAACTGTAGACAGCTAAAATCTTCACCCACCATCCTATTTTCTTCTTTCTCTCTACACAGAGAACTATTACCAGGGAATTGGTAAGTGTCTTGTAATGCATTTATTGATTCTTTGGCTATTTATTTATATAATGGCTCTGAAGGTAATTCTGTGAGGTGTACCTGCTTTTTCTGCTTTGGAAAACTAGAGAATGAGACAGGCAGAGGTAGAATCATTCAGTGTTCACTTACCCTTCCTCCCTCCCTGCACCCAGAGGCCTATGCTGTGTCTGTCTGACCCCATCTTTCTTTCATGTTCTCATTCCTCAGGATGCTGCATTGAAAGGTGCATGCTATTTAATCTCAAAGGGCATAGATTTAGTTCCAACTCATCTATGAATACACTGGAAGATCGCATCATTTCTCTGAGCTGCATCAAGTTATCAATATACAGTGTCTGAAATATAACACTGTTTTTATGGGGATCATTAATTTAGTCTACAATTACGTATTATAGATTTTTATGGCAATGGAAAATTATGCATTTCTAGTGCTTGGCATTAGAAATGCAAACTCAAATAATACAGTATCTCTAGGAAAATAAATCCCCTTCTTGAGTGGAAAACAGGAGTATTAAAAACAATTACTATCTGATGTGATCAGTATTATAATTTAGGTATTTATTAATTGCTGTGGGAACCCTGGAGAGGAAACTATTAGTTGTGCCCTTAGGCATCAAATGGAGCTTTATTGTTGTTGTTGTTTGGTTTTGATTTTGATTATTTTAAGGTGACAATCTGAGTTGTGCTACACAGATGTGTTGGGGAAAGAAGAGAGTGAAATCAACATAGATATGACACTTACTAATGCCTGTCACCAAACATATCCAGCCTCACTTCCTTTCTCATCTATCCATTTGTATTTTGTTTTTCCTTTCTTTATCCAGTGCTTATACTGTGCTTGGTATTAAGGAAATGACATTTTGTTCCTGTTTTCCAGATAATGAAGCTGAGACTCAGAGAGGAAAAACAAAGCATCCAAGATCACAGGACATATAAGGACTGCAAGCAAGTCCCCACACCCTCTCATGGCACCGCCTGGGTCAGGAGGGTTGAGTGGGTATGGGGGCTTGGAGGTATAGGCTCAACCTCCACTCAGTCCCCTCTGAATCAAAGTTATTTGGGGATAACTCTTCAAGTCAAAACTGGCCTTATGCTAGTGGTATTCTTTGCCAGCATCTCATGGTGTACCTCCTCCCTCCTTCTTGAAGCTGTCAGCTCCCCTGGCTTCTAAGAGCTCACTTCTCTTGACATTTCTGTACCTCCTCCCACATGCTCTCAGTCTCCCCAGAGGCCCACACCTTGCAGGTGGCTACCTCCAGGTCCCGTCTGAAGTCCATGTTTCTTTTACTTTACCCCTGGCACGGCTGCTCTCACGGTTTCAACCCCAACCTCTACGCCAAGCCCTGGAGCCAGCTCTCTGTCTCATCGTCGGGTCACAATTTGAGCTTCTTAATTAGAGAAACTTTCCTGACTGTCAGAGAGTCAGGTCTCAATCTCATATCCTTCATAACACTAATTATAATGTTAAATTATCTAACTTGATGTGGTTATTTGTTTAAGAACTTTCTCCTCTTCCAAACTCTAAGTTCTATGAAAATAGACTGTATCTGTTTAGCTTGAAACTGCATATCCATTGCCCAGCATGATAACTGTACATAGTAAGTGCTAAATAAGTATTTGTTGAAACACTCGCAGTGAAAGAAAAGCAAGTTCTCAGATATTCATCTTTAGTTTATACCATATCATTTTTGTGAACTCTTAACCCACGCATCTGACTTACCCCTTAATGCCAGACAGACATGTCACACATACACAGGAGGAAGGTCTACATTTAAATCTGCCTTCCTGTATATTCTCTCAATGGCTAAATGGTCCACTTGGACATTTGGGCCCCATGGTCCACTTGGACAACCACCAGCCTAGGTTTCTACTTCATCAGAGACTTCTCTGTATCTCTCTTCTCCTCCATTCAAAAAATCATACATTCACGCTGACTGTCCTACTAAATATTTTGCAAATCTCTCCCCTTCCTTTCGTCACATCCATATGGTTATGAACCTACTTCAAACCCCCATGTTCTCCCATCAGTAGCAATAGCCTTTATTTAAAGCTACCCTTTTGAGTCTGGTTTTCCAAACTTCATACTTCTGTGTACCACCTTCAGAATACATTTTGCTGTATTCATCACATCTCCGTAGCAACTCTACTGTTATTTAGGTTATTAAAAATAGAGTTGGGGGCTTCCCTGGTGGCGCAGTGGTTGAGAGTCCGCCTGCCGATGCAGGGGACACGGGTTCGTGCCCGGTCCGGGAAGATTCCCACATGCCGCGGAGCGGCTGGGCCCGTGAGCCATGGCCGCTGAGCCTGCGCGTCCGGAGCCTGTGCTCCGCAACGGGAGAGACCACGCAGTGAGAGGCCCGCGTACCACCAAAAAAAAAAAAAAACAATAGAGATGGATCTTCTTTTTAAATTTAGCTAAATGTTTGCTAAGCCATAATATAAATGAATACAATTTTCATATACTAGTCATCATTTTTCTGATAAAAATGATTAGTATATTTCTAAACATTTCATATATGTTTAGAAATGTTTAGAAATTTCTAAACATTTCATATACATTTATGTGATAAACATATAATCATTAACATTAAAAATATTAATTCAAATGCTACCTAAAATCATGTCACTTCACACATCCCTTGTGGAGCATGTGACACATTCCCCAAATGCTGACTTGGTTTACTATGTACGATTCATGTTATAAGGGCCTCTCCCTTGTATCTAGTTGAACATTCTATGTCCTATCTAATTGAGTCATTATAGCAACATCTGTCATAAGTATGGTTATCTCTATTTTACAAAAGACAAAATGAGAGGTTAGGGATGTTAAGTAGTGAGCCCAGTGATAAGTAAGGGACCCGGATAAGAAGCTAGTTCTG
Source organism: Monodon monoceros (assembly GCF_005190385.1). Lineage (NCBI taxonomy): Eukaryota > Metazoa > Chordata > Mammalia > Artiodactyla > Monodontidae > Monodon > Monodon monoceros. The sequence continues at coordinate 97,185,313 of NW_021703777.1, forward strand.
AATGATGGATCCCTATTTGGCTCAGGACACTGCTGTCCCTACTTTAGCTGTTGGTCACGTTCCGTTCAGTCCTGAACACTTGGATTCCTTGTGTCACACCCTTCAATGTCACCCTATTGTTTGAAGAAAAAAGCCTGTATACCTTAGCACAATAGATCAGACCCCATAGGCACAGTGCTTTACTACCTGTCCTGTCTCATCTTTCACTTTGCCCTGCCTTGTGCTCTGTGCTACAGGAACTCTGACCTGCTGGCCGGAGGTCACACCTCTGTGTGATTTTTGGCTTCCAGCCTCTCTTAATTCTGTCCCCTACGGATGCAAGGCTCCTCTCTCCACTGCTCTGCTCATCCATCCTTCTGTGCCCTCTCTTCCCTCTTCTCCTCTGTTAACATGTATATGCAGCCTCACCTCATTTATTATTTTTATATTTTTTACATCTTTATTGGAGTATAATTGCTTTACAATGGTGTGTTAGTTTCTGCTTTATAACAAAGTGAATCAGCTATACATATACACATATCCCCATATCTCTTCCCTCTTGCGTCTCCCTCCCACCCTCCTTATCCCACCCCTCTAGGTGGACACAAAGCACCACGCTGATCTCCCTGTGCTATGTGGCTGCTTCTCACTAGCTATCTATTTTACATTTGGTAGTGTATATATATCCATGCCACTCTCTCACTTCATCCCAGCTTACCCTTCCCCCTCCCTGTGTCCTCAAGTCCATTCTCTATGTCTGCATCTTTATTCCTGTCCTGCCCCTAGGTTCTTCGTGATCTTTTTTTTTTTTTAATTCCATATATATGTGTTAGCATATGGTATTTGTTTTTCTCTTTCTGACTTACTTCACTCTGTAAGACAGTCTCTAGGTCCATCTACCTCACTACAAATAACTCAATTTCGTTTCTTTTTATGGCTGAGTAATATTCCATTGTATATATGTGCCACATCTTCTTTATCCATTCATCTGTCGATGGACACTTAGGTTGCTTCCATGTCCTGGCTATTGTACATAGAGCTGCAATGAACATTGTGTTACATGACTCTTTTTGAATTATGGTTTTCTAGATGTATATGCCCAGTAGTGGGATTGCTGGGTCATATGGTAGTTCTATTTTTAATTTTCTGAGGAACCTCCATACTGTTCTCCAGAGTGGCTGTATCAATTTACATTCTCACCAACAGTGCAAGAGGGTTCCCTTTTCTCCATACCCTCTCAGCATTTATTTATTTATTTATTTATTATTATTATTATTTTTGCGGTACGCAGGCCTCTCACTGTTGTGGCCTCTCCCATTGCGGAGCACAGGCTCTGGACGCGCAGGCTCAGTGGCCATGGCTCACGGGCCCAGCCACTCCGCGACATGTAGGATCTTCCCGGACCGGGGCATGAACCCGTGTCCCCTGCATTGGCAGGCGGGCTCTCAACCACTGCGCCACTAGGGAAGCCCCAGCATTTATTGTTTGTAGATTTTTTGATGATGACCATTCTGACTGGTGTAAGATGATATCTCATTGTAGTTTTGATTTGTATTTCTCTAATGATTAGTGATGTTGAGCATCATTTCATATGTTTGTTGGCAATCTGTATGTCTTCTTTGGAGAAACATCTATTTAGGTCTTCTGCCCTTTTAGGATTGGGTTGTTTTTTTTTTGATATTGAGCTGCATGAGCTGCTTGTAAATTTCAGAGATTAACCCTTTGTCTGTTGCTTCATTTGCAAATATTTTCTCCCATTTGGAGGGTTGTTTTTTCATCTTGTTTATGTTTTCCTTTGCTGTGCAAAAGCTTTTAAGTTTCACTAAGTCCGATTTATTTTTGTTTTTATTTCCATTTCTCTAAGAGGAGCCTCACCTCATTTATGATGCCCTCTGAGAGCTCCTTCTCCAGTTCCCAGGGTGGGTTGCTGTGTTTCTCCTAACACTGCCTGCATCTGTATCTCACCTTACCACATTATATTACAACTACCTGCTGTGTTTCCAATTTCCTCCCAAAGACGACGTCCCCTGCAGAGAAGACCTGTGTTTGTTGTTTACTTACTTCTGTGTCCAGCAAACCTAACCTAACATGTCTAGGTTCAATAAATCAGAAGTAAGTACATGAACCAATTCTCTCTATTTAATGAAAATTTTCATGAGAATAGGTACTCAGCTCCATTTTTGTATTAGCTGCCCACATAAGTATTTGTTGAAACAGAATACAGAAACATCTGTTGCACTTAGGACATTCCTGTTATTCTGACCTAATTTAAAACCAGATTCTTTTTTGAAGAATTTTAGTTGGCTTTCAGAGACAATATTAAACAATGTGGCCATCTGGTTGTCCTTTTTTGTAGAAAGGGGGCACTCTTTAGGCCTCTGTGGTTTGTTCCTTTAAGAACCTGACCGTTCAGCCTTCCAAGAAGCAGGGCTTCTGTTTCTGTTGATGAAGAGATTGCCCTGGGAAGCACCTTCCCAAATTCTGCCTGCTCAACTTTTGGATTCTCGCCCGATGCTTGATAACTCTTTTTAATTAGCCCCTTGGTGATCTTCCCTCTCTCCAAAACTACTATTTTGTTGCAGAGAGACAAGGACAATCTCTCTTCCCCGAGAGATAATCCTGGATCCCCACTGCAGAATCAGATGACTGTTGTAATGGGTTTCAGAGGCTCTTGTTATCAGTGACTGCCGTTCATTGTCTGGTGACACGTGTGGGTCACGAGTTCTTTATTTTGAATCAGACTATTTTTGCAATCATTTTCATCATCAGTTCATCCCCTGCTCTTTTTTTTTCCCAGTAGATTTGTGTTTCCTCTGCTGGATGAAATGTTACCCAGACCTGGGGATTTAGCAAATATCGATTCCAGTTTAGCTTCACTCAAAGCATCAAACTACCTCAGACAGAACTAGTTCCTTCTCCCAAATGGAGCAAAGAGGGCATCATTTCATTCCTATTTCTATGAAAAGAAATAAAGATTGAGATAGAATTGAGATTGCTGTAAGTTTCTCTCCTGCTAAGAAGCTTGTTCAGGAGGACACAGGACATGACTCCCTTACCTTTGCATTTTCTGTGCTTGTACCCAGTGGGCTGTTTAAGTATCTGTTGAGATGAATGAAAACAAAATGATTGATCTCTCTGTCTCCAGATTTTCCCATCTTTGGCAGAGGGACCTTCATAAAACAAAGATCTGACCCATCTGCTGGGCCTGACAGTGGAAATCCCCTGGGATCTGGCATTGTGTGCTGCTCCATTTTCATCTTTTCTTGCTCCTTACTTGGCATCTGAACCCTTTGGAGCCCATATGGGGCTGCTTGAGCCCGATCTCCAAGCCCATCATACCCACCTTCTGACTCTGCTCTGTGTTCTGAGAATGACTTGTGTTTATCATATCCTAAGACGTCAAAGATCTTACTGCCAAGTGGTCAAGTGTTAGGACCACTTTGAAGGGTGGGAAGGACATAATACCACATCCAGTGGTATTATAAATGGACATTTATAATACCACTGGATCACTTCGAAGGGTGGGAAGGATCTGGTTTCTCTTATTCAAAGTCGTATTCTGGGGAATTCCCTGGTGATCCAGTGGTTAAGACTCCCAGCTTCCACTGCAGGGGGTGCGTGTTCCATCCCTGGTTGGGGCACTAAGATCCCACAAGCCACATGATGCAGCCAACAATTAAAACAAAAAAAAACCAGAAAGTCGTATTCTGGGGGGGCTTCCCTGGTGGCACAGTGGTTGAGAGTCCGCCTGCTGATGCAGGGGACACGGGTTCATGCCCTGGTCCGGGAGGATCCCACATGCCACGAAGCGGCTGGGCCCGTGAGCCATGGCCACTGAGCCTGCGCGTCCGGAGCCTGTGCTCCGCAACGGGAGAGGCCACAACAGTGAGAGGCCCGCGTACGGCAAAAAAAAAAAAAAAAAAAGGTCGTATTCTGGGTGTCTGGTATAGTGTATGGCACAGAGTAGGTGTCGAGCCAGCCAATTATCTTTTAAATGCATGAGGGGTGAATGAAGGAGTCCACACTCTTTTTACAATGCCCTCCCTTGCCCTTCTACCTGCTCCTCTCCTTCATCTGCTGTCTCAAACTCGTGGTCTGCTTTTCAGTTCAGATACATATTGCTATGGCAGCCTTCTCAGATCAAGCCCCTGACATTTGGATGAAATCTTCCTTCTCTGTGACCCCATAATGCCTTTGCAGACATTTCTCATTGTCTTTCACACCACATTGTAAATCTCTCTTTATTGGTCTCTTTCCCTATCCTATAGGATTGCGGCTATCTAAAGGTGGAAGTTTTAACTGAGTCATGCTAGTTTTCCTGACTTTAGGGGCTCTACTGTAGGAGGCACTGAAGATATTTCGATTGAAGAGATGACCAAGAAAATATGTAATGTTTTGCAGCAATACTATATCCTGTGAAAGTGGGAAGTCAGCCCAAACAACAAGGATCAATTGAAATACCACTATCTGTCTGGTGAGATGAAACTCGGAAGAAAAGAAGCAACACAACTAAAGGAACAGATCATAGATCTTCTGGTCCTTGGGGTCTAGGAAATGCTTTTGCAACTCCTGCATTGATTCCCAGAGACCTGCTGGGACTCAGGTGATAATTAACAATGTGCAGACAAAGACAACAAGGGAAATGAAGCATCTTTTAAATATATTCAAAGCCAAATGTCTTCAGCAGGGATATCAGCAAGTAATTTCCCAGAAGAGATGACAGCTACTGCTAAAGGGTGCTGGGACGAGGAAGTGAACAAAAGGATATGTCTTAGTTACAGAAGGCTGCACAATATCTGACTGCAAGCTATTGTTCCTGAGAAAAAATGGACATTTATAATACCTGATTATTTTGGTGTTCTGGAGACCAATTTCAATGTGTGTGTGTGTGGTGATTCCCACACCAACAATCAATTCTCCAGACACCAGCTAGTATCCTACAATTCAACTCAAATTTTGACAGTATCTACCTGAAAATAGCATCAGATCCCACAGGTTAAGGGCTCAGTCCTACAAGACTGCCCCCACTCCCCACTTCAGATGCTAGTTGCTAGCCCAGGTTGTTACCTGTGCTTCTGTTCCACTGGCTATGAATCATGGGTTCCCACAATTTCCTCCTCAGGTTTGATTAATTTGCTAGAAAGGCTCACAGGACTCAAAGAAATATTTTACTTACTAGATCACCAGTTTATTATAAAGGATATAACTCAAGAACAGCCAGATGGAGGAGATGCATAGGGCAAGGTAGGATCCAAGAGCATGAAGCTCCCTTGTCCTCTCCAGGTGCGTCAGTGTCCCAGCACCGCCATATATTCACCAACCCAGAAGCTTTCCAAACCCCGGTCCTTTTAGGTTTTGATGGTGCATTCATTACATAGCCATGATTGATTAAATCATTGGCCATTAACAATTGATTCAACTTCCAGCTTCTCTCCTTTCCCTGGAGGTTGGGGGAGGAAGCTACTGAAAGTTCCAACCCTTTAATCATGTGGTTAGTTCCCCTGGCAAGCAACCCCCATTCTTAAGTTACCTAAAGGCTTTCCAAAAATCACCTCATTAACAAAAGATACCTTTATATCTCTTATAAGAAATTCCAAGCATTTTAGGATCTCTGGGGGAGGAACAGGGTCAAAGAACAAATATTGTTCTTATTATAAATCACAGTATCATACTGACTATGGACATTTATAATACCAAGAGCTTTAAAAGGTGTTCCTTTATCATTGTTGTTTTATTTTTTTGTTTGTTTGTTTGTTTGCAGTACGCGGGACTCTCACTGTTGTGGTCTCTCCCGTTGCGGAGCACAGGCTCTGGACGCACAGGCTCAGCGGCCATGGCTCATGGGCCTAGCTGCTCCGTGGCACATGGGATCTTCCCGGACCAGGGCACGAACCCGTGTCCCCTGCATCGGCAGGTGGACTCTCAACCACTACGCCACCAAGGAAGCCCCTATCATTGTTTTATAGATGAGGAAAATGAGACTTAATGGCTGAAATTGTTAATTTTGCCTATTTTGCTGTAGAAACATGGAATCCATGGCAATATAAGGTAGTGGTTAAGGGTATGCACTTGAAGTCAGGTTAACCTCAACTGCAATCCATTTTCTGCCCACAATTGACTGTGTCACTTTAGTCAAGTTATTTCATGTCTCTAATCCTCATTTTTTCCCCCCTGCAAAACAGGATAAGTTATGGTATCTTCCTCATGGAGCTGTTGAAAGAATGAAATGAGCCAAGGCAAGTAAAGCACAATAGAGTTAGTTATTATTTTGATCTAAAAAATGATAGATAAGAGCTCTTCAAACTTGTTTTGACAGAGCTAATGGGAAATCTTCAAACCCTTATTGGGGTATTTGTCCAAATTGTTTGCCTGTGCAGGAGTATGCATGCCTGTCCTCTGTGCCAGCCTGATGGTGAGTTTGTGGTTTTTCTGCTCCCACAGTCCTGACCCTTACTGGTCATCTGACCCCCAGCCCACCTTACTTAACATTCACACAATTCCAGAGCAATCACACCTAATCAAGGGGTTTAAGGAAAGGACAGGAAGGGAGGAGAGGGAGAATTTATTTTCCCACTTTTTCAACGTGGCTAGAGAAAAATCCCAAGTCTGTTTTCTTCAGCCATTTCCCTGGCTTTGTACCATTGTCTTAATACCTTCTATACACACAATTCATATGCTGTTAAACTTGGTACAGTGATCACTGAAACAGAGCCTTGCTTCAATATCTGTAACTTGATAAAGGTTACCTGGTAATAAATGTTAGATTTAGGAATCATCCAGGAATGTCATTATGTGTCTCAGGTTATCAAATTAATTAATTCAGTCTAAATCAGTTAAGAAACACCTACCATATGACAGGTATTTTACAAGGTTCTTGGGGACAGGATGTCACTCCTGATCTTAAATATTTATAGTCCAGTAAGTCATATCAAAGGAGTTATAATGTATATACATAAAACGTAATAGGAGCTCAAAATGCGGGCACTTCCAGAGGCGGGATTCAGTTGTCTTTGCATCCTTACCACTCAATACATAGCTGTGAAAATGAACTGAAATAGTGTTCCTAATTATGTAATATTGCATTATCTTATATTGAGTTTCATCCAATAGACATGGTATAGGCAAATGAGTCAAATGAAGCTCAAATAACCAAACTTACAGGTTTAGCTCTACTTACAAACACGTTAAGTTATCGGAAGCTAAAAATTTTAAGTTTTAAAAACAAAGTTCTCAGTTCATAAGTTCAAAAGTGACCCTTACATAAGACTTCACTAAATCCTAGTGTTGGTGAAGTGTTGTCGGCAAGCTTCAACTCTGCTGTTTGCAGACCCCAAACGGAAAGAGACATATCTTGAATCTCCAACAAGGAGAAGGAGAAATGGGTAAACTTTTGGATAATTTGAAATTGCAACGGCCATTCTGGAGAAACTTTGTTTTACATAAGTCGACCTTAAGGGCCACCCTTAGAAACAGAGGATTTCAAACATCTCAGAGGGGATGAATTTCATTCTTTGGTATGCAGAAACTTCTAAAAGACAAAATGACTTCAATAAATAGCTCTAAAAGGATTCTTACAGCAGGCAAAAAAAAAAAAGGTTTTAGCCATCTCAGTAAGTAGTAGGTAACCTTAATTTATTATGATTATATATGATTTGAATCCAACTATTCTTTTATAAATTGGTGCGTTGTGCATTATTGCACCTATCTCATGGCTAAAAGATCTCTGTTTGCATCTGTCTATATGTTTGTTTTTGTATCTACACATGTATGTTATAGATGTGAGATAATTTTCCACGTCTGGATGGCAAAATTAATTTACAAAGCACTCTATTTTGGTGGTTTAAAAGCAAGTACTTGTAAAGACTGGTTATTCTAAAACTCTCAGAAATATAGAAACAAACCCAAATGTTTTTCAAGTTCACATGATCTGGGACAATCTTTGGTAAATAAAAACTAGTTGAATTTGTTGGTTTAATTAAAATAGGCATGGCTTTAGAGTTATCAGCATTAAATATAATGTAAATAAACAACTTTTATTCTACCTGTACTTATTAGTCAAATGAGTTCACGTTAACTCTTACAGAATTTGTCAGCAGGAAAAATAGCTTGGGATGATGGCTGACCTTACCTAATGTCTCATGAAGTTTTCACGAGTAATATAAACATAATTGTTGGGAGCAAGTGATAGATACAAATGAAATAAGAGTTTTTAGGTGAACCCTTTAACAAATTATGTTTTATGGTGTGTGTAGTTAAAACATTTCTCATATCTCTTTGTTAACTTGAAACTTAGAGTTTTTCTAAGTTTAATTAAATGATGGGAAACTCTTGACTATATAGATAATTTCCAAATATGATAAAATACTAAAATATTCATTACTGAACATAGGTTATCTACTTTGGATTTCGTATTACTAAGGAAATAGATATTTGGGTCTATTAGTAAATATGTCTTAATATATTGAGAAATTACACTATGAGGAAGCACAAGCTTCTGGAAAGTATGGAAGGCATTTTTAATTTTACACAGAATGCTAGTGTAAGACATTCTACTATTGTTTACTTCCTAAACTTTAACTGGAAATTAAAGTTTTGAGATTTAAAGATTCTAATATATATAATTAAAATACAGAAATAATAAGGAAAATATCTCCATATGCAAGGAAAATAGAATGTGGTTTTGGTTAAGAAAAGTTATGAGGAATGAAGATGCATTTTTCATAAGGGAAATGAGAGTAACTTTGTCTAAACTAGAACTTCTGATTATTTCACAATGAGAAGGAAGGAAATGAAGGACAAACAATATATACAGAAAGAAAGAGAGAAAGAGGGAAAGAGAATTAAGCAAGCTGGCTAAAACTGAATTGTTATTATAAATGTTTTTAAGAATTAAGCTTTAACATAAATGGTGTACTTATGTAAAACTAAAACTCAACTTTCCTTCACTTGCTAGAAGAACAAAGTTTTATTGAACCGTTGGTCTGTTCCTGATAAGAAATTGTAAAGGTTTTTCTTTTTAAGTAATTTGCCTAGAAAGCAAAGATTCTGTGCTTTAGAAAAATAATTTCCTGTTTTAATGTTGTATCAATCAGGTCTTTGATTATTTTAAGAAAACTGAATTTTTTCAATAGTAAGAACTGAGTATTGCTAACAACTATGTAACCTTCTGTATTTGTCTTTGATATCTTTTATTAACACTTTGGTCAGAGAGGTAACTAAATCTTGTGTTATAATAAATCTGTGATTGTATTTAGTCAAGTGTTTTGAAATCTTTTGATATTTTTGACAAACTCCCCAAATTCTAAATAAATTCTTTTTGACCTTGAAATAACTTTGAAATCTTATAGAGGACCCCTGCAACATTTCAAAAGATGTGTTCTCTTGCCTTATAAAAAGAGAGATGTTGGGCTTCCCTGGTGGCGCAGTGGTTGAGAGTCCGCCTGCCGATGCAGGGGACATGGGTTCGTGCCCCGGTCCGGGAAGATCCCACATGCCGCAGAGCGGCTGGGCCCGTGAGCCGTGGCCGCTGAGCCTGCGCGTCCGGAGCCTGTGCTCTGCAACGGGAGAGGCCACAGCAGTGAGAGGTCCGCATACTGCAAAAAAAAAAAAAAAAAAAAGTTTTTTGTTTAAAAAAAAGAGAGAGATGTTATACTAATTAGGCTTCTTTGTACTAAATTACATGGGAAGTGTTGCCAAATAAGTGACAATAAAACTTCTTAGGTTATATTGTATAGGTGAATGTTATTAATATAAGTTGTTTTAGAAATTGCATAAAATTCCTAAAAGTCTGATACATCCCAGTATAATTTTATCACTTGTAATTCTAGTTAGAATGTTGTGTGTTACAGAAAAAAAAAATTTCTTTGTCAGTTCCATTGTAGTGAATTCTCATTTGATCTTTGACAATGGGCAACTAGTAAATGGGCAACTAATAAATGACCTTCTTACTACTAAATCTCTTACCTTCTGAAATTGCTGTCTTCAAAATTGAGGCTTTCATTAAACAGACTGAATGTGAGTATCAAGGGAATGCCCTAGCTTACTATCACACAAGGACAGAAGCAACAGAATCTATAAAGATTGTGACACATGTGGATGAAGTCCATTCTGCTTCTGCAAAAGAAAAAAAAATACCCCCTTACTGTCACACTTTTGTCACCCTGATGTTCTTGTAACATGGCAACAGTCTACTCCCGAACTAGAGAAATTAAGACAGGTAAATAATGGCTGTTAATTAAATAGCCAAGGCTATGGGAGGCCCAAAACAGCTGCTTGGTTCTTCCCAGCTCCCTGGAAAACTCAATTTTTTCACAATCTCTAGTGATTGAGACACCCACTTCACTCGGCAAATTATATAAGTCTTAATGAAAACCTTGCAAATTTCTTGGAATTATCACTGTCCCTCTCACCTCTAATCATCGGTCAAGTCTATTGGTATACATCTTTCTGCTGATACCTTGTCTCTTGTTAGTATGACCAGCTACTCTAAGTCTGTAATTTCTTATTCTTAAGTCTATCATCAACACGTTAAAGAGGCTTCCCTCAATCCCAATTCAGAAGATCCCATTGGTCACAATCTATAGCCTGCTGACTGGTATTCTGACAATGTCGTAAGAGGAAGCCCTCAAGCTCCATTGGGAGGGACCTTACCAAATGGTCCTGACCACTGACACTGCTGCAGAACTGGAAGGCATTGAACCTTCAGTGTACATCTCACAGCTAAAGAAAGCTTCACCTGATATCTGGTCCTGTACAAATGCTGGAGACCTCCGAATCAAATTGATGAGGAAGAGAAGCAGCTGACATTGATGTAAACTGTTTCTGTCCAACATGCCAGATCAAGACTTCCAACTTTAGCTAAGCATGAAACCCTTTCCTTTTTTTCTTTCTTTTCTTTACTTCAGCATTGGCCTGGAGAGATAACACCCTCATTTGTATCTTCCAGGCCATTGCTAAGGGGAATAACTTCTAGAATTTTGGATGACTCTTTACTAAGGCTAGGAGGTTCTCTTCCCACATGTGCTAAAAATCTGATGGACAGGCAATTGTGCCCCAACAGGATTTATCTTTGTCTGTGATGGTTATCATTCTCCTTGGGTCTATGAATGCCTAGATGGCTGGTGCACAACTGGGCAATGCCTCTTAGGTTATTTAATTTTGCCCCTAACTGTTCTAGAAAGAAACTTTGAGGAGGCATTTATGATTCAGGAATCACTTCCTTTGGCAAGGCCATGTTTCCTTGATTGGGAGTAAACGCAAATGAGAATGTTATTAGAAGCCTCTTCTTAACTCTTAAAAGTATTGCAGAATCTGGTGCTAAAGCAATAGATGCCCAAGAAATTCCTTAGACTCTCTGGACAAGGTTGTTTTTGATCATCTCTTAGCCCTTTCTGAACAAGGAACAAACACCACCTGTTGCATGTGGATAAACTCCTCTAGGGAAGTAGAAACCCAATTGCATAAAAGTAAGGAACAAGTACATTGGCTATAAGAAATTTCACCAAACAATTTATGATCTTTTGATCTATTTAGCTGGTTACCTTCAGGTCTGGGCTCCTGATTTGGAATCATCATATAATTTGGAATTGTCATGTTACTTTTAGTTCTGTTTTGTATGATTATTTTTAAGTTTTTAACTTGTTGCTTGTTAAACTTTTAAAAGAAACTAACAAAAACCTATACCCTATAAGGTGATGCTGGCACAAAGCGTGAAGTTGATTGCCAATGCTTATGACCTTGCTAAGATGTAGACTTCTTACATCTCATTATTATTTAAAGGTGATCTCAGTAGTTTCCCAATCCATGCACTTTTCCTCTGATGTGTACATGACACCCAGGAAAGGTCCTTGTTGGCACTGAGGAACAAAAGACACTGAATTTAGAAAACCTGATTTTGATCACTCATGCTTTTAAGAAAAGATCTTGATCAGACAGGAAATGTGAAAATAAATAAAGGAAACCTCATTTAAATTGGAGTTGGGAAGTGGAAGGTGGAGCTGTCAAGCCCAACCACTTATGCTGTCTGCAGACCTCAAACAGGAAGAGATGTATCTGACATCTCTGACAAGAAAAAAGTTACTACTTTACTACCTCAGCAAGAGAAAGGATAGATTTCCTCCTTGCCTGGCAACAGCCGAGCCAATGAGAGACTGTCACAACCCAACCAATGAAAAGTCACTACACTTCGAACTCCCAGCTTCCACCAATGGACTCTTTGTTTATAACACCTCTCCTAACTTCCCTTTTTCCTCTATGAACAAAAGTTCCTCTCCCCTGTTTTTCCAGACTTGCCTGTAGTTTTTTGCTATAAAATGCTTGTCCTGAATTTCAATTATCTGCTATTCTTGAATAAACTCATATTGCTGGTAAAATAACTGGTTGTTTTACTTTTAAGGTCAACAGAGTTCATGAGTAAAAAGACCATAGCTAGCAAATTTATAAATGAAGGGCTTCTTGTATTTAATCTTACAGTTACAAAGAGTGGCAAAAACCTGAAACACAAGCTTCAGATTTCCCGTCTCACAATGCATATATCTACGGTCCTTGTGCCTTAAATCAAAACAATTACTTTAAATCAACAATTATCCATAATAATTACTGAGTGAAATGAGTCATAGATTTTCAGAGCTATAAGGTAGTATTGATGGTGATGATGATAATGATGATGAAATTGATTATAGTAGGAGCTAATAATTATTGAGTGCATGTTAAATCAAGGCATCAGGCTACAGTACATATACGATTTCATATAATCCTTACAAAAATCCAAATAGCATCCTGGGTTTCAGATGAGGAAGCCAAAGCTTTGAGACTTTCCAATCATCAAAAAATAGCAAGCAGCACATCTGGGACTTGACCCCAAGTGCATTTGGGTTCAAAGTCAAGCCCCTAATAGCACACATTCTCAGCTTCATTAACTAAATCTCTTTCACTTCACAGTTGTTGTAGTTAAAAACTAAGAGGTTATACCTTATGCCTGAGGTCAGTCAGTGAGTGACAAAAGATAACAGGAACATAAATGTTCCAACTCTAAGGTCCTCCTTGGGGGGACTTTTTTTAAACAGTTTATCAGATACAATTTCAGTGCAGTTCTCAGGCAAAATGCTTTCCCCCTTACCACCATTAAGTTAATAAAATCCATCACATGGCTCATTCTCATTCTTCAAGTCTCACTTAAATATTTCTCTATCAGTCATGACAGGCTAGGTTACACTATGGTCAAAGAGTCTTAGTAGCTTAAAGCTACAAAGCCTTACTTCTTGCTCATGCACCATGCCCATTAAGGGAGAGCTCAGGACTGTGCTCTGAGCACCCTTGCTCCAGGACCCAGGCTGATAAATAAACTGTGATCTTGGAGGTGCCTGGTCTCTATGCAGAAGGAAAGAGATCACTGAACCCTGGGACCAGCATTCAGTCCTGCGTCCATTTAGAACCCTTTAGCTGGAAATAATGGCAGAGTCCCAGCCAACCACAAGGGGGTCGGGAAGAGGGGTCCCACTATTTGTTTGGAAGGCAGAGAGCCAGAAATATTCTCTGAATATCCTTGAGGACCTCCACAGTGACTTCCTCAGACCCCCTCCTCCTTATTCTCAGCAGTGGCTGCATTCCTTCACTTAAGGCCACAGCTCCTTGATTATACTTTTGTCAGGTTCTGGCAATAGTTCTTCCTTTCCTTACTGTGGCTTGTCTTTGAGTACTTCCTAATCCTGTGCTGGTTTCCTTAACCCCAACAGCAACCTTGTAGATAGTCCCTTTGAAAGGCTTTACTTACCACTTTGAGTGACATCGCTTTCTTCCTGCATCCTGAGTGTCCCCAAATCAGTAAGCTCAGGTCTAAGCTTAGATCCATCCTACTACTCCTTCCCAAAAGGAATTGATCTCCATCGTGAAACTTTCACTCTCTCCTTAATGCACTGCAGCAGGTTTTCTGCCTATTCTGCTCTCTCATGATGGTTCTCTCTAAAGTTACAAGTACTCTTAAAATGACAAAGTAAATAGATGATATAATTTTCTTATCTCACCCCAATTCTCTTTCTACATGCAGAGGTAGGGGCAGGGCAGAGCAGATCAACAAGCCTGCTGCCTAAAAGCAAAAACCCAACTAACGACATAGATACTAGGGTTCACTTGACCTTTGGACAATTAGGATTAGGGTAGAGGTTAGATCTAGCACCGTGGAGGGAACACCACACTCACAAAACTTTCCCTGACCCTTTTTCTCCCCTTGGTCATCTTCTTATATTGATGGGGATACAAGGAGCTGGATGCTGACTAAGAAGCTGGCTTTTCACTGCCTTGAAGAATGATTCTCCCCCAAATGTTCACAGCTGTTCTTAGAATCTGTAAGCACTTTACACATCTTTGTCCTCAGGGTTGGCTCCCGATCCCTGACTTGGGGACGATAGGGTAGTCTCATTCAATGTACCATCATACCTTTTATTTCAGTTATCTATCACTATATAAAAATGACTCAAAACTTAGTGCCTTAAAACAGCAAACATTTTATTATATCTTATGATGTTGTGGCTCAGGAATTCAAACAAGGCTCAGCTAAGGATTCTTCTATGATGTGCCAGGGCTGGCTTGCATCAGTTCACTAGAGCCAATTGCTAAATATTCAGGAATTTTGTAAACTCTATGGCTAAACCTTTAATATCTTGGAACCAGCCATGGTGAAAATATTTACATCACAGAAATCAGGAAACACTAAAATCTTTTTTATTTTTTCCCCAGAGGGCCAGTTAACCCATATCCCACTGCTTCCTTGACAGTGGTTAGTATTCAGCTGGTGATGGACTGGTCTGGAAGATATAAGAAGACTGGCATATGTCTGACACTTTAGTGGAGATGGCTAGAAGGTTCAGCTGAGACTGTCAATCAGAGCACCTACCTGTGGCTACTTCAGCATGATAGTCTCAGGATATTTAGTCATTTTATATAACCACTCAGAGCTCTTGGAGCCAGTGTTGCAAGATCCCAGACAGAAGCTGCAACACTTTTTATGACTTAGCTCACATGCCACATTAATGTATCAATCAAGTTACTATGTCCCATCCAAATCCAAAGGGATTAGACTTCATCTCTCAATGGAGAAAGTAGTAATGAGAGTTAGTAGTCACCTTAGACATCTTTCCTAGGTGGTAAACACACTCCCAAATATATATAATTGCCTTATTAATATCTCAGTCTCAATGTTTTATAGGCATCTGTAACTCACGTTCAAAACTGAATTCATATCCTTTCCCCTTATATTAGTCAGAATAAATCCTGCTAGTTGCTATAACATACAAATGCTGGAAAGTTAATTGGTCACCCTGTGCAATGTGGTTATGAGTGGGCCAGTTCTCCATGCCAGCATTCAGGGACCCAGGCTCTTTGAATTCTATGGCTCTGCTATCTTTCACAGGTGGCTTCAAGTTTTCCAGTTCCCACTTAATCCATGTTGGTTGCAGAAAGGAAAGGAGCATGAAGATCACTTGGGAGTTTTCAGGGACTTGGCCCTTTCTTCCACACTTCGGACCAAATTTCTCTTCTTCCTAAGGGAGATGACTCAGAGCCTCATTTAGAAATTGCATCAATTTCAAAGCCCAGATCTATGGTTAATGTATAGTCCTCTTTATCAGACTAGATAGTACTGATGTAGTACAATTGCAATAATAATTCCATTAGGGCAGGGAAAAGGAGCTCCTGGATCATAGTAATTCATGTCAAATTCTTGCTGAATATAAATTTTGAAAGTTTTCTACCTTGAGGGAGGGGAGAAGTTCCGACTTGGGCTTCCATTCTTCCTTCATGTAGGAGATTTCCTACCCATTATACTCTAAGCTCACTCTAAGATCCCACATTTTAGGGGATTCCTTCACATGTATAATCTCTGTTGGCCACAACTGAAAGGGTAAGGAGAGTATTTCCTTCCTGTACTGTATCTTCAGCTTCATTCCCCTTCTATTATTATTTTTATTCCAGTTTCTTTGGAAAAACACTTTCCTCACAAATTGTGCAAGCTTCTGATTTATTTCTTGTTAGTCTCATGCGTCCGTTACCATCCCCAAAGTTCTTTCCTAAGCCGTGATTCTCAAGTCTGATTTATTTCTTTGCTTCTTCGCTGTGAGGCCTCCTTCTTTCTCTAGTGGAGGGTAATGGCTACCTTGAGGTATTCTGAAACAATATCTGGGAAGGCTACCTCCTTATTCTGGCCTTTGCCATAGGGCTGAGTCCTTTTATTCAAATGAGAAGATGTACTGGGTCTTTCACACAAAGCTTTTGAAAATTACATCTTTTACATTTGGAACCTAGGAATAGTTAGCTTTTCCAACCTGAACAACTCTGAATTTCTGGACTTTGGCATTCTGATTATTTTCTTCTTTCCAACCAGCCAATTCTTTCCTGAGGTATTTTTTCCTTTTATTTAATCCTTGCCAAATGCACTCAATACCAATTAATACATATTAGTAAAATCTTTTTACAGTCTCTTTTTCAGCTCATGAGGAGCATGATCTGCTGTCCCAGTTATCACAACAATTTGACCAAGTGATTTGCTACTGAATAGCCTGGGTCTCTAGTCATCCAGTGACCACTCTGTCACCAAATCAACTGCTTCCTTATCACCTGCCAATCAACTAAGGAAATGACACCCAAGTTAAGTTTACTTTGTTTTGTTTAGTTTCTGTTGTTTGTTTGGTTTTGTTTTTACAGCAACTCCCTGCTTCGAGGTACCAATTTCTGATTTAGTCAGGGTAGGCTAACTTCTGTGAGAAACAACAACAGATCTCACTGGCTTAACATTGCAGAGGACCATTCCTTACCCACATGATGGTGTAATGTGTGCATGGTGTTTTTTCTTTCAGCAGTGTCTCACAAGCCCAGGATACTTCTATTCTGTGGCTCCAAAATCACCCTGGAGGCCCCAGTTGGCAGACAGAGGAAGGAACATGGAAGATCATATGGGAGACTTTAATGGCTGGGACTGGAAGTGCCCATCTTTCATATATGCCCACATTTCATTGGCTAGAACTCAACCATGTAGGTCTACAATGCAATCTTCCTATTGGACTGGCAGAAAAAGTAAATAGATTTGCTGAATATATAGCATTGTCTCAATCACAGCCCCAAATGACTCTCTTTCTACATTGTGTATTTAGTTGAAAAATAACATCATCATACTTGGCCCCAAGACAAAGGCCAAGGAGTAGGTCTTCCATATGCAATCTTTCACTAAGTTTTATCCCCTTGCTATCATTCTCCATCATGTCCTTTTTTCTACAGTGACAAACACTGTTTTAGTGTAGACATTCATTTTTTGCCCTGTGGGAATTTTTTTAGTCACCACCTACCTGGTCTGCCTACCTTCCATCAAGACTTTGCCAGCCTAAGGCCCACTCTGTTGCTAGACTTGTTTTAATGAAGGAAAAATCTGACCATCTTTCCCCAGAGCTTTAAATTGTTCAGTCACTCCCAGTGTCTTTTAGGATAAGCATTAAATTTCTTAAAAACACAAAGCCCCCTTAATGACCCATCTCTGTCTGGACATCTTGTTTTAGTTTTACCTTTAGCCTCTTTTCTCACTCTTTGCTCCAGCCAACACCGACCACTTTTTTATTTATTTATTTTTTTAAAGTTTTTTTTCCCTAAATTTATTTATTTTATTTTATTTATTTTTGGCTGTGTTGGGTCTTCGTTGCTGTGCACGGGCTTTCTCTAGTTGCGGTGCGCAGGCTTCTCATTACGGTAGCTTCTTTTGTTGCGGAGCACAGGCTCTAGGCACGTGGATTTCAGTAGTTGTGGCCTGGGACTCTAGAGCACAGGCTCAGTAGTTGTGGAGCATGGGCTTATTTGCTGTGCAGCATGTGGGATCTTGCCAGACAAGGGCTTGAACCTGTGTCCCCTGCATTGGCAGTCGGATTCTTAACCACTGCTCCACCAGGGAAGCCCACCAACCAATTTTTTAAATTAATTTTTTTATTTTGAGATAATTTTAGATTCACATGCAGAAATAAATACCCCAATCACTTTTCACTCCTGAAACCTATTACACCTCTACAAGCCTCCAGAGAAACTTTTCTGACTCTTACCAACAATTTAATTTGTTTCAACTCTCCACTTCAAAGGGAATTCTTATTCTTTCACCTGTCAGTGTTACCCTCTTACCTCACTGTGTACATATACTCACATTTGCACACAACTTTCAAAGTGTGCGTGCTGGACAGTCCACTTACCATAAGCAGGGACCATTTATTTTTCAACTTCATAACCCTTAGTTATGGTTCGGGTCTTGGCCCACAGAAGGTACTCAGCAAAAGACTGTGGATTATTGCTAAGCAAACTTCATAATGGCTAAGTGTTCAGGCTCTGGATTCTGTCTAATTGGTATTTGCGCAGCGAAATGTTAACTCAGCATCTGGGATGTTCAAACTCTGCAAATTCCAAAGGAAAGATTGGCCTTTAACAGGCTTCTTGAAGATAACTTCTAAACCCTTGGAAAATCCTGCCTGATAAGAGTGTCTCCTTATTCCTGGAGGCTTGAGCTACTCCAGAATGTTTATGCTAACAATGTTATTTATGATGGGGGCCTTGGGCCAAGCTGTATCACTTTCATATCTGGAGGAATTAGAGACTGAGACACTAAGATCAAATGGGGGTCCATGCCTACATGACTGACCCCACCAGAAACCCTGGACACCGGGGCTCAGGTGAGCCTCCTTGGTTGCCAATACTCTATACATGGCACACATGGTTGCAGGGAGAATTAAACGCTGTCTGTACTATGCCACTGGGAGAGGACAACTGGAAGACTGATTATACCTGGACTTTCTTGAACTCTGCTCTATTTGCCTTTTTTTTTTTTAATTGGGATATAGTTGCTTTACAATAATGTGTTAGTTTCTGCTGTGCAAAGAAGTGAATCAGCTATACGTATACATATATCCCCTCCCTCTCTGACCTCCCTCCCCCTTCCTTCCCACCCATCTTGGTCACCACAGAGCACTGAGCTGAGCTCCCTGAACTATACAGCAGGTTCCCACTAGATACCTGTTTTACACATGATAGCTTTGATGACTTTAATCTCTTTGCTGTAGTAAACTATAACTATGATCATAACAGCTTTTCAGAACTCTGTGAGTCCCACTAGCAAATTGTTGACCTAAGAATGGTCTTGGGGACTTGACATGGCACAGACTCCAGTTTCAAAACTAATTAGTTGTGTGACCATAGACAGATAACTCAAACTCTATAGGCTTAATTTTATGATACAATAAGTGGGACAATAATAATAGTGCTTGTCTCATTGGGATCTTGTGAGGATTCAGTACTGCATGTAAAGCACTGGACTTATACATAGTGATCAATAAATATTAGCTGTCCTCACTGTCATAATTATCATACCATGAGAATTTCCATGTCTTACAAATTTTATAGTGTTTATAAATATCATCTTAAAATATCTGTACACTCTTACATTAAAAGTAAAAACCCTTGGTTTATTTAGCTACTCCTTTTTTATAGAACATCTAAGTGTTTTCTAATTTTTTTATTATTATAATAACATGGTACTGATTTGACAGAGTATGATTTCTAAATTTAGGATTATGTCCTTAAGACACATTCCAGAGATGAAATTCCTGGGTCAAAAGATTAAACATATTAACACTCCTTGATGCATGCTGACTGCCTGCTTTCCAAAATAGTTGTACTATTTTGCACTTTTAAAAGCAAAGTAAAATTTTGCCCATCTTTTTAGACACATGAAGGCATAAGAAAGAAATGATTTCTTTGGATCAAGCATCTCAGAGAAACCAGTCATCCTAACATGACCATAAATTTCCTGAGAATAAATTGAAAAAAATAATTTTTGCTCTTTCTGGTTCTGAAAATGGAAGGTTCATATTTGCACAGACTGCAATTAAGTATATTCGCTATTCACTCATCTATGCATAAGGTGAGAATGCATCATAATGTAGACAAAAATAACTTCTATTAGCAAATCTGCGTCTATTAGAGAGGATTAAGGGGGAAGAAAAACATTTTTACCTTTATTTTCACAGAAGGAATTAATTCATTAGGCAGAGTTATGCTAATCATATTCATGTGTAATGTGATAGTCTTGTCATTAATGTTTGCACAAATCTAAAGCAGGAATGAATATTTTTCCAGAGGTGAATTTTAATTTTGGCTTCTCCAAGTGTATCACTGGCATTATTGCCTTTTCACCTTTCCTATACAGCTCTTATAATAAAATGAGGGTGACAGGCCAAATAAAACTTGTAGCAACATACTAAGCTTTTATCCTTGTGTCTTTATATTGCAACTTTCCAATGATTCAGCTCTCACTGATTATTGGCATGTAAGAATACAGCACAGACATCTTGAGAACTCCCAACTGGAAGGGGAAACCAGATGTTTTGCTGAATGTCTTGAGATTACAGAATGGTATCCTGGCCACCTATGAATGCTCTTAAAGAGTGAACACTTCGAAAGTTCATTTTGCCCTCCCCCTTAACACTTAGCTACAGAGGATACCTGTTGTAAGCTTACTGCGGGCCTCTCTAAGGTGAGGGCTTCTAGGGATGCTGTACAGAGGCTGTGGCCGCCAAATGAATGCAGAACCCTGTGAGTTTATCCTATTCACCTCACCAAACTTTAAACTACCCACTGATCCTTTACCATGTCCCCTGAACTTGCATTAAATGCTGCCCATGTTCAGATTGTTCCTCCCACCCAGTGGTCCTCTTCTCATCCCTGCCCAGCCAAGTTCTAAACATCCCTGCAGACTCAGCTGAAATGTGTCTACCCAAAATTCTTTTTCTCTCTCCCTTCTAGAATATTCCGTTTGCTCAGCACATTCAGACTTGTGTCATAGTAACTTCTGTAATTGTCCACTCTCTTCTATTAACTATCAAACTCTCAAGGAAAGACATTTTATCTGATTTACCTTTATATTTCCAACAAAGACTTGGGTATAGAAGTTATTAAAGGGGATCTTGGTGAATGAATAAATGAGCACTAATAGATAAAATTAAGGGCTATTTTGTAAATGTGCACTGTAGTAAGAAAAAAATTCTGGTTTTAGGGACATTTATTCCTTTTTTAATTAAAGATATATATATTTGATGAATACTTGTTATGTGCCAGGTACTGCTCAAATCCTGACTCTTCTTCTAATAAGCTGTGTAATTTTTAGACAAAGTCTTTAACATTTCTGAGTCTCATTTTCTTCATCAGTAAAGTGGAAATGATAGTCTTCAGCTTGCAAGTGTTTTGTGAACACTGAATGTGAAAAATTACATAAAACTCTAAGCATAGTATTTGCTTAATAATTTATATTTGCCCTCTTCCTCGCCAATCTCTCTGAAAAGAAATATAAATCAGTCAAAAAATAAAATCTTTCCTAGTTTGCACTATGTGGTTTCCCATGTTTCAGATGAAAACAACAACAGCAACAACAACACAAAAAAACAAGTAAGGAAATTATTTCTCAACAATAGCCTAGTATTAACTTCTGGAATGTATGAAGAATTTTTCTAATGCTAGAACATGTAACAATATATCCTTATAGTTCTACCAGGTGACATGTCCCAATGATCCTGTGAGTTTGAAAAGGACTTAACGCTATTTATTCTAATGTGGAAACTGAGGCTCAGAGGAGTCAAGTGACTTCCTCATAGCTATACAGGAAGGAAGCACCAGAGTGAGAAGGTTACCCTCTCCCCTGACCCCCAGAGGGTCAGGATCTCTGAAATCCCTGCCCTTCAGAAGTGCTACTGCCTGAAAATGAATGTCAGCAGAGACTTCTCTCATCAGTGGCCTTCTACCTACCATTTTTCTCAGCCGGCTCAATTTCCAGCAGGTCTCTCCTTTTCAAGCTCCCAGCCTCCTGCCCCTGGAATCCTGCAAGCCAGGCTTGGTAAATGTGTCATCAAGGCAGTGTGTCATAAATCCATCAGCCTTCCCCAGCTCTGTCAGGACACTGCCAGAACCCTGCAAACACAGCCCAGGTAGATGCTGGTGAGCTGTAATGGGGAAAAAAAAAAATGAGCCTGCTTTAAATGAGCTGGAACCTTCTGCCTGAGTTAATGTTTCAGTGGATTTGTTTGCTTCCTGAAGCTGGCTAAGCAGTTTTGGTGACTGTGACAACAGTTTCCACAGATTTGTTTTTACCCCTCATGAGGCTTGACACGCAGCCACTCTGTTCTACAATTTCCATGCTGGAAGTGCTTTGTGATGTGTTTTAAACAGTGCGCCCTGACCACAGCTCTGAGAATGAGCTGAGGACACCTGAAATAGCTGCAGAAATAAGCTCCACATACCCTTTACCCTTTTCCAAATTGGAGCAGTACAATAACCTAGGCTGATTCCATCAATATTTTTTTCAAGGAGAAAGTGCATTGAAAGACCTCTGGCCTGGGAGTCTGGGGAGCTGGGCTTCCATTCTCCTTCTGATAGGATGTTACTAGGTAACCACAGACAATTCACTTAAGCTACTACAAAATTGCCTGACCATAAGAATCACTTGGGACAACAACTGCTTGTAAAAAAAAATACAGATTTTGAGTTTGTCCTCAGATTATTGCATCAAAACCTCCAAGGGATAAGTCCAGGGTCCTATATTATTTACAAATGTTTCAAGTGGTGCTGGCAGTCAATTTTTTTTTTTTTTTTTTTACTGGGGGATACTGGCCTCCAACATCTCTATATCCCCTGGTATTTCATATTTAATAATACATGAAAGTGCTTCTGTGTTTAATCCACCTGCTTCAGATTACCTGGAGACTTTGCTACAAATGCAAATTCCCAAACTCTACTGAAGATATGTTGAATCAGGATCCTTGGGAGTACGACTTATATATTTTTTAACAGTTCTCTAAGTGATTTTATCCATACCAAAATTTGGGAACCACTAATAAAATTTCTTTATACAGTTGATTATGTTTGGAGATATTATCACCATCCTTAAGGCAGCTGTGAGGATTTCAGGAGGTAAAGTATTTAGCATAGTTTCAGTCATGGGTTAGTCCTTGATAAATGTTAGCTACAAATGCAATAAAGTGTATAGTGCTTTTCGTGGGCAGAAATTGCACCTTCTTCTCTTCTCTTGATTTCCACAACATACTAGGAGGGGGTGTGGTGGCTGGTCAATATGTTCTTATTGATCTAAGCTGCTTTAGTATTTCAAATTTTATGCTTTCTATTTTCTATTCCTTCTCACATCTATTCTTGTACTGGAAGAAGCTCAGGGGAGTGAGAACTGCACCTTGACTAGAGCTATTCTGGTCACCATAAAGTGTTACATGTGGAAGGTTCCTATGGGGTTGCTTATGCAGCGTATTTAGAGATGAGCAAGGTGTTTATTATTATTCTCATTCCATGTACGAAAAAAAAAAAAAACAGAAAAAGTGACCTTGTACAATGTTACTCTGTTGGTGAAAAAGCCGAAACCAGAGCTTGCGAATTACAGGACCATCACTAACATCACCTCTGTTTCCTAAAACTTCATTTTTCCTGCCTTTGTCTTCATTCTCCACACTCACCCCTCTCCCCTTTTGTGATCCCAACTTTCCATATCTATCCTATCTTCAACTAATGTGTGATAAATAAATCATGATGCCAGGCACAAAGGAAGTTGATTCCTT
The DNA here is from genome assembly GCF_005190385.1 of Monodon monoceros. Classification (NCBI taxonomy): domain Eukaryota; kingdom Metazoa; phylum Chordata; class Mammalia; order Artiodactyla; family Monodontidae; genus Monodon; species Monodon monoceros. Next base: position 97,208,919 of record NW_021703777.1, read on the forward strand.
TGGTTGTGATTGTTTCTGACCAAAGAGCAATATGCCCAGGAGTTGCCTGACCCCAGCCTGTAACATGATGGTGGAAATTCAGACACCATGGTACTGAACAGGTGAAAGAGATTCAGGTAGGAAGTTCTTCCTGTGTTCCCTCAAATCTTAATTCTGAAGGCAGCTTCCTCCTCCCATGTCTAAGACTGCTACTGACATCAGGATTATAGCACTATCATTTTCTGTGATAAGATAGGAGATTCCCCAACCTCTAGGATGTTAATATTATTTAGAAAAAAGCATGGATCATTGAATATCTTGATATTCACTTGAGATGAATATTCCTTTCTAGGTACCAATGTGGAGACGATACTGGACTCTACCAGGATAAAGATCACATGGGGAGATCCAATCCAGCTCAGATTCCAGTATTTTGAGATCAGGCCTGCCAATTTGACCATGGGCCTCTAGATAGAAAGGTCCACTCATTGGCTGAAATGATACAACTTTATTCCAATGTTTCATGAGAGCAGAATGTGATATTTTAACACATGCTTCTGTGGGACATTATTGAAACAACACATAAGACACTTACCAGCTTAAACTGGTTTTGCTTCCTACTTAAAACAGGTTTTTGATTAATCAAACATGGATTTATTTTACGGAGACAGCACTGCACATGTGCAGTATGGGAACCCATGTCTCCAGAGTGACCCCAGAACCAAGAATTGTCAGTCTATAGAACTCAAAGAATAGAAATGTTGTTACTGGAGCCCCTTAAAAAGCAAGGAAGTCCTTCAATAAGGAAAATCTGGCTTCCCGAAGTTGATTACCATATATGGACTGATTTGAGACTAGCCAATCACCTTATTCTTCCAAACCCTTAAATTTTACTTGAACCCGGGATCAGGGAAACATATTTGAGAACCTAGCCTCCTTTCTCCTTACTGATCAACCTCAAAATAAAGCTGTTTCTTTTCTCAAAAGCAAGTGCCATAGCATTGGTTTCTATGTGTGTCTAGTAACAAAACCCTAGCTTGGTGACGTTGTTTCTACTTGGAACTTTGCAATATTATTTAGTTTATCCTTTACATTTACCCATATAAATGAATTGCTATTCAGCTGCACTTAGCGTTCAGATTAATTAAAACATATTTCTTTATTACACCGTATAAACTAGTCTCAATTTTTTTCTCACTAGTGCTAATAATCCCTTGAGGGAAGTACCCCTCCCCACCAACACACACGCTGACTCTATCATTTTTGTTTCAATTGTTTTCTGGAAGTTATCATCACTGTTGTACAGAGTGATGTACTGAAAACAAACCACATATTGAACATGGGAATTCAACTATTTTTAACATAAGAATATGGAGACTGCAGATGGCCATGGGTTCTTGATTTAACCTCCTCAACTTCCAAACTTATATATTCATATGTAACCCATGCTGTGCTATCTGAGGCAACTAGTGTTATTTCATCTCCCCCACTATCTGCTCTTTCACCCCTCTCATTCTACATGCAGGCCAGGACTATAGGTAGCAGATAAATCATACTTTAAAAAAAAAACCCAAAGTACGCAATAGTTCCATGAGCCCAGACTGCTGTTTGCAGATGCAGTTAGAATCTTTGCATATTCTAAATTAATGTTCTAAGGAATGTTTTAATGCTGTCTCTTCATTCTGTGGTAGAGGATTCTGCAAATTTAGATAGACTAGGTTTGGAGGGTCAGTGGGATTTCCCCAAGAAACCTCCAGGGAAAGCAGCTACTTAGGAGATGAGATATTCCAGGCGCAAATGCTGTGTCTGCAGCCTAATCAGTGTCAGAGAGATTATTTTCCATGTAGCAAGGATTATGCTGGCCATTGTGCTAGCTTTGGTACTTCTTGGTTATTGGCACATACTGGCTCTGGTTGTAACTCTCATTAATATTTGTGTAATTCCTCAGAATATTCCAACAGTGATCTCAAAACACACATTGAATGACAAAAGGAAGATGTTATTGTATCCATGACGCAGGAGAAGCACAATTTAAAGAAGACTGTACATGAAAGAAAAGAAAAGTTTAAAAGCATCTGATTTGTGCTCTGAATGAAGAGCAAGAGAATATTAACTCTGAAAGAAACTTTAAAAAATGTAAGAGAAAGAACACACTGCATTAAAAAGAAAGGTGGCTCATAAGCAGGCTGAGTAGAAAAGAGAGCTGAGTAAGCAAAAGAAAGCTTGAACATAAATACTGAGTAGTTACATTTGAATTGGCATTGGGAACAGCAAGGATAAAAACTGATAATGCAGAAAACAAAATAATCATTTTTGGATAATAAAGTTGCCTAGAGGAAAATGGATAAGACGATGAAACTCATGACTGAGAAAGTGATAAGTGCAGAAGACAATAATCAAGGTGCAATCTACAAATAATCAAAGATATGACCAGAACAAATGGAGGAGAGTAAGCATTAAGGTATAAGTGAAGAAAACTTTCCTGTGCACAGAGTGCTTGCAATTATTGATCAAAGCCTTTGCTGAATATCAGAAAATAAATAAGCAAACACTGAAAAAAACTTGGACTTTTCTTCAACATTTTGTTATAAAAATTTTTAACATAAAAAAATGATCAAACTACAGTGAACACAAAATGTCATCTTGATTCTGTCACTAGAATTTTACTATATTTGTTTACCACATTTCTATGCATTTATCTCTCCATTCAAACATCAATCCTTCTTATTTTTGATGCATATCAATGTAAATTGCAAACATTTGTGTACTACTCCCCTAAATACTTCAGAATGAATATTATTAACTAGTGTTTAATATATTTGCTTAGGGTGTTTTTGTCTTTAGATATATGATTTATCTTCAATAAAATGAACAAATGTTACTATACTTTCACTGATTTTTGACAAGGGACATTCTGTTTTTTTCCATATAAATATTTAGGTATTCCAGTACTATTTGCTAGAATGTTTTTCTTTTACCCGTTTGATTGCTTTAGCACTTTTTCCAGAAACCAAAATGATTCATACATGTGGGTCTATTTCTGGGTTTCCTGTAATGTAACATTGATATGTTTTTCAATTTATATGCCAATATCACACTGTTTTTATTGAAATAGAATTGACATATAACATTATATTAGTTTCAAGTGTAAATATAATGATTCAATATTTGTATATATTGCAAAATGATCATCATCGTAAATCTTGCTGACATCCATCACCACACATAGCTACAATTTTTTTTCTTGTGATGAGAACTTTTAAGCTGTACTTTCTTAGCAACTTTTGGATATATAGTACAATATTACTAACTATAGCCATTATGTTTGTACATTAAATTTGTAGACTTATTCATCTTGTGTAACTACAACTTTGTAACCTTTGACCAGACCAACTTCTCTCTATTTACCCAACTCTAACTCTAACCCCTGGTAACCACTGTTCTACTCTCAGTTTTTATGAGTTCAACTTTTTGTTTTTATATAGATTTTACATAAAAGTGAAGCCACACAGTATTTGGCTTTCTCTGTCTGGCTTATTTTACTTAGCAAAATGTCCTCCAGTTTCATCTATGCTGTCACAAAGGGCAGGATTTCCTTCTTCCTCACAGGTGAATAATACATATCATATCTTCTTTATCCATTCATCTGTCAATGGACATTTGGCTGTTTCCATATCTTGGCTATTGTGGATAATCCTGTAATGAACGTGAGAGTGCAGATAGCAGGTACGTCTTAGAGATAATGATTTCATTTCCTTTGAGTGTGTACACAGAAGTGAGTTGTTGAATCATACGGTAGTTCTAGTTTTAATTTTCTAAGAAGCTTCCATACTGTTTTCCATAATGGCTGTGCCAATTTACATTCCCACCAACAGAGCACAAGGGTTTCCTTTCTCCACATCCTCGCTAACAATTATCTTTTTTTTTTTTTTTTTGATATAACCATTCGAACAGTTGTGAGGTGATATCTCATTATGTTTTTGATTTGCGTTTTCTTGAACATCTTTCCATGTACCTCTTGGCCATTTGTATGTCTTCTTTTGAGAAATGTCTATCACATCTTTTTCCCATTTTAAATCAGGTTATTTGTTTTCTTGCTGAGTTGTTTGTGTTCCTCCTATATTTTGGATATTAACCCCGTATCAGATGTTTCTTTTGCAAAAATTTTCTCAGTCCATTGGTTGTTTTTTCACTCTGCTGAATATTTCCTTTGAAGTGAAGAAGTTTTTTATTTTGGTGCAATTCAATTTTTCTACTTTTGCTTTTGTTGCATGTGCTTTTGGGGTCATATCAAAAAAATCATTGCACAAATCAATGTCAATAAACTTTTTCACTACGTCTTCTAATAGTTTTATGGTTCCAGGTCTTGGATTTAAGTCTTTAGATTATTTTCATTTGTTTTTTGTATGTGGGTTGAAATAAGGTTCCAATTTCATTCTTTTGCATGTGGAAAGCCTGTTTTATCAGTACCATTTATTGAAGCTACTATCCTTTCCACATTGTGTATTGTTGGCCCTTTTGTCAAGGATCAATTGACTATAAATTTATGGATTTATTTCTGGTAGGAAATCATGAAAAATAGTCAAAATTACAAAATCAAAAATAGTTTGAAGGAACTGATGTTATATATTGAAATGTTTATTGATTAGATCCTACATGTAAATGCAAATTATAGCAATGTAATATAAAAATAAGATTAAAATAAATATATTAAAACATAGATTTATTAGTTTCTAAAATAATTTTTAATTCATAATTTAAAATGAAATTAATTAAGTCAAAATTATTTTCAGCTCCTTAACTCCACATTATATTAACAATGACTAGATTAGGTACTGAGATCATTTCTTTCTGGACTTGATATCAGACAAATAAAGACTGAAGGATGTTTTAGAGCTAAGCTCATGCACTAGCAGAGGTAAAAACAAGCTGTGTGCTTTGGAAATTTTTACAAGAAGCACAAATGAACAAAGGCATGAGAAAATATAGATTCTATAAAACCCAGAAAAATATAATTTTTAATGTTGCTGTGGTTATTTCCTGGTGGTATGGGGGAAAATAATCATGTGGGATTTTTTTTTGAATTTTATTTAATTTACTTTTTTATATAGCAGGTTATTATTAGTTATCTATTTTATGCATATTAGTGTATACATGTCAACCCCAATCTCCCAATTCATCCCATCACCACCACCCACCACCACTTTCCCCCCTTGGTGTCCATATGTTTGTTCTCTACATCTGTGTCCCTATTTCTGCCCTGCAAACCAGTTCACCTGTACCATTTTCCTAGGTTCCACATATATGTGTTAATATACGATATTTGTTTTTCTCTTTCTGACTTACTTCACTCTGTATGACAGTCTTCTAGATCCATCCACATCTCTACAAATGACCCAATTTCATTCTTTTTTAGGGCTGAGTAACATTCCATTGTATATATGTACCACATCTTCTTTATCCATTCATCTGTTGATGGGCATTTAGGTTTCTTCCATGACCTGGCTATTGTAAATAGTGCTGCAATGAACAATGGGGTGTATGTGTCTTTTGAAATTATGGTTTTCTCTGGGTATATGCCCAGTAGTGGGATTGCTGGGTCATAGTCATGTGGGATTCTTATCTTTCTTATATATTTTTATATGTTTTTTAAATTATTGCCTTTGAGCATCTGTTGCATTTGTAATTGAAATAAAAATTCTATTTAAAAACACTTGGAACAATCTTAAAAATGTAATAATTCATGTTTTGAACCAACTCTGCACACAATTTGATTCACTTTTCAAGTTAAAAAAATCTTTTTATAGAAAGTATTTCACTTAATATTGTGGAAAAATGTACACTGTACTTCACAATTGCACTAGAGAATTCATTGTAAACCTCTTGGTGTTTCTTATATTTACTTATGTTGCTGTTTTACAGAATAAACATTGTACCTAATGAATATCAAAAACATAACATACTTTTAATTCATTTGAAAATGCAAATCTTCTAAACATTATTCTTCAGATATGTACAATTAATTCAACGACTTGGGGAAAAATATATTCATATATATATACATATATATATATATATATATATATGTATATATATGCAGAATTTAAAGAAATGCATTGCTAATGACTAAATGTTTGCGTCCTCCCAGCCCTCACCAATTCACATGTTAGCATCCTAACCCCAAGACGGTAGTATTCAGAGGTGGGGCATTTGGGAGGTGATAGTTCACGAGGGCAGAGCCCTCATGGATGGAATATTAACATCTTTATAAAAGAGACCACAGAGGGATCCCTCCCTCCTTCTGCATGTGAAGACACAAGAAAAGACTATAAACTAGGAAGTAGGCTCTCACCAAGACACCTAGTCTGGCCAAACCTTAATCTTGGACTTCCCAGCCTCCAAAGCTGTTGAACTAAATTTATGTTTTTTATAAACCACCCAGTCTATGGTATTTTGTTATAATAGTCTGAATGAACTAACACATGCATTTAGAATCATCTCTTTAGAATCTTGGTTTCAACTTCAGACTAAATTGGGAAGGCAATTTTTGAATGCAGAACCCAGTTACCAGGGCGGCAAACTACCTTGTTAAAAACTGAAAGGGAGGGGGCTTCCCTGGTGGCGCAGTGGTTGAGAGTCTGCCTGCCGATGCAGGGGACATGGGTTCGTGCCCTGGTCCGGGAAGATCGCACATGCTGCGGAGCGGCTAGGCCCGTGAGCCATGGCCACTGAGCCTGCGCGTCCGGAGCCTGTGCTCCACAACGGGAGAGGCCACAACAGTGAGAGGCCTGTGTACTGCAAACAAACAAACAAACAAACAAAAACTGAAAATGAGTGATAGTTACATGAGCCCTGACTGCTGTTCTTAAGCTGCAGTTAGAACCTTTTTCCAAAAAAAGTCCTAGAGCTGTCTTTTCACTCTGTGATGGAAGACTGCTGCATATTTAGATAAGCTTTAGAAGCAAAAGGCAAAACTGATTCTTTGACAATGTAATAAGTAAAATAAGTAAGGTGAAGAGAAGGATGTGCACTTTACTGGATGATATTTGGGGCACACTGGCTTATGCCATAAGAAAACTTAACATTGGCTTGCACTGTGATGGGAACCAGATTGTTTTGGGGGATGAGACCAGGTGGAATAGTGTTTCTCAACATTTTGCATCTGATACAAGTGTTCCTTGAAGTAATTCAGGTAGACCGCTTTGGAGGGAAAAGGAAAGACACCAATGAGAATATCCTGAACTAGTTGAAAATAAGTTAATGGGGAGGTGGGGTTAGGAGTTCTTCAATCATTTAAGATAAAAGTCAATGTCAAAAATACGTTTAGGGGAACCCTTTCTCCTCTCCTGTATCTCTACATCGTAACACAGAAGAAGGAAATTTTGGCAATCCATCTGCCTTACAGGGAAGGCTGTGGGAGGCATATTGGTTCTCTGGAGGAGTAAGTAGCCTGGGTTGCCTTGGAATGCACTTCAGTAGAGAATAGAGATAGTGTGGAAAAGACATGCTTCTGCTTCCTGATCTCTCTCTCATACCAGCCTGAACTTGGACTTAGTATATGTTCACACTTTCTTGGCTTCTTGCTTGGCCTTACAATCTTTTTTCTCTGTCTGTTACACTGATCAGCCCTCTGTCAGAACATCCAGAGTCTCTGCAGTTTGGTAATATTTCACCCATGTAGAAGCTATGTAAGACCTGCACAATGCACCCACAGGCTTCAGAGCTAGGAGTGAAAATACCTTTTTGTTTTCATGTTACAGGCTTGTCCTCTGATAAAGTTTAACAGAATCTCTGCATTTGGCAGTGATTAAATTCTTGTTAAACCATTAATAAACATGAGACCTTGAACTCTACTTGATAGTGATTCTTATCTCTTCTTATTGGTTAGAATTTCAGTGGGGAACAGGGGTAAGCTCAGGCTGTTTCCATCCCAAAATTCCAACACTTTTTAAAATAATAGAGTATTGATAACCCTTTCTTAATAAAGATATCTGTTGATATTTAATCGGCTTAGGTATGATAAATGTACTGACATTAGAGCAAGAACCACTTATCAGGGTCTTAATAATTTAATAAGATCATGAAGTCCTCAAAACATTGCATACATTATGCCACTAACTGTTGAGCATCAACAACACATTCTAGATGAATGAACACTAACTAATTTGTCTTTCTTGAGTGGCATCTACTTCTTCTGTGAATTGCTTCTTTAAAATATATTTCAAAAAAGATCTGCCCTGTCTCACCTCCTTGTCCAGCATGACTGCATCTGATTCAAAATAGGTCAATGAAAAATCTTTCCTAGAGTTATTGACATGAGGGCTGTAACAGAGGAGACATTTCCATTGGTGCGATGACATCATGATGATGTGAGACTGGGTGCTCCCTGTGACCATATACACCTTGCTACAAGGAAAAGCCAGCTGTGGTAAGAGATATGGAGTCAACATACCTAAAAAAGCATTGTGAAAATAGTGAAAATGGAGAGTGAATAGTGACTCTAGTCACGTGGTCTCCAGTTTGCTCTGTCTCCTATTTTTTGGAAGCTTGGTTGTTCAGCTCATCTTGGAGTTCCACATGTTTCCTTATAATAAATCCTGTTTTGTGTAAGCTTGTTTGAACTGTGCTTCTGTCAATTACAGCCAGCTGTCCCAATTAATATACCAGATCTTTTAAACTAATTTTTCCTGTATTTGTGACAACCCTACAAATAGATATAGATCCCAGCTACAGATGAAAAAAGTTAGGCTAAATCACCTGTCTCATTCCAAAGTCCACATTTTTTGTCTTAATCCAATCTCAAAGTTTTTTGGAAATATTTAAACTAAAGTTAACATGATAATAATGCAACCAGTTGATCACAGGCTAAGATGGCTGGTTGTCCTAAAGCTCTACTGTAGGTGAGATGGAGGAATTTATTTGAAAAGAAGTTTGTGAAGTCCCCCAACTGGCTGAGTCATGTCAGGTCCTCTTCTCTACTTAATGAGGTAATAAATGGCTGACATTCTGGTACAACACCATGGAGAAAATAAGACAGCTGCAATGGAGCTCCAGTCTCCAGACTCTCAGGCTGCTCCTCCTCTATTGCCACGTATTACACTCTCGGTTTTCCTTTTGGCACAATGAGAATTCGGAAGGCTATTAGTAAACAGTAAGTCAGATGAAGGAGTGAAGTTATGCAACAAGTAAAGAGCATCCAGAGACTGATGTGATGGGGAGCAAAGAGCAGTGTTAGGTTGGGTGTAAGGATCTGAGGCAGGCAAGTATAGCCAATGAGTAATTAACTGGCAAAGTTCAAGGTTAGCAGATGGTCGGTGCTAGAGAGACTGGATGGAGTTTTTGGGATGCTATGCTGAGTCGTGGGTAGAGGAGGACAGTATTCACAAAGAAGACTGGCCAGAGCAATGTAGGGTCTCCAACTTGAAGAAAATAGGATATTAGTTGGATTGTGAAGATTCAGACCAGGACATGGGAAAATAAGGTAACTGATAGAGTTATTAGGGCTAGGAAACAAGCATGGTTTTATTGCTAATAGTTAAGATCCTAATTTAATTTAAATGGTTGGATTCCTAGTGGTTAAATTGCTAGCCTTTTTCCCTATTTGTTGGCCCTAGGAGATCTAATCCAGTGCTGTCCAGTCACACTTTCTCTTTCTTTGATAATGGAAATGTTCTGTTTTGTTCAATATAGCAGCCACTGGCCATGTGTGACAAATGAAATATAAATTAATTAAATTAAATAAAATGTAAAATTCTGCTTCTCAGATCTACTAGGTATGTTTCAACTGCTCCATAGCCACATGTGGTTAGTGGCTGCTGTATTAGAAGCCATGGAATTCAATACCCATAGCTTCTTCCAATACTGATAATCTTTAGGTTTATTTCTGAGAACCCAATTCATATCTTCATTCCTCTGTATTACATTGCCTACCAGGCATTTTTCTCCTAGGGTTCACAGGACCCGCCTACATTTCTACAAAATCTAACTCATTTCAGTACCCCAAATTTATCTTTTCCTTGCCTTGGTAAGAGTTGCCATTGAGAGGCTAGCTGTTTGAGCCAGTATTAAATTGAGATGATTCTCCTTCTAATTTCGTAAAACCAGTAATTTATCAAAACCCATTTATTTTCTCTACTAACTAACTCCTTTCCTGAATTCTGTCTCTGCTACACATTCTTGCTGTCACTGCCCTGATATTTAGTTCCTCAAAACATCTTGCCCCTAATTCCTTGAAAACAAACCTCCTAACTTGAGTTCTTCCTCACAGTTTTGCTCCTATTCAGGCAATCTTCTCTCATGGTTAATCATTCCATTATGGTACATATTCTGAAAAGCAGATCCAGACCTCTTGTGGTAGTATTTTTGAATAAAGTTCCTCTTTATACAACTCTGAATTTATTTGTATTTGACATCAGGCACACAGGTTATTTGATATTCAGTAATAGGAGCTACAAATATGAGACCCTTTTAAACCCTACAACTAGGGTAATTACAAGATTTTGAGACAGGAAGAGTCTAAGGTCCCAAGCTATTGGTGGAAACCAGAGTGAAGACCAGGGAGCAAGTCAGATGAGTATACAGCAATTTAATTTGTAACTGTGATCTTCAGAAACCTTTGGGGGCTTTTTTTTTTTTTTTTTTTTTTTTTTTTTTTTT
>NW_021703777.1:97219653-97490800 GCF_005190385.1 Monodon monoceros
TTTTGCGGTACGCGGGCCTCTCACTGTTGTGGCCTCTCCCGTTGCGGAGCACAGGCTCCGGACGCGCAGACCCAGCGGCCATGGCTCACGGGCCCAGCCGCTCCGCGGCATGTGGGATCTTCCTGGACCGGGGCACGAACCCGCGTCTCGAACCCGCGTCCCCTGCATCGGCAGGCGGACTCCCAGCCACTGCGCCACCAGGGAAGCCCCCTTGGGGGCTTTTATCAATGCCCTTACCCCAGATTACTGAATCCAAATCTTCAGGATGGGGGCCAGGAATCTGCATTATTAAAGAACTTCCCAAGTGATTTATATTCACAACCAGTTAAAGGAAATTTTAAAGCTTTGACTCCTTCATTTGAATCCTCTTTATTGAATCTGCCAGTGTTTCAAATTATGCATTTCAATATTAACAGAATTGAGCTGTGCAATTTAAAATTTTAATCCCTAAACATTTAAAACCAGGCATTTATTTCCAGCTCATGCTCCCCCTTCTTTGAATGTGACCTTTATTTTAATAGTAATGAAATTTATGAAGCATGCTTCATTTCCGTGATTTACTATAACGTAGCTAAATTGATGTCGGAAATGATTAGACTGTGGCTACATATTAAATCCCTAATAAACACATGCAAGTGAAATTACTGAGTTCTCTTAAGCCAGTCAGTTAAAAAACGTAGATAATGGAAATAAAATTTCCCATCAAATCTCTCCCTATTATGACTCAACAGAGTTTGTCATCACCATACAAAATCCAGACACAGATAAAAGGAAGATTATTTAAAAAATGAAGGCCATGCCTTCATTGAATCAGGTTAATTGTTAGAGACCTGATGGCAAATGAGCAGCTTGAAAGATTTTCTTTCTGAATAGATTGGTTGTTTTGGCACATTACAGATGCAGCCTCAGGCTACCTAAAATGAGTGATGAATTCCAGTATATGCTTTGGCCCCAGATTTATTTTTTCCTTATTCCATATCACTTGCCAACACGGTAGGCAGTGAAATACAGTGGGGAAAATATGAAGCCAAATAACACAACAAAATACTGGAACACCTCTTTGGGTCAATTCTGAATCCATAAAGTGGCTGTTAATATTTTCCAATATTCACTCCAAAGAATACTAGTAATCAGTATGGTATTTCTGAGTAACCTCTAGACTAGATAGGGAAGGACAAAAGTAAAACACAAAAAAATGTTTGTGGAGACATATTTTCTTGTAAGAGGATGAAGTCCAGAAAAGCAATCCCAAATAATTATACAGAGGAGACAGGACAGTAAAATGATGGAGCATGATCTAGATACCAGACATTTTACATCAATTCTTTCATTTAATCCTCATCAGACCCTGCAAAAAAGCTGCTATGACTCTCATTTTACAGATGAGGAAAGAGAGGTTTAGAGACCCTAAGAAACTTGCCCATAACTACAGATTTAGGTTGTAGGGCTCAGAAGCCCAGCCAGGATCATAAGACTCCAAAGTCCAGTCATTACATTCAATTCCAATATTTCCTAAAATAAAGTGGTGTACTTTTGCATGCTTTGTTTTCTCATTTAAACCTGGTAACAATCTTGTGGGAAAGGGAAGGGTAATTTTTATATTCACTTAACTGAAAGAAAAAGGAACAAATAAAAATCTTTCACTATTCCCTGCTACTTTTCTAAGAAGGAAGCTTTTATACTGAATTTATTTTTATTTCCCTCAAGCTTACACATTCCAGATATATATTTTATATGTCTCATCATCCTCACACTTTTGTAGTAGTCTGCCACAAAAGGGAGCAGAATTTGGAATTAAAAGACCCGGATGGCTGTACACCTGAAACTAATACAACATTGTAAATCAACTATAATTCAATAACATATATATATGTAATAATGAATATATATATATATATATATATATATGCACAAATGAAATTCAGACAAACAAAGACATCTGGATGTGACTCTCAGTTCTGCCTCCTACTATATTTGGTTTAGCACTATTTTGTTTCTCTCTGAGATTCAGGAGTGCATTTCATGGTTCCTGGTGCACCGTGGGTGCCTTCAAAATCCACATCTTAAACTACATGACAGGGACCGTGGTCAGGCACAAACTGGCCGTGGGTCATAGTGATGAGACCTGGAGCTGCAGTGTTGACTGAGCTCTAATTTCTCATGGGGAACTAGGCTGGAAGAACTTCCATTTAGCCAAGGGTGTGGTAGAAGCTGTGTCTTAGCAAGGACTGCCTCTTCTGAATTGTTTTTTCTGAGGCAATGTTTTTCTTTGACATTCCTTTGGACCTTTCCATTATAGCTTCTTCACTCCATGTACTGACCTGGCTACTCTATCCATCACTTTTTTTGACAGAGCAGCACTGGCTTCTTCTGACAGGAAGAGCTTGGCACTGCTTTTACATTCATAACTGGCTGGGGTTCTTGGCTTTGGAGACCTTCCCAAGCTTTTATTGAAAAAAAAAAAAAAGGTTCAGTAAAATATGTTCCATCAACATGGCAAAATTTGGAACCCAATATTCAATGTAAATGCATGTGTTACTCCTTTAACTGGTTAATTTGAGAAGAATTTTATCCAGAGCATTTTAAGCAAGAAACCTTATTTAGCTATTTATCATATAAATAATATTTTTAAAATTATTTTTTCATGTTAGATTATAAACATTAATAATTATTGAAAATAACTGACTTGTATTAGAAGCCTACTGTGTGCTAGTTACTGTGCTTAAGGTATAGTTTCCTAGGACTGCCACAACAATGTTCCACAGACTGGCTGGCTTAAACAACAGAAATGTATTTTCTCACAATTCTGGAGGCTAGAAGCCTTAGATCAAGATGTTGGCAGGGTTGGTTTCCTCTGAGGCTTCTCTCCTTGGCTTTTTGATGGCCATCTTCTCCCTTTGTCTTCAGGTGGTCTTTCCTTTGAATGTGTCTCTGTCCTAATCTCTTCTTATAAGCACACAAATCAGATTGGATTAGGGCCCACCCTAACAACCTCATTTTAACTTAATTACCTCCTTAAAGACCTTACAAATACAGACACCATTAGAGGTGCTCGGGGTTAAGAATTTAACATATGAATTTTGGGGGAACACAATTCAACCCATAAAAGTCATTTATATGAATTATTTTATATAATTAATTGTGAATTTTGCATAATTATTCACATTTTAGAATGAGAGCAAAGATGTTGAGTATCCTTCCCAAGGTCAAAGAGCTGACAGGTGACAGAACTAGGATTTAAAGCTAGGTCTGGGAAACTTCAAAGCTCTTAATAATGAGTCTAGTGCCTTTTCCACCGTCTGCCATATCTTCTTTCCAGTTGTCCTATCTGCCATATATTAATATTTATATCCCTCTGAGCATGGACACCAGCTGACACATTGAAATTTTTGCTGCAGGCCAATAACATCTTTCCCTAGTGATGTTAAATTTTGCCTGAAGAGTGGACATCTCCTTTCAGGCACTATGCAGCAGCTGTCTTGACTAGTTTGATAGAATTTGATTCAAACGGAGGTTAGGAGTGTGTTTTGTTCAATTTCACAGAATTTTAAGTAGCTTCATGTGAGATAACACTTTCTTGTTTAAATGATATTGAGTTGTGGAGTGGCTCCACATCTTAGTCACTTTTGGTTGCTATAACAAAAAAACCTAGACTGGGTGGCTTAAACAACAGAATTTTTTTTCTTACAGTTCTGGAGGCTGAAGTCCAAGATGAAGGTGCTGGCATATCTGATGTCGGGTGGGGGCTCTCTTCCTGGTTTGAAGATGGCTGTCTTTTCATTGTATCCTCACATGGCCTAAAGAGAGAGGAAGCAAGCTCTCTCATGCCTCTTCTTATAAGGGCACTAATCTCATCATGAGGGCTCTACCCTCATGATCTAATTACCTCCCCACTGCCCCTCATCCAAATAGTATCACATTGGGATTAGGGTTTCAATATATTAATTTTGGGTGGACACAAACATTCAGTCCATAGCACTCATGAAGAAAGAATGTCTTTTCCAGACATGTGATATCACACTTTCCTGTGGGCTACCTTATCCGATCTCATCACAAAAACCTTCTGAGGTAGAAAACACCAGTGTCTGTATGACTTTGTCAATTTGCACTATTTCCCCTTCTAAGCTTCTCAATGCAGGGGTCAGACCAGACTTGAAAGTGGTTATAGGACAAGTCAGAAGATGATTGTACTAGGACTTAAAACCTAGTAGTGATGAGCCAGATTAATTGGGGATGGGGGAGGCAGAGAAGAGCTGCAAAGAACAGCAGGAAAGCAGGTAGAAGAATTGATTACAGAACTTATGGAAAAGGGCTCTCAAAAGTATCTTTTGGCCACATTTTTGGGCACATCTCACTTTGTGTGGGATTCTGTTGACTTCCATTAAGATGAATTATAAAGGCATAAACCACAACCTCAGAGAGAACTCTATCATCAGGGAAGGTAAGATAAATGTGCACATACCTATAGTACAGGTAAGCATGCAATTAAATTATAATGAATGTTTAAATTGTTTTCTGTAGGAATGCTTTAATAATTTTCTGCATCTCTATCAGAAGAGGGGTCAATTTTATCTAAAATGATCTGTTACAACAAAGTGAGATTTGACTGAAATTGGAAGGATATGAAAGGAAGGTTATGAATTCAAGAATGAGAATGAGACAGGAAGATTATGAGCTGACTTGTAGACATAATGTGCATAAGAAAATGGCAAACTGTAGAGAAAGAAGGAAGATAAAGCAGTAATTAAACAGTAATAGGAGAACTGGTTATAGATATGATTTGGTCCCAGTTTATGATGAAATATGGGTGGGGCTGCCTTGACAGATTAAAGGATTAGGGCTTTATTCACCAAGCAGTGGGGATTGTTTGTCTGCCTTTCATAAGACAAAATGTCTCTGCTCTGGAGATTTTGGAATGAAGCCATCTTCACGTTTTAAATGTTCACATCAGAATTTGGTCCCAAAGCAACTGGACCAAATTTTTATTTTAAAATGAAAAGCTCTTTCTTTTGATCACTCTCAAAAGAGTAATAAATGCCTTTACTTAACTATTTAACAAGCACTTGTAGGGAAACAAGCTGAAACAAAAACACCAAAATGCAGACAAAGATGTTCATAACAGCAATATTAGTTTTAATAGTGAAAAATTAGAAATAACTTCAATTTTTCTTTTTAGAGGAAGAGCTAAAAAAATTGACACATCTATACAATAGACTAAATGCAGCATTCTAAAAGTTTTGATGATGTAAAATTGGAAGAAGGCACAACTAAATATTAACAATTAACGATTGTTAACAATTGTTAACAATATTAACAATCCTGATAGGATTCTTGGAAGCAAAAAAAATAGTTTATAAATTTATCTATTTTCTAAGTTTCACAAATTGATCACATATTTATTAGACAATCAGAACAAAAATTTAAATTAATCTGAAATCAGTTCCAGGCAATGGTTTTCAATAATACGACAGCATTTTTGGAATAATCTATAAGCAAGCAGATGGACTTTGAAGGAAACAAATATTATCTGCAAGGCCACATTCTAGTCACCTGACAGTCTATTCCCTTAATCAGTTTTTAGCTTATTTTATCTCCAAAACTTTGTAAAAAAGAGCAGCTCTATCCTCTGGGTGGGGGTTGCTGGGTGGAGGTGCTGGGGGCAGCCATAGTCTAGCCTTCTGATTGGAGGCTCACATACAAATCTAATTCATCTTTATAACAACAGAGTCTAGTACTGGGCTTGACATATTGTAGACATCGAAGCATATTTGTTGATTGCATGAAAAAATCTTGTTAAAAGATTTGTTCCTCTCACAAATAGTGTACTGTTAATCTGAGAATTTTGCCCATATTTGTTTTGAGGATTTGCCCAGATCACAACTCAATGTATTATAAATATTTCTGTTATATAGAATGTATTTTGCTGAAATTTCCTTTGTGGAGTGAGAGTACCCCAGCTATTCTTCTTATGGGCTTCAAGACCATAGGCAAGTCATTTGTCTTCTCTGATCTTTATTTTATCAACTAAAATTAAAAATAAAAATGGAAATATCTTGCACTGAAAAAAATATAAGTAGCAAATACAGGTTGTTTGAGCTTGAGTTGACTGCTTCTTGGTAAACAAGATTAAATGCAAGCATTTTGGAAAAAGCATGAGCTCTTCAGAAAAGAGGCATTTAGCATTCATGATAGCAACTAGAAAGAATGAGGATGTGTTAATGCCAAGACCTGACCACTCTTAATGTCAGAAAAAGTCATGGCTGGTGGCCAAACCCACCTACCGCCTCTCAAAAATTTCACTACAGTAGAAAAGAGCACACTAGCTTTGAGGGTCAGGTGTAATCTAAAATATAAAGAGATATTTTTAATGTTGGTTAATTTATAACATTTCCAAAAATTGCTAGGAATGGACAGTAAAATCTTGATAAATTTACAAAGTGATTTCCTCAAAATATTCTTTAGATATTGCTTCATTCACTTAAAGATGGTCTAAAAGGCAGGTAAAAGAGAGATCAAGGTATACATGCCCAGAAGACACAGTGAGGCAATAACAATTTTATTAATGCCCAAGGAAAGCATTTTACAGGCCCGGACACTCAGGCCTGTAAAAGAGCTGGTCCTTTGTTTCAGGCTGAGTTTTATAGAGACACTGCCATCTAGTGGAAAGAGCAAAAATTTTATAATGGAAAGATCACCTTCTACAACTTTTTTTTTGTAATTTGTATGATTAATCATATTCCTTATAGGAATTTGATTTTTTTTAAAGCAGGTTCTTATTAGTTATCAATCTTATACATATTGGTATATATATGTCAATCCCAATCTCCCAATTCACCCAGCACCACCTCCCCTGCCCTGCCCCACTTCCCCCCTCTCCGCTTTCCCCCCTTGGTGTCCATATGTTTGCTCTCTACATCTGTGTCTCTACTTCTGCCTTGCAAACTGGTTCATCTGTGCCATTTTTCTAGATTCCACATATATGCGTTAATATATGATATTTGTTTTTCTCTTTCTGACTTACTTCACTCTGTATGACAGTCTCTAGGTCCATCCATGTCTCTACAAATGACCCAGTTTCATTCCTTTTTTAGGGCTGAGTAATATTCCATTGTATATATGTACCACATCTTCTTTATCCATTCATCTGTCGATGGGCAACTAGGTTTCTTCCATAACCTAGCTATTGTAAATAGTGCTGCAATGAACATTGGGGTGCATGTATCTTTTTGAATTATGAGTTTCTCCAGGTATATGTCCAGTAGTGGGATTACTGGGTCATATGGTAATTCTATTTTTAGTTTTTTAAGGAACCTCCATACTGTCTCCATAGTGGCTGTACCAATTTACATTCCCACCAACAGTGCAAGAGGGTTCCCTTTTCTCCACACCCTCTCCAGCATTTGTTGTTTGTAGATTTTCTGATGATGGCCATTCTAACCAGTGTGAGGTGATACCTCATTGTAGTTTTGATTTGCATTTCTCTATTAGTGACGTGACATTGAGCAACTTTTCTTGTGCCTCTTGGCCATCTGTATATCTTCTTTGGAGAAATGTCTATTAGGTCTTCTGCTCATTTTTTGATTGGGTTGTTTGTTTTTTTAATACTGAGCTGCATGAGCTGTTTATATATTTTAGAGATTAATCCTTTATCCATTGATTTGTTCGCAAGTATTTTCTCCCATTCTGAGGGTTGTCTTTTCGTCTTGTTTATAGCTTCCTTTGCTGTGCAAAAGCTTTTAAGTTTCATTAGGTCCCATTTCTTTATTTTTGTTTTTATTTCCGTTACTCTAGGATGTGGGTCAAAAGAGATCTTCCTGTGATTTATGTCAAAGAGTGTTCTTCCTATGTTTTTCTCTAAGAGTTTTATAGGGTCTGGTCTTACATTTAGGTCTTTAATTCATTATGAGTTTAGTTTTGTGTATGGTGTTAGGAAGTGTTCTACTTTCATTCTTTTACATGTAAGCTGTCCAGTTTTCCCAGCACCAATTATTGAAGAGACTGTCTTTTCTCCATTGTATATCCTTGCCTCCTTTGTCATAGATTAGTTGACCATATGTGCATGGGTTTATCTCCGGGCTTTCTATCCTGTTCCATTGATCTATATTTCTGTTTTTGTGCCAGTACCATACTGTCTTGATTACTCTAGCTTTGTAGTATAGTCTGAAGTCAGGGAGTCTGATTCCTCCAGCTCCGTTTTTTTCCCTCAAAATTGCTTTGGCTATTCAGGGTCTTTTGTGTTTCCATACAAATTTTAAAATTTTTTGCTCTACTTCTGTAAAAAGTGTCATTGGTAAATTGATAAGGATTGCATTGAATCTGTAGATTGCTTTGGGTAGTATAGTCATTCTCACAACATTGTTTCTTCCAATTCAAGAACATGGTATATCTCTCCATCTGTTTGTGTTATATTTGATTTCTTTCATCAGTGTCCTATAGTTTTCTGAGTACAGGATTTTTACCTCCTTAGATAGGTTTATTCCTAGGTATTTTATTCTTTTTGTTGCAATGGTGAATGGGATTGTTTCCTTAAATTCTCTTTCTGATCTTTCATTGTTATTGTATAGGAATGCAACATATTTCTGTGTATTAATTTTGTATCCTGCAATTTTACTAAATTCATTGATTAGATCTAGTAGTTTTCTGGTGGCATCTTTAGGATTTTCTATGTATAGTATCATGTCTTCTGCAAACAATGACAGTTTTACTTCTTTTTCAATTTGTATTCCTTTTATTTCTTTTTCTTCTCTGATTGCCATGACTAGGACTTCCAAAACAATGCTGAATAAGAGTGGTGAGAGTGGACATCCTTGTCTTGTTCCTGATCTTAGAGGAAATACTTTCAGTTTTTCACCATTGAGAATGATGTTTGCTGTGGGTTTGTCATATATGACCTTTATTATGTTGAGGTAGATTCCCTCTATGCTCACTTTCTGGAGAGTTTTTATCACAAATTGGTGTTAAATTTTGTCAAAAGCTTTTTCTGCATCTATTGAGATGATCATATTTTTTTTCTCCTTCAATTTGTTAATATGGTATATCACATTGATTGATTTGTGTATATTGAAGATTCCTTGCATCCCTTGGATAAATCCCACATGATCGTGTTGTATGATCCTTTTAATGTGCTGCTGGATTCTGTTTGCTAGTATTTCATTGAGGATTTTTGTATCTATATTCATCAGTGATATTGGTCTGGAATTTTCTTTTTTTGTAGTATCTTTGGTTTTTGTATCAATGTGATGGTGGCCTCATAGAATGAGTTTGGGAGTGTTCCTTCCTCTGCAATTTTTTGTAAGAGTTTGAGAAGGATGAGTGTTAACCCTTCTCTAAATGTTTGATAGAATTCACCTGTGAAGCCATCTGGTCCTGGACTTTTGTTTGTTGGAAGATTTTAAATCACAGTTTCAATCTCAGTGCTTGTGATTGGTATGTTCACATTTTCTATTTCTTCCTGGTTTAGTCTTGGAATGTTATACCTTTCTAAGAATTTGTCCATATCTTCCAGGTTGTCCATTTTATTGGCATAGAGTTGCTTGTAGTAGTCTCTTATGATGCTTTGTATTTCTCCATTGTAACTTCTTCTTTTTCATTTCTAATTTTACTGATTTGAGTCCTCTACCTCTTTTTCTTGATGTGTCTGGCTAAAGGTTCAATTTTGTTGATCTTCTCCAAGAACCAGCTTTTATTTTTATTGATCTTTGTTATTGTTTTCTTTGTTTCTATTTTATTTATTTATTCTCTGATCTTTATAATTTCTTTCCTTCTACTAATTTTGGGTTTTGTTTGTTCTTCTTTCTGTAGTTCCTTTAGGCGTAAGGTTAGATTGTTTATTTGAGGTTTTTCTTGTTTCTTTAGGTAGGATTGCTTTGCTATAAACTTCCTTCTTAGCACTGCCTTTGCTGCATCTCATAGGTTGTGTTTTCGTTGTCATTTGTCTCTAGGTATTTTTTTGATTTCCTCTTTGATTTCTTCAGTGATCTCTTGGTTATTTATTACCTTATTGTTTAGCCTCCATGTGTTTGTGTTTTTTACTTTTTTTTTCCTGTAATTGATTTCTAGTCTTATAACATTTTTGTCAGAAAAGATGCTTGATGTGATTTCAATTTTCTTAAATTTGCCAAGGTTTGATTTGTGACCCAAGATGTGATCTGTCGTGGAGAATATTCCATATGCACTTGAGAAGAAAGTGTAATCTGCTGTCTTTGGATGGAAGATCCTATAAATATCAATGAAATCTATCTGGTCCATTGTGTTAGATAAAGCTTGTGTTTCTTTATTAATTTTCTGTCTGGATCATCTGTCTATTGGTGTAAGTGAGGTGTTAAAGTCCCCCACTATTATTGTGTAACTGTCGATTTCCTCTTTTACAGCTGTTAGTAGTTGCCTTATGTATTGAGGTGCTCCTATGTTGGGTGCATATATATTTATAATTGTTGTATCTTCTTCTTGGATTGATCCCTTAATCATTATGTGCAGTCCTTCCTTGCCTCTTGCAACATTCTTAATTTTAAAGTCCATTTTATCTGATATGAGTATTGCTCCTCCAGCTTTCTTTTGATTTCCATTTGTATGGAATATCTTTTTCCATCCCCTCACTTTCAGTCTGTATGTGTCCCTAGGTCTGAAATTGGTCTCTTGTAGACAGCATATATACAGATCTTGTTTTTGTATCCATTCTGTGAGCCTGTGTATTTTGGTTGGTGCATTTAATCCATTCACATTTAAGGTAATTATTGATATATATGTTCCTATTACCTTTATCTTAATTGTTTTGGGTTTGTTTTTGTAGGTCTTTTTCTTCTCTTGTGTTTCCCACTTAGAGAAGTTCCTTTAGCATTTGTTCTAGATTTGGTTTGGTGGTGCAGAATTCTCTTAGCTTTTCCTTGTCTGTAAAGCTTTTGATTTCTCTGTTGAATCTGAATGAAATCCTTGCCAGCTAGAGTCATCTTTGTTATAGGATCTTCCCTTTCATCACTTTAATTATATTGTGCCACTCCCTTCTGACTTGTAGAATTTCTGCTGAGAAATCAGCTGTTAACCTTATGGGAGTTCTCTTGCATGTTATTTTTCATTTATCCCTTGTTGCTTTTAATAATTTTTCTTTATCTTTAATTTTTGTCAGTTTGATTACTATGTGTCTCAGCATGTTTCTCCTTCGGTTTTCCTTCCTGGGACTCTCTGCACTTCCTGGACTTGGGTGGCTATTTCCTTTCCCATGTTAAGGAAATTTTCTACTATAATCTCTTCACATACTTTCTTGGTTCTTTCTCTCTCTGTTCTCCTGGGACCCCTATAATGCGAATGTTGGTGCATTTAATGTTGTCTCAGAGGTCTCTTAGGCTGTCTTCATTTCTTTTCATTCTTTTTTTCTTTTTTCTATTCCACTGCAGTGAATTCCACAATTCTGTCTTCCAGGTCTCATATCTGTTCTTCTGCCTCAGTTATTCTGCTATTGATTCCTTCTAGTGGATTTTTCATACATAGTTATAGTATTGTTCATCTCTGTTTGTTTTTTCTTTAATTTTTCTAGGTGTTTTTTCTTTAATTCTTCTAGGTCTTCATTAAACATGTCTTGCATCTGTTTGATCTTTGCCTCCATTCTTTTTCTGAAGTCCTTCCTCATCTTCACTATCATTATTCTGAATTCTTTTTCTGGAAGGTTTCCTATCTCCACTTCATTTAATTGTTTTTCTCAGTTTTTATCTTGTTTCTTCATCTGGTACATAGTCCTCTGCCTTTTCATTTTGTCTATCTTTCTGTGAATGTGTTTTTCATTTCATAGGCTTTGGGAATGTAGTTCTTCTTGCTTCTGCTGTCTCAATCACATTTCTTAAAAGAAAAAAAAGAAGGTAAACTTTCTCTTAAGTGACTTCCATGTATGTGCAGTTTATAATGGAATTATATTTATTAAAAATATTCATATTACAGATGAGAAAACTGAAGTTTAGGGAGACAACGTATCTCGTCTAACACTATATACCTTTAAGTGGCAGAGTTGGGTTTCCTGCCAAGTTTGCTTGACATTTAAACAATGAGAGAATAATGTTTTCCTCAAAATACCACAGGTGTGTTAACATTGAATGTAGAGAATTCAGTGGGCTCACTGTCCAGAGCTGGATTTTTATTTTTGACTGTGACTGTGATCAGCTGTGAGATCTTGCAAAATTCATTTAATTTCTGTAATCTTTGATGTTATCCGCACGTAAAAAGTGAATATTAAACAAGAACATGCATTTAATCACTCTATAAAATCTAAAGGTTTGAGTTAATTATTATAATTGCAAACATCTCTATTTTAGGTTAATGTTTTATGTAAATACAAATAGAAATGCAATAGAGGAAGTTATGAGAGCATTGTGAAATGAAACGTGGAGAGAGATAGGAAGTAGATAGAGAATTTAATTCCTTTAGCTCCAGTTGAGAATCCCCAAATCCAGCACTGTTTTTTGCCAGAAGAATCCCCCAGATATGGAAATAAGGACTGATGTCCATGCAAATTGGATATTAGAAGACTGCTGCGCATTTCTCAGCCCCCTGCCCACAAACATACTTGCAGCCATGTTTATGGCAATTGATGAGAATCTAGGATTCTTTTGCAATATATGAAGTATATGGGGTGGGGGTTCAGCTTCATTTTTTAAGATTTAAAAATTCTCATACTCTTAGACATTATAGTTTTTAATCTCTCCTTTTTGTCTCTTCTTCAGGCCACATCCCTTCAAAAAATTATTACTGACTAGACAAAGATGTATTCCAATTCAAGACTCTCAGAAAGTACCTCTTTAGACATTCTTTTGGCTAGGGGATGAAAGGGAAAATAAAATAGATAAAAGGAATGTTAGAAATAATGGGTCACAACTAGTATTACAATAAATAGGTTTTACAACATAGAGATAAAGGATAAAGTAGATTAGAGTTCAATAAATAGGAACTAAATACAAATTCACTGAGTTCAAATTCAATATCTTCTTTTACTAGCTGTGTGACCTTGGGCAAGTTATATAGTCTGTCTATGCCTCAGTTTCTTCATCTATAAAACAGAGTTAATAATAATACCTACTTCATAAGTTTGGTGTAAGTTCTAAATGCATTAATATGTGTATGGTACTTAGAACAGGGCCTGACACTTAGTAGATGCTATGTAAGAGTTAGTTATTTCCTTATTGTGCTATCAAAATGTTGTATGTATGTTGTTTTTCACCCTGTATTTTGATTTCTCATTATTGTAGCTGTTTGTTCTTTATTTTTTCTCATTAAACTGTGGCCTTCTATAACAGCATTGAAAATCCATAGCCTATGCTACAAACCCAGCCCATAGTCTGATCTTTTATAATCCATGAGCTGAGCATAATTTTTATCTTTCTAAAGGGTTACAAAAATATAAAGAGTAATATGTGACAAAGACCATATTTTGTCCACAAAAACTAAAATATTTAACATCTGGCTCCTAATAGAAAATATTGCAAATTCTTAAAAAAGACAATATCTTATTCATTTTTATGCTCAATATAGTTTTGGTACAGAGAGAAAAGACAAAGAACAGAAAGGAGGAAGGTACATCCAAGCAGAATACCATAGAAACACTGTGGAAGGAGAAGTTAGTTCTGACCAGGCACATCAGGGAAGCCTTCAGATAGTATTTCAAGAATGGCAGTGATCTCAACGAGAGTAGAAGGTTTGATTAACTCAAAATGGATTAAAGATTTAAATGTAAGACCTAAATCTATACAACTCTTAAAAAAGACATAAGGGAAAAACTTCATGACTTGGGCTTAAGAAATGAGTTCTTGTGTCTGACACCAAATGTGTAAGCAACAATAGCAAAAATAGATAAGCAAAACATCAAACTATAAAGGTTCTGCACAGCAAAGGAAACAACTGACAGAGTGAAAAAGCAACCTGTGGAAAGGGAGGAAATATTTGTAGACCACATATCAGAGAAGGGGTTAATATTCAAAGTATCAAAGGAGCTCAGTAACAAGAAAATAAATAATCTGATTAAAAAATGAGTGAAGGACATGAGTAGGCATTTCACAAAAGGAGATATACTAACGGTCATCAGGTATATCAAAAGATCTCAACATCACTAATCATCAGGGAAATACAGTCAGAATCACAATAAGAAATCATTCCATAACCCTTAGGAGGGTTATTATCAAAAATCAAAAAATAACAATTGTTGTCAAGGATGTGAAGAAATTGGAATTTATTTATACTGTTGATAGAAATTTTATGGGAAATGGTATGGAGAATACATTAAAATATTTCAATTTTTTTCTATCATCCAACAATCTAATTTCTTCATAAATATCCAAAAGTATTGAAATCAAGATTTTGTAGAGTTATTAGCACTCCCAAGTTCATTGTAGCATTATTCACAAGAGCCAAGATAAAGAAACAACCTAAATGTTCATCAATAGATGAGTCGATAACGGAAATGTATTGTAGTATATACATACAACGGAATATTATTGTCTTAAAAGATGAAAGGAATCCTGCCATATATGACAACATGGATGAACCTGGAGGGCAATATGCTATGTGAAATTAGCCAGTCACAGAAAGACAAATACTGCATGATTCTGCTTAACAGAAAGTAGAATGGTGGTTGCCAAGGATCTGAGGGCAGGGAAAAATAGAGTTGCAGTTCAACAAATATAAGCTTTTACTTAAATAAAATAAGAAAAATTCTAGGGTTCTGCTCTACGACATTGTGCTTATAGTTAACAAAAATGTATTTTTCCCTTAAACATTTAAGAAGGCAGATCTCATGTTAGGTGCTCTTACCACAATAGTTAAAAAAGAAGAATAAGAAGGTTTGGTACATTAAAGCTTGGAACACAGAAACATTTCAAAACTATTTCACATATGTTGTTGAAATAAACAGTGACAGTTTTATGAAAGTAGTGTATCAAAGATACTTTCTGTATTCAAAAAGGTTAAGTCCTGGTTGAGGAAAAATTCCTTGTATCTCATAACAGCCTTCACGGTCAGGGTGGATTATTGTTCTCTTTTTATGGAGGGGGAAACTGAGGCTCAAGAGTATGATTTGCTCAAATTCCCAAAGCTCAAAAATGTCAGGATAGAGACTGAAAACAAATGCAGTCAACCATGCTATCTCCTCCCTCATCACCTGCCAAACAGTTTATTTTCATAGATGATATCTCATAACCTCATCTGGTTCAGTAGTCTACATCTGATTAGGATGCTTGTTGAATAAGCTTGACTCAAGCTTAAGGGCTCAGCATCAATCCTGCCTTTGACTTTAAAGCTCGTGAGTAGGGCTTAGCCCCTAACCAAATTAGATGACTTGTGTTTTTGTTCCAGTCATAACTTCCTTGTCCTCTTTCCTCATATAACTCCTCCCAACATTCATTCTCAAGAGCCTGCTTTGAAAGACTTCCCAGGACCCCAGGTCCTCAATAGCTGATGTGTGATGTTTTCCTGCATTTCCCTGGTCCTAGAGTGCTGCTTATGAATCTATTCCTTATGTTTTGAGCTCTTCCTACTGCCAACTATTTTCTTACATCTGGATCTCTGCCTCAAGTCTATTGACAGATTTCATCTAACACTTACTCCCCACACCTGCCAAAACAGTGTCTCTTCCCACTTGATGAGCATTGCCTTTGTTTTGCTATTGCCCATTCTACCCTTAAGAGCATGGCTGTTATAACATTCCTCTTTGTCTCTGGTCTTAATCATTTAACTGAATCTAATCCTCACTAGTGGTAATGCAGTACAGGACCAAACAAGCAAACAAACAAGCAAGAATGATGTTTCTGATTGTGTGAGTAAATCACTGTTAATGTTTAACATTATGTTGTATTTCCTTTGGTCTTGTGTGTATGAATCTGTATGATCATGCTATTGGTAGAAGGTCTCCATCTTTCTTGGCACACTGAATATCTTAGAATGTTTTTCATGGCACCTCCTAGGACAGATATCTAAGATTTCCACTTATTAAGTAGTTATTTCTAAACAACTTAAGTATTTGTGTCCTCAAAACTTATAGCCATTTAAAAAAATAATAAATAAATGGAAATAAAAATAACATTTTTATTTGCTTCTTAAATAATTATAATTATTCACTAATGGGATAAAAGCAGTGCACTTATCAAGCACTGCATGGCTCAATTCCACTAATCCTTGGAATTAGATTGGATACTACCACCCTAATTTCCTGCTCCACACTATTTACACAAGTACTTTTTAATCATAGCAACTGTTGACAACTCAGTGTTGCAAAGATATGACATCCCCAAAGGAATGGAACATAGACTACTTTTGAAAATATGAACCACCTTGAGCTAGTAGTTTTTGTAGCATCCAACAGATGTTGAATATAACTGTATTTCTCTCAAAATATAAGCTATCCTGCAGCACCTCTGAGAGTTTGCTGTGGTATCCCAGGGAACTTCTAATGTAGCTTGAGGAACATGGCTATATGGAGTTTTGAAATTTGCAATTTTTACTAGCATTGTACACAACCAATTTCCCATAACATTAAAAAACTTTCTAAAAATCATTTTATTTTCTGAATTTGAAACTGAAGCTTGTTCAGTGTTGTAATTTTTTTAAGAGAATATATTTTAATAGATATCCTCTTCACTCTTTTCTGTATAATCTGCCAATATTTGTATGTATTTTTTTCATGGGATTGAGATCACATGGTTTATGAATGTTTGAACCTTGCTTTTGTTCCTTTCATATTATGTCATTCTTGTATTTTCAACTAAGATTAGGTAAGAGGGAATTTAGCCTCAGATTTTCCTCCAGCTTGAAATAGCTAACAGAATAAAGACAAAAAATATATGAAATATTGGTTTTCAAGACATTGGAAATCAGGCAAAAAAGAAAAAGATAGTGATTGAGTAGAAATGGAAAACTTGAGTTGAACCCTATGATTTCCTGATTCCTTTCCTTGACAGAATCTCCAGGCCATGGTTCAGGTGTGGGGGAATAGAGAAAGAGCTGAGAGTCCAGGGGAAAAAAGGTGGTTGGAATTTGCTCGACAGAATGCCAGAGAGGAGAGAGCTGACCCATTCTGAATATCCCATTAGACTATTCCATGAAGGATCAGGGCATACATGTGAGGAAAATAATCCAGGACTTCAGAAAGAAATATTCAAAAGGACAGTTGAGGACAGTGCCTGGAACTCACACTAGACCAGAAATATTGCCTGTTCTCACCAGTCAGACTGGAAAATTCCATAGTTCATGAGGAATTGGGTAGAACACTCAGGAAAGTCTTACCTCAGTAAGAGAAAATATAAACCTTCAATTAAGCACTTCCCCAGATGCATCCAACATGTCATAAAAGCAAAGCCTAAATATTCAAAACGTCCAAGTAACTTATCTGCATTGCAACACAAAGCTCACAATTATATATAGAATTATAATATAAACCAATATAGTTGAGTCTTGCTTGAAAAAAATGCAATCTGACAATCTCTGCCTTTTAGTTGAGATATTTGAATATTTACATTTAATGTGATAATTGATGCAGTTAAGTTTAAGTCTTTCATGTTACTATTTTCTTTCTATTTATCTCCTTTGTTCTTTGTTCCCTTTTTCTGCCCTCTTTTTTATGTGATTTCCATTTAATCACATTTGTTAGCTTATTCACTGTAACAATTAGACGACCCACTTGTGCCAGAAGCTAGAAATGTATTCTTTCTTGGCATCCATGTGGTGAGTGATACAGTTGTAAAATCCTGTCTTAGCATCTGGTTTCATGAGTCATTGCTGGAACTAAATGGCTCCATTGGGTTTCTCAGGAAGCAAATGCTAAGTTCGAATTCATAATGTCTTTTAAGCAGTATCTTTAGGCTCAAGACCTATAGAAGGGAGCTGAAAGAAACATGAGTGAACACATGAAGATGCTATCATGAATTATCCTCAAATAAAACAAGACAATCATGCCTTTATTCTCCCATATGAATTGGTTATTGGACGAGGGCCAGTCCAGTAAGTGTTTTGAGGTTGGGGAAAGCAGTTCTTTGTAGGTGATGAAATCCCATAAAGAGTTGACATATGCACACTGCCAACAGTATTCTCAGAAGTTGGATCAGCAAATTCCTCACTGAAGGAAGAGTTGGGCAGCTTATTACAGTACCGATTGTGATATTTCATTAGAATTTCTCAATCTATTCATCTATATCACTTAACTTCTCTTTCTTATTTTTTAACTATTTATTTCTCTAGACTACTTTCTTGGAGAATTTTTCTGACTGTCTTGAAATTTACTACTTCTTTCAGATTACAGAACTGTCTCAGAAGTGTGTAATGACTTTTTAAAACCATGATTTAAAATTTTTCTAATAGATTTTTGATCTGTTATGATTTCTGCTCACCTTTCTTTGCTTCCAATTTTTTGATTTTTTTTTGTTTGGATGGTTTATGTATTTTTAATCTCTTGGAAGCTTTTGAATATAACTGTTTTTAAGTCCTTTGAAGATTGTGCTATTATTTTCATTTCCTCAGAAGTAATTATTTTCTTATTTTCTCAGTTGATTGACATCTGTGTCTCTAGTAAATTATGAAATTTTACTTCAGCTTGAGGGGAGGGCTTCCTAAGAAATTTTTTTTTTAATTTCTTCCTTACCTCTCTATGTAAAGATTTTGCAATTGCTTCTGTCTTGTTCATTGGTTTCTCCAGTTGAGAATCAGACCTCATATTGGTGACTTTAGCTCTGTTTCACAGCATTGTAGTTAACTATTGGTCCTTAACAAACTACCCCAAAGCAATGAATTTAACCACTAAATTAGTACATCTTTAATAGTTTTCTGACTGTGAGACAGGTGTTTCACTCCCTGTCCAGGTTAATCTCTTTGAGGCTTTTGAATATAACTGTATTTGAATCTGCTGAAGACCCAGGCATGCAATCCATTATCACCCCTTCTCCTGAACAGTGGTATAAGCAGTCATCCATATATGTTCCTGGCTGGTTCAGCCCTCTATTTCACATAATGACTCTATCTCTGGTCTTTTACTATGAGGGAATGCTTTGAATCCTTGTTCCTCTTTGGGGGACAGGGGATAAAGTTCCTCACATTTTCTTATATTGAGTAGAAGCCCAAGAAGAATCTAATAATTTGAACATAATAAATGGGCTGCTCTAAGGTAATGAATCACCAGCTATTGAAAGAATTTAGGCAGAACTGTCTGACAATGTTTTGGGCTTTCCTACATAGGGTAAAAGCTAGAGCCAAATAATCTCTTAGTTTTTTTGTTTTTCATGTTTTGATTTTGGCCTAACATCTAGTTTCTATTTTTCTCTGTTCAGAAAAATATAACATTGAATTGAAAAATATTAGATTCAAGCCAGAACTTAGAGGAAAAGCGTTTGGAAACTTTCCTATTCTGTCCTTCATGGATGAGAACATTCTATAGAGATGTTTGTACTAGTTTGTGGTTGTCATGGGCTAAAATGTTCCCATTTTCAATGAGCTCTCTGTTACATCTAGCTTGATTTGTGAATGAATGTTCCTGTTATAAGTGCACAACTCTCAATTTTGACTCTAAGTAGGACAGACAGAAAAGCACAAATCATCAAGCTCTTCAGTGTTCATCAACATAAAGGCTCACTGTAGATAATTTCTCTATACCTTCACCTATGTCTGGGAAATATGTCAAATGCCCTTTGACATGTCTATGTTCTATTTAGAACCAAGTATACACTGCCAGCATTTCAATAGCACTGTTTTCCTCACCTGAGAATTTTAAATAGAGTCATAAAGTATTAGAGGTAGGAAGGATTTTGGAGATCATTTAGTCTAATCCTTTTTTCTCACAGATGGGATTATTTTGCTAGGATGGGAGGTTACCTAGAGCCTTTATGACAATGGTAGATGGTGATGATGATGATGATGGTGATAACGATGATGATAGCAACTCTTATTTCTGAGCACCTGATATGTGCCAGATAGTATGCTCAATGGTTAACAAAGATTAACTCTTAATACTCACCATGATCCCCTGAGAAGAACACTGCTAACCCCACTTCAGAGATGAAGAAAATGAGCCTTGAATAAAATAATTTATGTGAGGTTATAGTTATCTGGCAGCACTGAACTCAGTGAGATCTCACATGTAGTGGCAAAATGGTTCTACCAGCTGGTACTTTCAAAATCTGGACGCATATATATTAAACACCTATTGTAAAACCATGAGAAGATTAATAGGTTTGGATTCAGGAAATGTTGGAATCAAAATCTGCCTTGTTCATACTGTGTGATATTGAGAAAATTACTCTTCTCTGAGCTTCAAGTTCATCATTTATCAAAAGATGAGAGTGAAAGTTCCTATCTTATTAGGCTAATGAGATAACTAAAGATGACATAATGAATGTAAAGTGCTTAGAACTATGTCTAATATACAATAGACACTAAAAGCTGATAAAATAACACAGATAGTAAGTACATATAATGCTATTATTATCATCACTTGATATTCAACTGATATTCAACCTCTAAGCATGTCTTTGCCTAGATGTTCCTGGTCAGTGAGAATTTTCCTGGGTATTGTATTTAACATAGCAGACCAGCCTTCCATCCAGCATTTACTGTTTCCTTTTCTACTAGAATTTTCTCCATAGAATTTATCAACACCCACCATGTCACTTAGCTATTTATTATTTGTCTCCCTACACTAGCTCATCTGAATTAACTCTTTTATTTATTTTGTTCACTGGTCAGTTTCTAGAACTACAGTTTGTTCAATAAATATTTGTTGAATTGCTACTATTACTATTTTTTTTTAACTTTTGTTATCCAGGAAGTAGTCTTCTCCCTTCAAAGGTCACTCTGATGCAGAACTATATCCTCCCCAAATTAATATATGGAAATCCTATTTCCCAGTGCTTCAGAATGTGACTATAATGAATATGGAATGTGACTACATTCTTTAAAGAGCCAATTATGTTAAAATCAGGTCATTAGGGTGGGCTCTAATCCAATACGACTACTGTCTTTATAGGAAGATTTCTACCTAGAGACACATGAAGGTAAAACCATGTGAAGACACAGAGAGACAAGCCATTGACAAGCCAAGGAGAGAAGATTAATCCTGCTGACACCTTGGTCTTGGACGTCTGGCCTCCAGAATTGAAAGAAAATAAATTTCTGTTGTTTAAGCCACACAATATGTAACACTTTATTATGATAGACCTACAAACTAATACAGTCACTTTTCTCCAGTATTGTTTGGAAATATGGGGTTTGCCTCCCATATGCTCCTGAATTATGTGCTCAAAAGCTGCTTTTATGAACTATACGTTCTATTTTCCCCACCATTCAGCTCTGCAGCTTCCAATTGCACAGTGGGCACTACACTACTATTTATCCGATCTTATATCCACCTAAAAGTTATAGATTTTAGACTCTCCTTATACATAATCTTCAGCAAAAGAATGAATGTTGAGCAGGAGTCATTACTTAATTTTAAATTTTATTTGTTTGTTTCCCCATCATTTTACTCCCTATTATCACAAGCCTGGCTGTACATATAAAGTAGACTTTTACTGCATGCTTGAGGCAGTATAGGACATTTATAACACAGCAACAGAGACAAATTAAAATGGAATATTAGACATGTTTGCTCTTGGAAATTCCCTACCCTTCCTTCATCTGAAATTTCTCATGAATCACCCGTCTCCATAGGTTCATCTTCCTAGATCTTTCTCTCCTATCTGAGTTCTTTCTCTTTTTTATTTATTCTCCTGCCCCTTATCTCCAATTTGCTATGATAGTTTTATGCATCTCAATTTAATTTGCTTGTGATTTCTTCCTAAATCTTGGCTTGCTAATTCTTTTGCTAAGAGGAACCTTGTGTCAGTTAACATATCACTTGGTTTTTATTATTTTGTTTTATCCCACTATATTATTAATAAGCCAGCAAGAACCTCCACCAGCAACAAAGTAGGAGTTTAACCTCCTCACTTACTGCTTAAATCCCTGACTAATCTTTAATGACTTATGTTCCTCTAATGTGTAGACCATTGTCACTCAAGATGTGGTCCCAGCAGCATCAGCACCTCTTTAGAACTTACAGAAAAGCAAATTATCAGCCCCATCTAAGACCCACTGACTCAGAAATTTTGGGGAAGAAACCCAGTGTTCTGTGTTTTATTTAACAAGCCCCCTGGGAAATTATAATGCATGGGAAATTTTGCCAAGTTCTACTCTTGGCTCTCCACAATGCTTTGCAAACCTCATTTTGCCTGCCTATGAGCACTGTTGAAGGATAAGAATAATGTATGATGTTCATACCCAGGGGCACATAAAGGGTTTGAAGAGCTGAAAGATTATAAAAATTGGGGAAATAATTTTAAAAGTATTAATAATTTTTAAGTATTAAAAGTATTAATAGTAACAAATACACAATTAGGTGTAAAGTGTTCAATCAGAAAGACAAAAAGATCACAGCAAAAGTCACATTTGAACAAGCTGACAAATATTGCCAATATCACAAGATCTAGGAAAATAATGTACTATTTCATACATTAATTTCCTGACATATCCCTTATAATACCTTTTATTTCCTACACTTTTGTCTGCACACTCATCACCTTTTTACATTATAAGAATTTGATAACATAATTCCCATGGAGGATGTAAAGAGATAATGGTAAGTCATTTTTTTTATACCATGGTTGTTCTACATTTAGCATCACTATGAATGATAATTTAGAAACCTTTCAACTTAACAACTTACTAGAGGTATTGCTGTGAAAATATTTAGGATTGTTGTAAAATTTAGCAACACCTTTATTAAGTTTCTTTCATCCTTGAGCTGTTGCAGACATGATTATAGTTTGCAGTATTACTATATATTCATGCCCTAGAAACACAGGAATTCTGATAAATTCTGTCATATTATTCCCATAAATTATTTAAAAATCATGGTGTATTTTAAATTTTAAATCATGTAAATTTGTACTTTACTTAATATATTTCTTGAAGTAAAAAATCTGTCTTGACTAAGAATCAATGAAAACTACCTTCTACTTACTTGTCTGATGACTGAAAGTATTTTCACAGACTAAATTCTGACTTTGTAAATTTCATTCATATCTCTTACATTACTTGTGTATTCCTAGTTATGGACACCAAAAGACACATTTGTCATGATATGAACCTTTGGTCCTAAATTGCCATGCCACCAGTATAAGTGACTAGCACAAGGGTGGTAATGGTATTTCTGACATAATAGTGATATAAATAGATACAACTAATTAAAAAGTGATGCGTTCATAGATTTCCACTTATATGGAATCCAAAAATGCCCACAGTTAATTAAATTCATCCCATATGAAGAACAGTACAACAGAAGGAAAGTCAAAGTGCAATAGAAAGAGACATTTGTCTTAACCCATTGAGATTAAAAGTATTTATTTTGAAAAAAAATTCCGGAAATATATAATCATGTGAATCCATTACAAATTACCTCTCAGGATGTCTTAAGAAATCCATGCAAATAAGGGACCCTGAAGCTAATTTTCTTCAGCTTTGTGGTATGTCTGCCTCTATCCACATGAAAATTATTTCAGTTGATAGGACCAAGTTGGCGTAGGAACTGTAAAAATATTATACCCATTTAATAGCTATGATCTTTGTGGCAACATGATAAAATAGAGAAACTTTATGCTCTAGTTCACAGACTTAATAAATTATATTGATGTCATATCTGTCATCTCATATAAGCAAGAAAGTGGACATATTCAATCTAGTTCCAACATGTTCATTTATACAGCATTCATGTAAGTCACAAGCAAAATAAAACAAAACAAAACATTCCCTCTCCTCTGCAAGGTTGTATAATCTTTCCCCAATTTGAGCCATTTTTTTATCCCATGACCACGGTGAGATATTTGAGGGAAGGAATCAGTCTATTATTTCATCATTTAGTCTTAGTTGAGGCATGTTTATTCTCAGAGGCATCTTTCTTGTATCTGTTATCTTTTGATCTTCTGCATCTG
Source organism: Monodon monoceros (assembly GCF_005190385.1). Lineage (NCBI taxonomy): Eukaryota > Metazoa > Chordata > Mammalia > Artiodactyla > Monodontidae > Monodon > Monodon monoceros. The sequence continues at coordinate 97,243,632 of NW_021703777.1, forward strand.
CTTTTGAACATAGGAGTTTGTGGGCTTTTCTCAGTACCTTGGCACCAGAGACAGTACTTAACTTTTCTCTCACTTCCAAAATCCATAGATCAGAAAAAAAAAAAAATCAAAATTGCATGCATCCTAAATAGCAAGTAGGGAAAAAGTGAAGGTGTGAGTTTGTAAGACAAATAGAAGTCAGGTTATTACTGTCTCTATTTAATACATAAGAAAATGAAGAGTGAATGAGGGTTCTAATGTTGCATCAAGCTGGAGACCTAAGAGAGGAATAATTACCCAGAGGGGCTGTAATTTCACATGCTGATGCTTAAGGTAGGAGGACAGGAGATATCCTTTGATTCTGATAGAAACAACAGTCAGCAAAATGGGGCATATTGACAAAGAGGCCTGAACTGAAAGTAAGGAACTGTGGCTTCTACTGTGGATTGTGTAACAAGCTAGGTAACACTGGGAAAATCACCACCCTCTATTTGCTTCAGGATTCTCATATGTGAAATGGGGTTTTGACTGTGTAAAGTTCATAGAAAGAAAAGATGTGGACATAAAAATTGAAACTATATACAGTGGCATTACATGAGGAGAGACTGCTGTAATAGATGAGGAAGTTATCTTAAAAGAAAGTCACAAGGGTCCCTAAATAGGTAATATTATCTTACTATACAAAAGTATTTTCTTTAAAATACATGAAACACTCCAGGTTGGCCTCTTATACTTGAGTGCTCACAGGAACCCCAGGATATTAGACTTTAGTCCCAACATGTCACAGTGCTTTTGGTGACCATAGACCAGTTATAACATCTGCTTGAGACTCAGTTTTCCTATCTATAAAATGAAAGCTCAGGTCTGCTGACTCTCAAACTCTTTAAGAACTAGCTAGAAAATAACAAGAGACCTAATGAAGTCTGTATTTCTGTAGTTTTCATTAAGATGTCAGTATGTGCTGTTGTGCATTGGTGTCAGGAAAGTAATATGTCTGTGACTCCATGGGGAAGGGACAATGGATGCTATGCACTTGATAATTTTCCTAGACTCTGTCCTATGTGTCCTGTTCCTTGGCTTAATTTAATATGTTTCTTTTCTCTGTAATAAACTGTAACTGTGAATATAGTAGCTTCCAGTGTGTTATGTGAGTCTTTCTAATGAATTAAAGAAAATGAGGGTGGTTTGGAGAACCACAGAATTTGTAGTTGGTGACAGAAATGAGGGTCATCTTGTGTGGACTATGCTGACTCTAACTTTGCAGTTGACTAAAACTCTTGCAGAGCTTCATAGCTTCAGAGACTAACCTTATTTAGAGCATAGCTTGAGAAACACCATACCTAAGGGCATTGTCTAAAAAAAATGGAGGTCTTGGTGGAGAACAATTAAAAGGAGACTGATAGCTCCACAATCTGAATAAAATAGCAGATCAGCCAGAATTTTAATAGAGAGAACTAAGAAAAGAGACAACTTAAGAAGGGCCTTCCATGGTTCAGAATCTAAACCAGAGGGCAGAAAGTCTGTGCACATGTGTAGGCTGCACCTACTCAGGGAGTATTACTGCAAGATGTGGGGCAAACTTGAAAGCATCTCCAAGCAACACACAGACCCTCATCAACACAAAGCAGAAGAACCTTAAAGTCACAAGAACCTCAATGGCACAGAAACATTAAACACAACATTTGGCCATACACTGAGTGAAAACTAAGCTACTATGACCCAAGGATAGGTCATAGGGACCCAAACAAAAACAAAATTACATTTATTCCTGGGAGTCTAGAAGACTATGTTCATTCAAGTTTTCCTTATCAGGAATGATTGGCGAAAGAAACCAAGTTACTTGGCTCCTCACTTAATGTGGAAAAAAAGTATTAATCCCTCAGCTATGATAGTAGTCTTAAAGCCACACACACATCTAACAGTAAAGTGTAAAAATTTAACTTGTCAAGTGGGTTAAACAACCTTTAATTAATAAGTGCCTTAGCCAATCCAGGGGTGACTCCTCATACTCAGGATAAAATATAAAAATAAGAGAAAAATTTTGAGTAGAGCTATCTGAGACACACTGTCAGGGAAATAGACTTTACAGGATTAGTAGAGTCAAGTTGTTAAACAAATAAACTAGTGACCAAGAAAACTACAGCAACAACCCCTGGTGAAGAGATAGAAGTCAGTATCCAGAGCTGCTACAATATATTATCTAAAATATACTGTTTAAAAAATTATGAAACATGCAAAAAAATTGTGACCTAAAAAGAGAAAAAGAAAACAAGTAATACAATTGCCTTGAAGGGCCCATGAAGTCATAATTAGTACACAGAAGCTTCAAAACAGCTATTATAAATATGTTCAAAGAGCTAAAAGAAATCATGCTTAAAAAATTATGGGAAAGTATTATAATATCTTATTAAATAGACAATATCAATGTAGGGATAGAAATCATTCAAAAGAAACAAATGAACATTTTGGAGTTAAAAATTACCATAACCGGGCTTCCCTGGTGGTGCAGTGGTTGAGAGTCTGCCTGCCGATGCAGGGTACGCGGGTTCGTGCACCGGTCCAGGAGGATCCCACATGCCGCAGAGCAGCTAGGCCCATGAGCCATGGCCGCTGAGCCTGCGTATCCGGAGCCTGTGCTCCACAATGGGAAAGGCCACAACAGTGAGAGGCCCGCGTAATACATAAAAAAAAAAACAAAAAAACACCATAACCAAAATGAAAAAATAAATAAATTACTAGAGGAGATTAATAGATGATGTGAACTGGCAAAACAAAGAATAATCTAACTTGAATATATAGCAATAAAGATTATGTAATCTAAGGAACAGAGAGGAAAAGAATGAAGAAGAGTGAACAGAGTCTCAGGGAAATGTGAGATGTCATTACATGTACCAACATATAATGGACATTTCAGGAGAAGAGAGAAAGAAGGGGACAGAAAAATTATTCAAAGAAATGATGGCTATAAACATTTTTTTTGAAAAAAATTAATCTACACATCTAAGAAGTCTAACAAATTTCAAGTAGGATAAACCAAGAGATATTATCCACACTTAGGCATATTGTAGTCAAAATATAGAAACATGAAGACAAAGAGAAAAATCTTGAAAGCAGAAAGGGAAAAATGACATACTATACAAGGAAAAAAAAAGATTAACATATGACTTTCTATCAGATATAATGGAGGGCAGAAAGCAATGGAATGACATAGTCAAAGTGCTGAAAACACACACACACACACACACACACACACACACTCTTGTTAAACAGGAATCTTATATCTTCAAAACTGTCTTTTAAATAAAGAGGTTAAATAAATCCCCAGATTAAACAACAACAGAGAAAGAGAATCCATTGCAAAAAGACCTGCCTTACAAAAAATACAAAAAGAAGTTCTACAAGGGCTTCCCTGGTGGCACAGTGGTTGAGAGTCCGCCTGCCAATGCAGGGGACGCGGGTTCGTGCCCCGGTCTGGGAGGACCCCACATGCCGCAGGGAGGCTGGTGCTGTGAGCCATGGCCGCTGAGTCTGCGCATCTGGAGCATGTGCTCTGCAACGGGAGAGGCCACAGCAGTGAGAGGCCCGCGTACTGCAAAAAAAAAAAAAAAGTTCTACAAGAGTAAAGCAAGTGAGATCAAATAGTAATTCTAACCCATTTGAAAAAAGAGCACCAGTAAAGTTAACTATGTAGGCAATTACAAAAGACAGTATAACTGCATATCTATTCTCTGTTCTTTTCTTAACTGATTTAAAAAGCAGTTGTACAAAACAATTTTTGTATAAATGCATTGCTGGACTTATATGGAAATGTAATATATTTGATAATAGTAGCAAAAAGGAGAGAGGTAAAAACAAAGCTTCACTGGAGTAAAGAAATTAAAACAGGTGGTAACTGAATACTGCAAGAAGAAATAAAGAAAACCTGCAAGGGAAAGTAAGACGGTTAATATAACAAACTCTATAAAACTGTACTTGTTTGTCTTTCATCTTTCAACCTCTTTTAAAGACATAATATTATATAAGGTAATACTTAGAACAATGTATTTATGGGTATGTAACATAAATAAAGGTAAAATGTACAAGAATAATAGAACAAAAAAGAGAGGATAAATTGAGCTATGTAATAGTAAATTTTCTATTTTCACTTGACGAAAATCAGTACAAATCGAAAGTGGATCCTGATAACTTAAGGTATATATTGTAAATCCTAGAGCAACCACTAAGAATGTAACTCAAAACATAATTTAAAACAAAGAAATTAAAATGTTACACTAGAAAATAGTGACTCAATTAAAAAAAAAGACAAGAAAGAAGAAATGAACAAAAAAATGAGACATATAGAAACCAAAGTAAAATGGCACATGTATTTCCAACCATATCAGTGATAACATTATATATGAATTAATCTAAGAAAAAGACAGAAATTGCTAAAAAAATCAGGTTATATATCATACAAATTAAAAGAAACAAGTAGTTTCAAAGTAAAAAGATAGAAAATGATAATATAAAAATAATCACAAGAAAGTGGTGTACTTATAGCAGACAAAATAAACTTTTAGCAAAAAATATTACTAGAGATTAAAAAAAGACATTCACACTGATAAAAGGATTGTTCCACCAAAAAATTATAACAATTATAATAATTATAAACATATATATACCTAAAAACAGAGCTCCCAAAAAACATGAAGAAAACACGGATAAAATTGAATGGGGTATATAATTTAGCAATAATAATAGGAGATTTTAATACTCTTTGTTCAATAATGGACAGGACAACTAGGCAGAGGATAAGCAAGGAAATGAAAGTCTTAAATAACACTGTAAATCAAATAAGTATAATAAACATCTGTAGAGAGCTCCATGCAACATAGTTACAGTATAACATAGAACATTCACCAGAATAGAACATGTAAAACCTCATTCAATGTGAAAGCATTAAAATTATACAAAGTATGTATTCTGACCACAGTGGAATAAAATTAGAAATCAGTAACAGAATGGAATTTGAGAAATTCACAAATACTTTGGGAATTAACACAATTCTAAATAACCAATGGTTTAAAGAAGAAATCACAAGGAAAATTAGAAAATATCTAGAGATGAATGAAAACAACAACACATCAGAACTTATGGGATACAGTAAAAGTAGTGCTCAGAAAGAAATTTATAGCTATAAATACCTATATTTTAAAAAGATCTCAAATTTGTAATGTAAACTTTCACTTTAGGAAACTAGGAAAGGAAGAGCGAAGCAGGAAGATTCACACTTCCTAACTTCAAAACCTACTGTAAAGCAATTATAATCAATACAGTGTAGAACTGGCATGAGGATAGGCATATAGGTCAATGGAACAAAATTAAGAAACAAGAACTAAAACCGTACATTTATGGTTAATTATTTTTCAACAAGGGATCTGAAATTCAATGGGGATAGAATAGTTTTTTAAATTAATGATGCTGAGAAAAATGGTTATTTACATACAAAATAATAAGGTTGGGTGTTTTCCACATACCATGGACAAATTATAAAACTCTTAAAAGAACACATAGGAGTAAATCTTTGTGACTTTGGATTAGGCTGTAAATTGTTAGATATAACACCAAAAGCACAAGTGACCAAAAAATAGATAAATTGGACTACATCAAAATGTGAACTTTTGTTCAGAAAACACTAGTATTGAGAAAGGAAAAACAAATCACAAAATGGGAGAAAATGTTGGCAAATTATACATCTGATAAAGGAGTTTTACATTAAAAAATCTCTTATAACTCAATAACAAAAAGATAAATAAATCAAATTATCATTTTTACAGACTGAATGTTTATGTCCCTCCAAAATTCATATGTTGACAACTAATCCCCAATGTGTTGATATTTGGAGGTGAGACGTTTGGGAGTTAAGCTGATCATGAAGATGAAGCCCTCATGAGTGGGATTAGTGCCCTGATAAAAGAGACTCCAGAGAGAGCCTTGCCTCTTCTAACATGTGAGGATGCAATGAGAGAAATTGGCTGTCTGTGAACAAGAAGCAGTTCCTCCCCAGACACTGAATCTGCTAGTACCTTCACCTTGGACTTCCCAGATGCTAGACTGTGAAAAATAAATGTTTGTTGTTTGTCACTCTGTCTATGTTATTTTTGTTATAGTGGCCTGAACAGACTAGGATAAAGGGCAAAATATTTTGATAGATATTTCTCCAAAGTATATTTACAAATGGTCAATAAGTACACAAAATGCTGATTGACATCATTAGTCATTAGGAAAATGTAGATAAAAACCATGATGAGGTTCTACTTCCAATCCACTAATACATCAAAAGATATATGAGTATTGATGAAGATGTGGAGAAATTGGAACCCTCATGTATTGCTGGTGGGAATGTAAAATTGTGCAGCTGTTTTAGGAAACAGTTTGGCCATTTCTCAGAATGGCAAACATAAAGTTACCTTCAGATCTAGCAATTCCACTCCTAAGTATTTACCTAAGAAGATAAAAACATATGTTCACACAAAAACTTGTATATGAATGTTCATAGCAGCATTATTCATAATAGCCAGAAATTGGAAATGACCCAAATGTCCATAAATGATGAATGGCTAAATACAGTGTGGTATATCCATACAGTAGAATATTACTTGACAATAAAAAAGCCAGTTACAAACAACTATATATTGTATGATTCCACTTACATGAAAGGTCCAGTGTTAGTAAATCTGGAGAGAGAGACAATAGATTAGGGGCTGTGTGGGAAGTGTGGTGTGGTGAAGGGTCATAGAGAGAGAATATTAATGGGTATGGGAGTTCTTCTTGTGGCAATAAATGGTCTAAATTAGATGTTGGTAATGGTTGCACAACCTTGTGATTATACCAAAAATATTAAATTACACCACTTAATAAATGAATTATATGGTATGTTAATTATACTTTCTCTCTCTGTGTGTATATATATATTATATATATATATAATATATATATACACACACATATATATTTAGGATGCTTTCCAGCAAACAAGAAAATAAAGAGTTTGAGTAAAGACAAGAGAGACAAAGAAAGAGACAAAGGCAATATATGAAGAGTAAAGTTTACCTATTTGTCCAGAGAGAGGTTTTCCAAGGTAACAGAAATATTTAAGGATTTAAGGGATAATTGTACAGTTCTTTGCTCTGTAGTGAGTGATGTGGATTTTCTCTTCATCTTCCCTATGGAATCTTTAGTAAAATCTTCATTTCTCACTAACATTTAGCTTTCTCTTTCCTTTTTGAGGTACTTGTAAAAATATTCAGTCTAATTTTAAGATTTGTGTGGCACAAGAATATTATCTATCCACCAAGGAGAGCCAAGCTATGAGATAAGAATAGAAAGCCTCACGTTCAGAGCTGTCTGGCAATGAAGCTATGAGCTTCAAAGGACTCGGGAAGATACTAAAGCACTCTTTATCAAAAAACTGTAACAAATGTAGGTTACACTTGTTAGATGATTTGAATTTCAAAATGGTCTCATGTGCTTTATCTTCTTAATGAGAATGTAAGAAAAGCAAAGTTGCCCTATTTTTTTATAGCATATTATATAACTTTATTATTTATCCACCTTTTCAAAGTGTCAAAATTTATACAGGAAAGGTACTACCTATTATTATGATGTACCATTCAGCGTACAATCCTTGCAAATACAATCCTTGACATGAAGTGTTTTTATTGATATCATTGAGATAAATGGTGTATCCTAAAACATAATCTTCCCTGACACAAGAACAGGATAATGTCACATGGAGGCAAGAAGGGGGCATAGTTAGGGATGGGTTAAGCTTATATAACAGAGACAAAACTTACAAAATCTCAAGCAAGGGAAGTTTATTTCTCCATTATATAAGAGGGTGGAGATAGGCTGGTGTTACAGGGAGAGTGGGCAACTCTGCTCAATGAAGATATCAGCCAACCAGGTTCTAATGGAACCCGAGTAAGTTTCCCTATTTTGATATTAATGTAACCAAGCTTTAAGAGATATGGGGACTACAACACAGATAACTATTAGTGTCAGAGATAGAAAATAGATGTAGATATTTTGGCTGCCAATTGCTAACTATTTCTCAGACTCCAAAGCAGACCTTCCAGTGAGAGCTTGTTCATTAGATTGTCATCACCGTGAGTACAGGGACAGCATATTGTACATCTTAGTTATGCCTGGCCTCCTTTACTCAGAGTGAGTAAGACATTCAAATGTTGTCTTGAATGAATAATCACAGGGTATAGGAAATTGGATTTTTTTTAATTGAGATATAATTGACACATGGCATGTAAGTTTAAGGTGTGCAAAGTATTGATTTGATACATTTATATATTACAATATGATTACCACCGTAGCACTAACCAATACTTCTATCACTTCACATAATTATCGTTTCTTTTGGGTGGTGGTAACAAGATCTAGTTTCTTAGCAACTTTGAAGTATAATACAACATTGTTGTCTATAATCATTACACTGTGTTTAGATCTCCAGGACTCATTTATCTACTGGCTGCAAGTTTGTACCCTTAAACAATATATCCCCAGTCCCCCTGGAAGGTGGATTTGATGACTTGCAAAGAGAGGATACTAGATTTCTCCTAGAATCTCCATGTTCTAAGAAATGTTATTGCAATTGGAGAAATATTACCTTCTCTGTTTTCCCAGGTTTTTTTCCCAAGACCTATACTTTATATGGCTTCAGTCATTCCTTATCTGATTGAAATCCTGCTCTTTGGCAATCTCACTAATTCTCTGAATTCAATTAAGACCAGGGAAGAAATACAAATGGCCCGTGGACTGACAGATTGCTGTTATAAAGGGGAAAGATTTCAAAAATACCCTTCACTGGGTAGCCTAGGGTGTTGGACACTGCCATGTTTATACTTGGCTTTGAGACTTTGAGGGTAGTTTAGGATAACTCTAGAAGATATTCTCATTGCCCAGGTTTTGTGACCATAGACCACCCTGCTTTTGTCAGACTGAGGCAGTAGTATGAATTGGGTCCCTGAATTGCAGGGTAGCTGGTTTTATTTTTAGTGCATAATGTTTATTTCCCTGAGGGATTCAGATGAATATCGTGTGCTAAGAATTTTGAACGTTTTGTTTTCAAAAGAAAATAAGCAGCTCAGATATAGGATTCTGTATGTACAGAGAGGCCCAGGTGTCGGAAACACTTACACAACCTATAAGACTCCCTGATGAGGTTTCTTTCTCCTGGCTTCACAGATAGTTCAGTTCGTGTTTACACAAATGAGAAAACAAATCAGTAGTTAACGGGAACACCGCCGTGCTGCCACGTTAACTTTTACTTTATAACCAGATGATGTCAATGCATGCAGATTACCCCAGTGGGGACTCTGCCAGGCAGGGAAGTGTGCACAGGATCCCCTCCTGCTGGGATGGCAAAATAGATTCATCTTTGTCAACCTAAATCAACAAGAAAGTGCAGTGGTTTGTGCATGTGGATGGAGGTAGAATTATATTGAGTAGCATAGCTACTATCTTTACCCTATTAATTTCTTTGGATTGATGCCGCAAATTACCACACATTCGGTGGTTTAAAGCAACAGGAATGTATCTCCTTACAGTACAGGGGCCAGAACCTGAAATCAAGATGCCAGCAGGGTTGGTCCTTTCAGGAAACCCTCAGGGAGAAACTGTTTCATGTCTTTCTTCTAGAGCCTCTCTTCAGTGGTTTCTGACAGTCCTTGGCATTCCTTGGCTTGTGGCAGCATAACTCCAATCTTTGCCTCTGACTTCCGTCACAATGTTGCCTTCCCTTTACATCTGGATCCAAATTTCCCTCTTCTTGTAAGACAACAGTCATTGGATTATGGCCTACTGTGATCCAATATGACCTTATATTGAATTGACTTCCTGTATTAGGTAAAGATCCTATTTCCAAATAAGGTCACATTCACAGGTACCTGGGGTTAGGACTTCATCTTTTGTAGGGACATAATTCAACCCACAACATGTTTAGTTTAGGATGCTTGGAAGAGAAGTCCACGTTCTTATGTCTTGTGTAGGAGTAGCCTGGAAGGGTAGTGGTTGAGGCAAAGAGCAAGCCCTTGGTGGTGTTATGAGGAATTTAGGGAAGATGGTGTGTATTTGCAGAAGGCGGGCCCAGGATTGTGCTGTCAGTCTATAAATATGTATTAAGTTTCAGCATGAGTCAGACACTATTGGTGATATGGTATTGGACAAATAGATGTGGTCTGTGGGCTCAACTGGGACAGGAGAAGAGAGGCTGATTATTCTTGTAACATGGTGCCTGTTATGCAGATTTTCTTCAGCCCATTTTCCCCAAAGGTTCATGTTGCAGACCTAGAAACAGTGAGCTGGGAGTGAAACAGACACCTGTAGGATGCACACACTCACAATGTGTGAAATGTTGGGGGCAATAGGCAGTAATTTTCTAGGCCACAAAAGGCCAGGGAAGCTTTAACACACTTTGGTTTAGACCAAAGCATAAATGAGCACTTTCTGAGAGTAATCCCTGCAACAGTGAGACTCTGGCCAGGCAACATTGGTGCCAGAGGGAAAGAGCACTGTATTAGTTTCCTGTTGCTGTTGTAACATATTGACACAATGAGTGGCTTAAAACAGCATACATTTATTGCCTTAAAATCTCCATGATCAGATGTCTGTTATGGGTCTTATGGGATTAAAATCAAGGTGTTAAGAGAACTGTGTTTCTTCTGGACGCTTTAAGGGAGAGTCTGTGCCTTGCCTTTTCTAGCTTCTAGAGCTGTGCACATTCCTTGGCTTGAGTCCACATCACCCTGACTCTGACTCTCCTGCTTCCCTCTTTCACTTATAAGGACCCTTGTCATTACACTGGGCCCATCTAAAGAACCCAGTATAATCACTGCATTCCAAGATTCTTATCACATCTACAAGATCATTTTTTTCCATATAAGGTAACTTATTCACAGGCATTTAGCATTAGTACATAGATAACTTTGGGGGTCATTATTCTACCCACCAGAAGCACCCCTAGTCATCATTGCAGAAATCTGAACCTCAGAGGCTTCAGCAGGACAGGTGGCCAGATGAGCTGCCATTTGGTCAGATAAGCCTCTGGACATTGGTTCTGTTTATCTTAGGAAGCCTTTCTGCATTCAAGTAAAGCTTTGTTTACAAATAAATACTGTTGGTTTTTGTGGTGGGGTGTGTGTGCATGTTTCTGTGTGTATGTGTGTGTATGCCTGGGAGTAGGGGCAAATGATGTTTGTATCCCCTCCCTTCAGCAATATTCAACTCCAGTGTTAGTGCAATAGTCATGCTTATTTTTTTGCATATATAACCTACGCCCTGTTGTAGTCCAACTATGTCAAAATGTCCTGATAAGTGTACAAAATATAGGCACATCTTGTGCATACTATATACTTAACGTAGTATATCAAAATGTCCGTATCCAAATATGCATTGTATATCCATAACTCATATTGTTATATATAATCTGTATCATGGTAAATTTTATAATCATCCTAACTAATAATATGAATTTTATTATATTTATATTAATACTAATGTGAATACTGCTATGTAATTTATATACAAATGTATGTGAACTATTTTATATAACTATATTAAATATATATATATATATATACATATAGATGTAGGCACAATGTGTAAATATACATTTCCTGTGGTCACATTTTATTTCTTGGACAGTCCTTTCCTTGGTCCATGAAGTTTGATAAAACAGACAATAGCATATAAAAGGTAATAAACTTTAGAGTAGACTACAGAGCAAAATACAAGATTTCAAGGAAGAGAACCAATATAACTTGAGCAATTGCTTTATATTTTATATTGCTTAATATTCTCACCAACTGTATGAGATAGTTAAATCATAATTATACCTATTTTAGAGATGAAAAAATTGAGACTCAAAAGCCAGTGAGTTTTTTAAGATCAGGCAGCAGCGTTTGTCAGAATTCGAGCTGAATTCCAGGTTTTCTGATGAATCCTACTCTGTCACTTATAATCATTATGACTTGGCATGTTTGTGCAACTGTAAATGGACGTGATGATGACAACAGCTTGTCCACAGAGAGTGGTATGGGTAAAGGTCATGAACATAAAATAATGCATGCAAGATTCTGTCAATTGTAAAACACCATGAAATGCTTTGTAGGATGGCATGCTGCTGAGTGTATATAATGGCATGTTAAATTAAATGGAACCAAGTATTCCCTCTATAGGAGTTCAGAAAAAGATAATGTCAATATAATACTGAGGAGATTGTTATTGATGGGGAATATTAATCTTTGATTAATCTAATTTAACCCTCCCACATTTCTGCTGTAGTTATTTGTTCCATCGTATAGTTGAGGAAATAAGAATTCAGCAATGATAAATAATATGCTTTCATGGTGCTTGGGTTCAAAAGTAGAAAGTCTCTAAAAGCCATATTCTTTTGACTGCTTTCCACGTATTCTCAATAAAGTTTCAAGTCCTCAGTGGTGAAAAGATATATTGGTGCTTAGTGGCACTCTGAAGTACTCACCTCTTATTCAAATAGGGCAGTGGTCTTACAGGAAAAAAGGAGACAGACCAGTGTTCAGATATTTATAATATAAAATAATAATTATTCAAATAAATCCTTATCCAACAGACTTCCTTACACTCTCAACTATCTATATTTTCTTTCTTTCTGCAAGTGAAGTCTGGCTTTTCAACACTCTGACAGTGGTTTCAGGGAAAGCAGGAGGTATTGAAAACAGGAGAAAGTTATTTTAAGGCTTCAGGGCAAGCTCTAAGTTCTTTAGATGGATTTGGTTCACATTCCTTGGTGAAACCTCTGTGCATATCAAAACCTTCTGCAAGACACCATCCACCCATCCACCATCCTTTCAGATATGCAATTTAGTGATGAATGCTTACCATCTCTTGCTTCCTTGTGTGTATTTGTAAGAAATCTGATCTCTGACCTCTAAAATAGTAAATATAGCCTTACAATTTTTCTAATTTTTTCAAGTTTTACTTGAGACAAAAAGTGTGAGCTTTTAATTAATACCTCCCAAGAATCTGCCTACAAGTATCTGGAACATACTTTTTTCTGGACTGGAATACAGATGCTTCTGTCACTGCTCCATCCAGGTGCTTTTTTTTTTTTTTTTTTGCGGTACACGGGCCTCTCACTGTTGTGGCCTCTCCTGTCGCAGAGCACAGGCTCCAGACGCACAGGCTTAGCGGCCATGGCTCACGGGCCTAGCCCTAACTGCTCTGGCGGCATGTGGGATCTTCCCAGACCAGGGCATGAACCCACGTCCCCTGCATCAGCAGGCGGACTCTCAACCACTGTGCCAACAGGGAAGCCCCACCCAGGTGCTTTTGTAACATCTCCCCACGCTATAAAAGTTTACTCTAATGTTATGTCCCTCAGAAAGCCTGCCCAGATTAGCTTTTCTCCTGTCTGAGTTGGATATATTTTGTTTTTAGAGAAGCATGAGCTTACCTAAAAATTGAGCAAATAGAGAACAGAAATCTTCTACTTAAATCCATGAAGTCTCATATAGAATTGGAATTAAGGAGATGCTTAATTTTTTAAAAAGATAAATAAATTGCAATAAATAAATGGAGAGCCAACAAAACAGTCTCCAATTAAATGGAAGATTGTCATAAACCTCATGAGTTTTACACTGAAGAGAGTTCCATAGCTTCCCTCAAACGATTGAATAACACTCTTTTTGTAAGTAGGATACAAATTCTGCTCGCTAGTATTTCTGGTTCTCTTCCTCTAAGCACATGGTCAGATTTTAGTTCCCCCATGCATTCAAGTTTAGACATGATCAGACCACTTATCTAGGTCAATAAAATACACGTCTCCTCTGGGCAGAAGAATTTACTATCTGAGATGTGATTCTCCATATTGCCCTTTTCTGTGCTATGGAGCAAGGTGATCTTCTACATGGTGAGACTTTATCCAACCCTGCATTCTAACTATATCAGAAACAAGGAGGATCCTATCCTTGCCAATCTACAATGGTTCCTGGATAACAAACAACTATTTTATTGCTCCACTGAAATTTGGGGGTTATTTGTTATGGCAGCATAACCTACTTCTTCCTAAATGATACAATAAGCATTATTTATAAAATTAACATCTGAATGTAACTTTGTTGGTTTACACTGATGATCAATTATTCTTATTCATAAAGGATGCTAGAAGGTGTTTGGATAATTCTGCTTCTTAGGCATTTATCAAGATACATTGTCCTTCCTTATTCATGAACACCATGTGGGAGTCTGTCTTGGGGTGTGCATACCATAGGAACACAAATGTCTAATACATTCCCCTGAGAATTTTTATAAGAGGTGGGGTATCTCTGCATCTTATACTGTAACTTGAGAAGTTTCACTTGTCTTATGGTTTGTATTACTTCTGTTAGGAACTATCAAAAGTCCAAATATCAGTGCTTTAAGTGTGAAAGAAGCAACTGTAACTGAATTTCATCACCAACTGTTAACTCAGAAGTAAATTGAGTTAGGGAGTTGTCACCTCAAGAATTAGAATAAGTGACCAAGTGATGCACATGTGTTTGTCTATGGATGATAACCACCCCACCCCAACAACAACAACAAAAAAACAACTTCCTAATATTTGGGGATAGAAATCCTGCTTAAATCATTGACATTTTTTAAGAAGAAAAATATCAACAACTGAGAGCTGAGGAATCAGTAAAAGCTAATATTTTGGCATTGTTTCATAGTATCCTGAGTAAAAATACAAGTAGTTGTTGGAAGTGCTTCTGAGTTACCTTCTGGAGTTGAGTTTTTACCTAATGACCCATTAAAAACAATGTAATATGTATTTGAGTCTATCCCCCAAGACACAATGCTTTCTTCCCCAATTTTTGTTCCTCCTAAAAGAAGGCACCAAGAAAGGGCCTTGTATGGGTGGGCAAGATTAAGATCAGTGAATATTTAAGCAAAATAATGCAATCTACTACACAGAAATTCAGCATCAAAACTGCCCTTCAAATTTAGAACCCAACTATAGTGTTTAGTTTCCTGAAAATTAGCTGATAAGCAACCAAGTTGATAATGACAGGATTAGAAAATAAAAACAACTCCACAGAGCTGAGCATGTTACTTTGCCTTTTCTGCACTGAGATTTTTTTTAATGTGTTTCCCACTTCACTGGGTACAAATCAAATTTCAACAAAATGATCATGATTATTCTTGAATGAATAATATGATGTCAAACATTATGTAGACACAAATCTATGTTGATCTATTTGCTAGAGGTTTTCCATTCTCCTTTTCCCAGATACACCCATGGGAAGCATTTACCTTCAAATGTCCCTGATTTCTCATAATAATGAATTCATAATAGTTTACTTGAACTGGATATTATACTCAATGTCAGTTTTCTGTCACTTAAACCTGTTCCCTTGGAGGAAACAGAATAACTTTCAGGATGTCTTAGCTGTTCTCTTTTTCTCACCCGTGCCAACAGTGTACTACTTACATAAGCCTGCTATTGACTTAGGACTTAGCCTTCTTTATCCACTTTGAACATGACAAAATCCTTAAGAGGAAACTGAGGGATATTTCCCCAGCCTTTGGATCATTATTCTTTTTTCTGTGAGAGATTTGCCAAATCTTAGCTCTGGGTTCAGCCCTAAATATCTAAAGGCATTTTTCGAAGTCTAGTCCCTCTGTGATCTCTTTCCTGGATTTACCTTAGCTTCTTAAACATAACTTTAAAAAAAGTAAAGAAAAAAAAGGAACTAATATTATACATTCCAGTCATTCTTTTCCTTAAATATGCACAGATAACAATCAGGTCTTCTTTTTCTTGTCACTTGGCTAAGATTTGAAATATCTTTGAAACTCATTCCTTTTTAAAATTCCTGTTATGAATCAGTCTTTCTACTCACCTGAACTGTTATTCTTGGAGCTGTTTGTTGAGCTCTTTCAGTTCAAAGTTTAATCCATCATTGCAGGTGTAGCCTTGCCAGGGTCAAAGAGGAAAAGAAACTTTCATGTGGAAACACAGAGTCTGCCTTGGGCAAGAGTATGAAGATGATCAAGGTCCTTAGTGCCTGAGCTGAAATCGATGACCCATTGCTTCCTGGAGGGTCCTCCGTCCCATTCATTTATGCATCTTTTATTTCCTCATTGAGTATGGGGGACAATATACCATCATAGTTAAAGATACAGTCTTTGAACCCAGACAACATGGGTCTGAATTTCTTGCTTACCCACTTGACTGACCTTAAGTTATGTAGCCATTTCAGTCCTTAGTTTTCATTTCTGTGTAAAGGGGTGCATATCACTACTCATACCCTATGGTTAGTATCTCTTTTAAATAAGACAAGGAATATAAATTGTGCAATATATTTCCTGGTGCATAATAAATTCTTATTACATGTCCCTGCTATTAACAGTAACTTTGATTCAGGCACTGAGCTTCCATTTTTCTCCCTGCTATGTCATAGGCTTTCTGATACTATAACTTCATTATTTTCCTTTTATTTTTCAAGGATTTTTTTTTTTTTTTTTGTGGTATGCAGACCTCTCACTGTTGTGGCCTCTCCCGTTGCAGAGCACAGGCTCTGGACGCACAGGCCCAGCGGCCACGGCTCACGGGTCCAGTCTCTCCATGGCATGTGGGATATTCCCAGACCGGGGCACGAACCCACGTCCCCTTCATCGGCAGGCGGACTCTCAACCACTGCGCCACCAGGGAAGCCCTATTTTTCAAGGATTTTATTTGAATACTGTGCCAGGAAAAATGTTCAGCACATTTGTTACACTCATGTTATGTTGTCATAATCTGTGTAAGGGTGTAGACTGATTGCTTCTACAGATGTAGAATCTGTACTCAGAGAGGTCAGGTAACTTATCAAAGATTTAAGTGGCATGGTTATAATTTGATTCTAGATCTATTTTTTTTTAAAGCCTTCACATCCTCTCTATACCATACCTCTTTACCCCTCAAAAAATATCAACACAGCAGTAGCACTATTTTAATGAGGAACTTTCTTTTCCCGTGCTTATTGTTTCCAAGTGGGGGGAAACACATTCACATGAACTTCCTGTTCCCTTTCCACTCTCCACAATTTTTCCCATTGTTAGTTTCAACTCAGTCCTTTTCTCTTCCCTCCTTTTAGGAGTCTGCCCATCAAAAGAGCGTGTGTGTTGTGGTGCAGCAGAGGCCCTGCAAGAAGTCTGGTAAAGATCTCACCCCCAGCAAGAACTGCTTGTGTCTGTTTGGGAGGGTCATCCTAATGTTATTAGGCACTGTAGTTTCACAGTTAGCCACATCCACCTAAACAGCTTTTAATTGTCTCTGAGAAAAGATTTTCATTTCCCTTGACCTTATTTCTAACTCTATCTCAGTTGATTTCAAATTTATATGGGAAAACATTTATTTTATTGGGTCCTCTCATAAGTCATTGTCAAGACTGGCCTTTTAAGGTAATGCCAAAAGACAGACATGTTTCATTGGACGTTTGGAAGGCCAAATACTTGTAAAAAGGGATGTTAGAAGAAGCCAGAGTTCTAATTTGTTCAGATATGCTCAAGCCTTTATTTTTCCCAGTTTTCTGTGCTGGGGCTTTCAAAGGTAAGGCTAGGTTCACAATACCTCCTATGTCTGAGGTTATTAGCAAATGATTTCAGGACACTTAATCCCATGCTCTTCTGATTACTCTCTAAGTGAGCTCTTACCAAATTTCTTGGGACAGGAATTGATTTTAGAATCAACTAAAAACCATGCATCTTTTGTCTCCCAAGTGAAGATAAAAAAGTGAGAGCAAATTTTTGCATTTAATTTATTTAAATATATTTTATTTCTTCACTCATTCATTTTTTTCTCTATCCTTTCAATGTTTATTAAACTCCTCTTCTTTGACTAGGACTCTACTAGCACCGTGATAAAATGGTGGCCAAGCATAAGGGATTCAAGTTCAGAGAACTCAAGCAGGATGCCTGTATTAGTACAGATCTGTTTTTATTTATGTCATTTTATTTTGAGTGATAAAACCTGACCCTGACAAATATTTGGAAGGATGTTCAAGTATCTGGTGGAATAGGAGAGGGTATCAACAACTTGGGAAGGAAAGTAACCAGGGAGATTCTAACTTGGAACAGCAGAGACACTTGAATCTTCTACCGGGAAGCCTGTCATTAACCTGACTCAGTTTTATGACTTTCTGTCTCTTTGTGCCTCCTTACTCTTCATTGGATATATAAGTGGATCAGACTGGATTAAGTGCATACCCTTCATCCATCAAATATGGCCATGAGGCGGATTGTCATTTAAGTAGTAACATGGCCACTGACATGTGAGGGCTATCCCCAGAGAAGGCAAAATTACTATGAACTGAGATATTAACTGCAAGAAGACTCTGCTCTATGAAATAGGTGAAATTTCTGTTTGTGTAGGTCAAAATGATAAAGTATCATTTATTTCCAATGGTCCAATCTAAACAAAATTGACTTCTTCGTTCTCATCACATCTATGATTTTTTCTCTCATATGGTCAAAGATGTCTCCCCCTAAAGTGATTCAACAATTCACATGTAATCCTCAGGCCTCCATGAAAATAATGGTCATTTTATTTTCTGCTTTTTGTTCAAGTACTTACATCCTCATTTTTCATGGGGTAATGAGAATAGGAGCTGCATGGATGGTTGGCTTCAGATGTTGGGTGGAATAATTAAGCACCTGTCCTGGCTCAAAGTAAGTGCTTAAAGAATGTTTGTTGAATAACAGAGACTGTATGAAGCTTAACTAAGGTAACAAACTGTTATGGGCTAAACTGTAGCTCCCCAAAGTTCATATGTTTAATGCATAAGTCCAGCACCTCAGAATGTGACCATATCTGGAGATAAGGCCTTTAAAGCAGTGATTAAGTTAAAATCAAGTCCTTAGCGTAGGTCCTTAATTCAATCTGACAGGTGTCCTTATAAGAAGAGGGAATTTGGACCCACAGAGAACCACCAGGGATGTACACATACAGAGGAAATGTCATATGAGGGTACGGTGAGAGGGTGACCATCTGCAAGCCATGGAGTGAGGCCTCAGAAGAAAGAAAACCTATCAATACCTTGATCTTGGTGTTCTGGCTTCCAGAACTGTGAGAAAATAAATTCCTATTGTTTAAGCAACCCAGTCTGTGGTATTTTGTTATGGCAGCCCTAGGGAACTAATATGCCAACTATCCTGGTTTGCCTGGGAAGGAGGGGTTTCTGGGAACATAGGACTTTCAGTGTAAAATTGGAAAGTTCTGGGCAAATTAAGGCAAGTTGGTCATCTATAGTTTAAGTCAATGTATGTGTATGATCCTATTGAAATTAGCTTGGAAGAGGAAAATGGCTACTATCAGAGGAGTAAAGAAAGGATCATATGTCAAGGATCTATCATAGCACCTGACAAATAGTTGCTGTTCAATAGGTGGGATTAATAGTAAAGATAAAATTAATACATCCGTACCTTATTTTATTGTGCTTCACTTTATCACACTTCACAGACATTGCAGTTTTTACAAATGGAAGGTTTGTGGCAACCCTTGGTTGAACAAGTCTATTGGCACCATTTTTCCAATAGCATTTGCTCACTTCACATGTCTGTGTAACATTTTGGTAATCTTTCAATAATTCAAAGTTTTTCATTATTATTATATTTGTTATGATAATCTGTGATCAGTGATCTTTGATGTTACTATTGCAAAAAAGATTACAACTTGCTGAAGGCTCAGATGATGGTTAGCAATTTTTAGCCATAAAGTATTTTTAAATTATATATTATTAAATTGTATTAAAAGAAGTAAACATATCTCAACTTATTCTGACAATCACCTCTATTACTACCATTTTTCAAATGAGGAAATCGACTGAATCTCAAAGAGATTAATTTTAGAAATCGTAAGTAAACCTACCAGAGGTCATGCCATTTATACGTAATGGCACTGGGATACTAGGTAAATTTGGTCTGACCCCAACTTTGTATTCCTTCCTTGAGATGCCCTCTGCAT
The DNA here is from genome assembly GCF_005190385.1 of Monodon monoceros. Lineage (NCBI taxonomy): Eukaryota > Metazoa > Chordata > Mammalia > Artiodactyla > Monodontidae > Monodon > Monodon monoceros. The sequence continues at coordinate 97,263,625 of NW_021703777.1, forward strand.
TCTTAACTCGCATTACTTCAACTGATTCCCTTTGTGGTGTTCCTTTCACTCTTTTTTAAAAAATTATATACCATATATTATATTTTCAGACTCAATACATCAGTATATGAACACATTCTTGTATTTGGGATTTAAATACTACAACACAAAATCTGAAATTAGTTTGGCTCACACAAACATATGCAAACACATTGGAAATACATGAGTGGATAATTTTTGACTAAAGTTTTAAAGCATGTTTCTTATACAAACACTGTGGCATATTGAAATTTGACATATGTTATTGGTTACTTTTCTTCTGAATTTTCCCATGTTTTTATCTAAATCACACATGCATAGATATGTTTTATATACTGAACTAAAGCTTTTGATGCTTCAATGGCTTGAGCACTAAGGTCATGATTTTCTAGTTTCTGATGTAGCTGTCCTCATGGGGTACTCTGTACTCAATCACTGATTTTCATTGCTTAATAATTTACTCAATATGTGTACCCACTTTATGTTACAAATACAAGTTATAAGTACAAATAAACCCAACCCCTCTTCTCTTAGTAGTAGAAGAATTTTCATGTGTAGTAGGGAAATTTTAGTCAACAATATAACCTCAATTTTATTATAACAATTTGTATATTGAATTAATAGCTCCCAGGGAAGATTCTAATTTTCCTCCAAGAACTATATCCCTACTCTCCAGACTCAAGGCTGAGATATGCTGTTACATAGGACACACAGTTTGGGTCTAGCTGTCTAACTTGATTTTCTTATTGTCCTCAAAGGTAAATAAGAAAAGTGTGGATAGAGCAGGAAGCAAAGAACTCACACTAAATTGCTCTTTTCTTACTTTTAGAAAACCAAGACCTCTGGTCTAATCCATCAATAAGCACCCATAATAGTCTTTGAATAATCTGGAGCAAAATAGACACAGGTTCAGTGTTCCCTGCAATGACTGTGAAGAGTGGCATGTATAAACATATGTAAAAATGTTTACTGAGAGGAAAGTCATCATGCTGCCTGGAGCTTTGTCTTCAAGGTCATTTTCACTGAGAGCTAAGGTTGTAGCTGTGACTTCTTCTTGCCAGTTCTGTTACCAACCTTGGCTGAAAAGAAGTGCTCACTGGCTAAATGGGACCACAGTGACAAAGACCTACTGGAAAATGCTGTTTTCAAGAGAGAGATGTTAGAAATCATAGCATGATATTTGGAGACTTCAATGTTTAGACACACATTTCATAGCAAATAAAAACTTGTTTTGCTGTACCAATAAGACATTTTTCTAGCTATTTCTCTCCAAATGCTCTCCAAAAATACATAGTACAGCATATCTTTTAAAGCCTAATGGTTTTTCCAAGAATGATTTATTGTAGTGAGTATTTGAGGAGGTGGATGATATGAGGTGGGATTCCCCTCTGTCTGACCCCACATCTCTGTGTGTGAATCACTCTTCCTAGGTTATGGGGTGGGAGAGACAGGTGTTCCCTGAGTTGGCCCCTGTTCCCCTTGGCCACTGTCATGTCCAGATATCTGGCTACCAAATCACATTTCTCAGACAGTGGGGTTATTTGAGCAGTTTCCCATTCATCTCTAGAACTTTGCTTAGAACTTTTTCTCTAGAACAGAGAACCAGACAAGGTGACTTTGAGGTCACTTTGGGAACAATGCAGGTCATCAATGAAGGCTTCTTTCTCCACCTCATCAAAGCAGAGTTGCTCTAGAAGGGGCTAGTCATCACAGTGAGTAGTTATGTTTCTGATCAACCCAGAATTTCTTTATATTTGGTGAGAACACTTTGCTTGCCACAAAGCTGGTCCATGAGGTTGGGATTGACTCAGCTGGAGTCAAAGGTCAACATGTTGTGGTCATACTTGAAGTAATACATCTCAGGGGCTGGGAGTGTGGATGGATATAGATGTTCTGGCGGCCTTAGAGTCTGCTACAGATGATCGAGGGCATCGTCTCAGCCTTCCATAGCAGCTGTGGTGGTGCCCTTGACAACAGCAACTCTCTCTTTCTCTGGCTGGCTGAGAGCCTGCATCTACCTCTGATTGGGATCGGTGCCCTAGTGGCTGTAAACATAGGGTGTATCTCAGGAATTAATTGTCCTGACATTGATCAGTATGGGCACCCATGAGAGAAAAGGTAACCGGGGCCCTAGGAAATGTCGAGTGGGAGGCTGTGGCTGGAGGCAAGAGGATGCTTCCTCAAGGGGAGAGGGTCACCACTACCAGCACCACCATTGAGCTTCATTCTTATCATAAACCTGGCCTCAGGGCACTTTCTCTCATAATTTCTATGTGGTCCAGGTGGTTTGTTCAGTATCATCATCAGCAGCAGCAATAGAAACATCTGGTCCATAGAAGGACATGGAGGATGAAGGCGGGAGAGGCCAGTCTGGGACAAGCTGCCAGCCTCACATGCCACTTGCCGCAGGTCAGGAAGGCATATCTAGTTCAGATTATATGCAGGAGGTTTCGGGGGGGTACTATTCAGTCAGTGGGCTTCCCCCTGAGGGTTCAGCTCCATTGGAAGTACTGTGTCTGGCTGGGATGGACCTCATGTTTTGGGTGTGGAGTGGCATCTGGTCACAGAACAGGCTAGCTTTGTTCTGGGTCAGGGGTCTACTTGACTTGGTGTAGGGTAGCTTCTCTCTCTCTGCTTAAATAGGGAGAGTGCATCCTCCTGGCCTGGGAGAGGCAGCTCCACTTTCTGTTCTGTAGAAAGACATGGAGTATGGGCACCTCTCCTCAGGAGACAAAGGAGGGGCGAGTTTCTACTTTCTTTTGCTTCATAGGAAGGTTTTGAGATGGCCAATTTGTGACTCGCTACTCTCTTCATAGAAAGGATCTTCTGTTCTTTAGAGAAGGGCAGAATGAAAGATCAAAGGGTAATCTTCAGGGAGGGCACAATCCAGGGAGAGGAGGGCACTGCTGCTCAGGCAGCTTCTTGGTGTTGCCAGTGATGATGCTTTTGCCACAACTCTCTCCACCCTGGAAGCCCAAGTCTCCTTCAGAAGTTATGATCAAACAGGTCAAGACGGAGGCTGCTGTGCACAGGGTCTCTGCCCTGGGTGAGGCTTGGTTCACTCCTGTCTAGGAGGTTGGACTCCCTCTGGAATTCAAGAACTTAGAGGCTGGACACTTGCTTCTTTGGCTGTTATTGTTTGTCAAAAATGTTTATCTTAATGTCATTTTTTTTAATGTCTACAATCACATGGAATTCCATGCCATAGAAGAGTTAAAAAATGTAAAGGAAACAAGTGTTTATTAATTAAATATGATATGCCAGACACATTCTCCACTGTTTTATTGTATTAAGCCTCACATTTAACCCTGTGGGTTAGGTCTTATTACCTCATTTTATAGGTGAGTAGATTGAGCACAGGCTTAACTCAATTTAGAGGGCTATGAATCCAGATAGTGTTTGTTTGGGAAAAATTCTTCAATAACTAGACACTTTTTCCCTTGGGACAACTAATGCCATAGACTTCAAGTTTTCTTAAATGATCTATTTAAAATAATTTTAATACATTTATTATCTAAAATAAAAATAGTCTCTTGTAATCTCCCAGTAACCTTGTGAGGATAGCAGATTGGTCCATTTCGTCATAATTTATGTATGAGGACACTGAATTCCAGAGACTAAATGATTCACCTAAGGCCAGGGTCCCCAACCTCTGCGGCCAGAGATTGCTACAGGTCTGTGGCCTGTTAGGAACCAGGCCACACAGCAGGAGGTGTACGATGGGCAAGTGGACAAATCTTCATCTTCCTCTCCCCATTGCTTGCATTACCGCCCGAAAAATCCCCCCCACCCCTGCGCTGTCTATGGTGCCAAAAATTTTGGGGACTGCTGACCTAAGAGATCTCAACTTACATTTAATGAAACTGTATTCTTTTGATATTGTCTCCTACATGTTAGTCTGACATTTGTTTTACTTTTCCCTGCTTTTGTTTGTGGGTTATGATGAAGGCTACTGAGATGAAGAATACCCTGGGACCATACTTCACATGTTCAGGACTTTGCCGTTTTTAAAGGGCTTTCCCATAACCTCACAAATGCATACTACTTCTGAAATTTAAAAGATTATGGAGAACATGTCACACAACTCCATCTCTGAACAGGAGACATGTTCAGGACTCAGTGGTTTCCCCAAACACAAAGGATGTCAGTGTACCCAAGTTCCAGAAGGTTAAACTGAGTCTTGAAGAACTCAGGTATACTGCTCATTGGTGACAAGGCTGATATAGCAGCAGGCAAGCTGAAAATTAGCTTTCCTGAAAACTAGGGCAGTTTTCTTTTCTTTCCTTTTTCCTTCCTTACATGTTTAATGAATTAAACTTTTTTTGCTTAGTTGCACATGGGACAGCTCTATCATTCCAAGCAATGTGAATAGGGTTTTAGATGGTGACATCATCATAGGCTAAGATGTGTTCATTGCTATAAGCAGAAAGCTTCCGGCAGGCTGCAATTTAATGAGGCAATCTCAGAGCAGCTTAGACCATTGTTTGCCTTTTGTCTTTGTTTGCAAATTCAGCACAACTTCATGAGAACTGCCAGAAAATGACATGAGTCTAGCAAAATTACTCATAACTCAAGGGACTGGGTGAAGCCAAACTGTCATCACCTCTTCCTGTGGCAATTTGAGATGGCCAAAGAGACAGGCACCTGCAAGATGGTTTATAAGGTCAGGATAACAGCAGCAGCTAGGTGTATACACTTTCCCTAGCAATTCCACCTTTGAGACCCAGTATCCTGGATTCTACCACAGTGATTGAAAAATCTCTGTTGCACAGAATATCGCCTGTAAAAGTCACTTTGTAAAAATAGTCCTCGAAAATAAGGTCTCAATGAGAGTAAAGATAATGATTGGGTTTCCAAAACTAAATAAAGAAAGAAAACCACCCAACTTTTATTTTTATTAGACATGTAGCATGTTGCAATGGAAGAGAGGAGGAAAAGGAGGAGGGGAAGGGGGAGGAAGAGGTGGGGTAGGAAGAGGAGATGGAGATTCTGGGAAAGCCCATTAAAAATGACAAAGTACTGAACATGTGAAGTAACATCTCCAGTATATTTTCCATCTCAGTAGACTCCATCATAACCCACAAATAAATGCAGGGCAAAGTAAAACACACGTCACACTAAGATGTAGGACAGAATCTCAAAAGAGCACAGTTTCATTAAATATAAGTTGAGGTCCCTTAGGTGAATCATTTAGGAGGAGGAGAAAGCAACAAGGACCATTCTGAAAAATAAATAACTTTAGTGCAAGGTTGTTAACAGAGCCCAAGACCTGGTACCTACACCCTAGGGAGATTTTGCCCTTCCAGCACCAGTGTGATGAGAGTAGGATCAAATAATATGTGAGGGTCCCCAGCCTTTCTCCACATTCCTTCCCTCCCACCCCTAATGAAAATTTTAACTTTCTGTACTCTCATCCTCACCCTCCAGGGAGAGTGCCTAAGCTTGCTTGCTTGCTGGGCTTGTGAGATTCGCAAAGCTTGAGAGGAGAGAGCTGCAGGTGCTGGAGGAAGGGAGAGGACTCCAAGCCTGTTCAGTGAGAGCCCCTCCTCTTTCCTGTTCATTGTTATTTTCTTGTAGATAATCTGAATAATGGGTAACATGGATAGAGAATTATAAAACAAGCAAGGCATGATACTAATTACCTTTGGGAGGAAGATACAGGGAAGAGTGTATGGAGGGGGTTGTTTGTGACACTAAGAGCAGGCACTGGATATGGGATATGGGGCAATTGGGAAAAGATTTTGCAAATTCTTACTAACTTGCTTGGGAAATATATGGGATCAATGGAATAACTTACTTCACCTTTTTGGATGTTTAATTTTTTTAATGGGACCTTTTTTTTTCTTTTTGAAACAATAATGGCTGTAATTTATCTTGCATTAACTATGTATATGCACTTGCTATGGACTAACATCCCTTATCTGCAATCTGCACTCTTTATAAATGGAGAGTGCTGTCTGCTTCGTATACATAAGGACAATGAAGCTTAGGACATGTTCATCTTGCGGTCGGCTCTGGAGTAAAAGAAAACATTGCCCACATGCCATTAATGGGTTGTGCTCTGCCCCTGTCATCTGTTGATTCTCTAGCGTCTATTGTTTGTCTTGATCTCCACTTTGTGGCTGGTATTTTGAACCTGACTGTGTGTAGGGGTGAAGGAGTGGCCATGGACAAGCAATGTGGTTCACGAATGGACTACATGAGGACTCAAACTATGTCAGCACCTTGATCGTGGTGAAGTAGAGTAATATTTGAGTTATTACTCTTAAATAAGATTACATTCCCTTTTCCATTTTGGAAAGCTAAGCATTCATTGCTATAGGGCAGGTATAGCACAGCAGAATAGGAAACGAAGACATAAGTGGCCCTGACATTTTCTAGGTTATGTCAGTTTCTCAATCATAAACTCACTAAAGTAGGGTCTTAACCTAACTCTTTTTTTTTTCTTTTAACATCGTAATTAGACTATAATTTCTTTAAAATAGTGTATTAGTTTCTGCTTTATAACAAAGTGAATCAGTTATACATATACATATGTCCCCGTATCTCTTGCATCTCCCTGCCTCCCACCCACCCTATCCCACCCCTCTAGGTGGTCACAAAGCACCGAGCTGATCTCCCTGTGCTATGCAGCTGCTTCCCACTAGCTATCTACTTTATGTTTGGTAGTGTATATATGTCCAGGCCACTCTCTCACTTTGTCCTAGCTTACCCTTACCACTCCCCGTATCCTCAAGTCCATTCTCTAGTAGGTCTGCATCTTTATTCCCATCTTGCCCCTAGGTTCTTCTGATCTTTTTTTTTTCTTTTTCTTTTTTTAGATTCCATATATATGTGTAAGCATACGGTACTGTTTTTCTCCTTCTGCCTTACTTCACTCTGTATAAGAGTCTCTAGGTCCATCCACCTCACTACAAATAACTCAGTTTCGTTCCTTTTTATGGCTGAGTAATATTCCATTGTATATATGTGCCACATCTTCTTTATCCAGTCAGCTGTTGATGAACACTTAGGTTGCTTCCATGTCCTGGCTATTGTAAATAGAGCTGCAATGAACATTTTGGTACATGACTCTTTTTGAATTATGGTTTCCTCAGGGTATATGCCCAGTAGTTGGATTGCTGGGTTTTATGCTAGTTCTATTTTTAGTTTTTTAAGGAACCTCCATACTGTTGTCCATACTGGCTGTATCAATTTACATTCCCAGCAACAGTGCAAGAGGGTTCGCTTTTCTCCACACACTCTCCAGCATTTAGTGTTTGTAGATATTTTGGTGATGGCCATTCTGACTGGTGTGAGATGATATCTCATTGTAGTTTTGATTTGCATTTCTCTAATGATTAATGATGTTGAGCATTCTTTCTTGTGTTTGTTGGCAATCTGTATATCTTCTTTGGAGAAATGTCTATTTAGGTCTTCTGCCCATTTTTGGATTGGGTTGTTTGTTTTTATGACATTGAGCTGCATGAGTTGCTTGTATGTTTTGGAGATTAATCCTTTGTCAGTTGCTTCATTTGCAAATATCTGTTCCCATTCTGAGGGTTGTATTTTCATCTTGCTTATGGTTTCATTTGCTGTGCAAAAGGTTTAAAGTTTCATTCGGTCCCATTTGTTTACTTTTGTTTTTATTTCCATTTCTCTAGGAGGTGGGTCACAAAGGATCTTGCTGTGCTTTATGTCATAGAGTGTTCTGCCTATGTTTTCCTCTAACAGTTTGAAGGTGTCTGGCCATACATTTAGGCCTTTAATCCATTTTGAATTCATTTTTGTGTATGGTGTTAGGGAGTGTTCTAATTTCATTCTTTTACATGTAGCTGTCCAGTTTGCCCAGCACCACTTATTGAAGAGGCTGTCTTTTCTCCACTGTATGTTCTTGCCTCCTTTATCAAAGATAAAGTGACCATATGTGCGTGGGTTTATCTCTGGGCTTTCTATCCTGTTCCATTGATCTATATTTCTATTTTTGTGCCAGTACCATACTGTCTTGATCACTGTAGCTTTGTGTTATAGCCTGAAGTCAGGGAGCCTGCTTCCTTCAGCTCTGTTTTTCTTTCTCAAGGTTGCTTTGGCTATTCGAGGTCTTTTGTGTTTCCATACAAATTGTGAAATTTTTTTTTCTAGTTCTTTGAAAAACAACAGTGGTATTTTGATAGAGATTGCATTGAATCTGTAGATTGCTTTGGGTAGTAGAGTCATTTTCACAATGTTGATTCTTCCAATCCAAGAACATGGTATATCTCTCCATCTATTTGTATCATCTTTAATTTCTTTCATCAGTGTCTTATAATTTTCTGCATACAGGTCTTATGTCTCCTTAGGTTTATTGCTAGATACTTTATTCTTTTTATTTCACTGATAAATGGGAGTGGTTTCTTAATTTCACTTTCATATTTTTCATCATTAGTGTATAGGAATGCAAGAGATTTCTGTGCATTAATTTTGTACCCTGCTACTTTACCAAATTCATTGATTAGCTCTAGTAGTTTTCTGGTAGCATCTTTAGGATCCTCTATGTATAGTATCATATCATCTGCAAACAGTGACAACTTTACTTCTTTTCCAATTTGGATTCTTTTTATTTCTTTTTCTTCTCTGATTGCTGTGGTTAGAACTTCCAAAACTATGTTGAATAAGAGTGGTGAGAGTGGGCAACCTTGTCTTGTTCCTGACCTTAGTGGAAATGGTTTCACTTTTTCACCATTGTGGATCATGTTGGCTGTGGGTTTGTCATATATGGCCTTTATTATATTGAGGAAAGTTCCCTCTATGTCTACTTTCTGGAGGGTTTTTATCATAAATGGGTGTTGAATTTTGTTGAAAGCTTTCTCTGCATCTATTGAGATGATCATATGTTTTTTCTCCTTCAGTTTGTTAATATGGTGTATCACGTTTATTGATTTGTGTATATTGAAGAATCCTTGCATTCCTGGGATAAACACCACTTGATCATAGTGTATGATCCTTTTAATGTGCTATTGGATGCTGTTTGCTACTATTTTGTTGAGGATTTTTACATCTATGTTCTTCAGTGATATTGGCCTGTAGTTTTCTTTCTTTGTGACATCTTTGTCTGGTTTTGGTATCAGAGTGATGGTGGCCTCATAGAATGAGCTTGGGAGTGTTCCTCCCTCTGCTACATTTTGGAAGACTTTGAGAAGGATAGCTGTTAATTCTTCTCTAAATGTTTGATAGAATTCTCCTGTGAAGCCATCTGGTTCTGGGCTTTTGTTTGTTGGAAGATTTTTAATCACAGTTTCAATTTCAGTGCTTGTGATTTGTCTGTTTATATTTTCTATTTCTTCCTGGTTGAGTCTCGGAAGGTTGTGAATTTCTAAAAATTTGTCCATTTCTTCCAGGTTGTCCAATTTATTGGCATATAGTTGCTTGTAGTAATCTCTCACGATCCTTTGTATTTCTGCAGTATTAGTTGTTACTTCTCCTTTTTCATTTCTAATTCTATTGATTTAGTCTTCTCCCTTTTTTTCTTGATAAGTCTGGCTAATAGTTTATCAATTTTGTTTATCTTCTCAAAGAACCACGTTTTAGTTTATTGATCTTTGGTATTGTTTCCTTTATTTCTCTTTCATTTATTTCTGATCTGATCTTTATGATTTATTTCCTTCTGCTAACTTTGGGGTTTTTTGTTCTTCTTTCTCTAATTGCTTTAGGTGTAAGGTTAGGTTGTTTATTTGAGATGTTTCTTGTTTCTTAAGGTAGGATTGTATTGCTATAAACTTCCTTCTTAGAACTGCTTTTGCTGCATCCCACAGGTTTTGGGTCTTTGTGTTTTCATTGTCATTTGTTTCTAGGTACTTTTTGATTACCTCTTTGATTTCTTGGTTATTAAGTAGTGTGTTTTTTGGCCTCCATGTGTTTGTATTTCTTACAGATTTTTTCCTCTAATTGATATCTAGTCTCATAGCACTGTGGTTGGAAAAGATACTTGACACGATTTTGATTTTCTTAAATTTACCAAGGTTTCATCTGTGACCCCAGATATGGTCTATCCTGGAGAATGTTCCATGCACATTTGAGAAGAATGTGTATTCTGTTGTTTTTGGATGGAATGTCCTATAAATATCAATTAAGTCCATCTTGTTTAATGTATCATTTAAAGCTTGCATTTCCTTATTTATTTTCATTTTGGATGACCTGTCCATTGATGAAAGTGGGGTGTTAAAGTCCCCTACTATGATTGTGTTACCATCAATTTCCCCTTTTATGGCTGTTAATATTTGTCTTTTGTATTGAGGTGCTCCTATGTTGGGTGCATAAATATCTACAATGTTATATCTTCTTCTTGGATTGATTCCTTGATCATTATGTAGTGTCCTTTGTCTCTTTTAATAGTCTTTGTTTTAAAGCCTATTTTTCTGATATGAGAATTGCTACTCCAGCTTTCTTTTGATTTATATTAGCATGGAATATCTTTTTCCATTCCCTCACTTTCAGTCTGTATATGTCACTAGGTCTGAAGTGGGTCTCTTGTAGACAGCATATATATGGGTCTTGTTTTGCTTATTCATTCAGCCAGTCTATGTCTTTTGGTTGGAGCATTTAATCCATTTACATTTATGATAATTATTGATATGTATGTTCCTATTACCATTTTCTTAATTGTTGTGGGTTTATTATTGTAGGTCTTTTCCTTCTCTTGTGTTTCCTGCCTAGAGAAGTTCCTTTAGCATTTGTTGTAAAGCTGGTTTGGTGGTGCTGAATTCTCTTAGCTTTTGCTTGTCTGTAAAGCTTTTAATTTCTCTGTCAAATCTGAATGAGGTTCTTGCTGGGTAGAGTCATCTTGGTTGTAGGTTTTTCTCCTTCATTACTTTAAATATGTCCTGTCACTCCCTACTGGCTTGCAGAGTTTCTGCTGAAAGGTCAACTGTTAATCCTATGGGGATTCCCTTATTTGTTATTTGTTGTTTTTCCCTGGCTGCTTTTAATATTTTTTTTTTGTATTTAATTTTTGATAGTTTGATTAATATGTGTCTTGGCATGTTTCTCCTTGGATTTATCCTGTATGGGACTCTCTGTGCTTCCTGGACTTGATTAACTATTTCCTTTCCCATATTAGAGAAGTTTTCAAGTATAATCTCTTCAAATATTTTCTCAGTCTCTTTCTTTTTCTCTTCTTCTTCTGGGACCCCAACATTTGAATGTTGGTCTTTTAGTGTTGTCCCAGAGGTCTCTGAGACTCTCCTTAATTCTTTTTATCCTTTTTTCTTTTTTCTGCTCTGCAGAAGTTATTTCCGCTATTTTATATTCCAGGTCACTTATCCATTCTTCTGCCTCAGTTATTCTGCTATTGATCCCTTCTAGAGAATTTGTAATTTCATTTTATTGTGTTGTTCATCAGTGTTTGTTTGCTCTTTAGTTCTTCTAGGTCCTTGTTAAACGTTTCTTGTATTTTCTCCATTCTATTTCCAATATTTTGGATCATCTTTACTATCATTTTTCTGAATTATTTTCCAGATAGACTGCCTATTTCCTCTTCATTTCTTTGATCTGGTGGGTTTTTGCCTTGCTCCTTCATCTGCTGTTTGTTTCTCTGTCTTCTCATTTTGCTTAACTTACTGTGTTTGGGGTCTCCTTTTCACAGGCTGCAGGTTTGTAGTTTCCATTGTTTTTGGTGTCTATTCCCAGTGGCTAAGGTTGGTTCAGTACATTGTGTAGGCTTCCTGGTGGAGGGGACTAGTGCCTGTGTTCTGGTGGATGAGGCTGGATCTTGTCTTTCTGGTGGGCTGGTCCACGTCTGGTGGTGTGTTTTGAGGTGTCTGTGGCCTTATTATGATTTTAGGCAGCCTCTGTGCTAATGGATGGGGTTGTCTTCCTGTCTTGCTATTTGTTTGGCATAGGGTGTCCTGAACTGTAACTTGCTGTTTGTTGAGTGGAGCTGGGTCTTGGTGTTGAGATGGAGATCTGTGGGAGATTTTTGCCATTTGATATTACGTGGAGCTGGGAGGTCTCTTGTGGACCAGTGTCCTGAACTTGGCTCTCCCACCTCCGTGGCACAGCCCTGATGCCTGGCTGGAGCACCAAGAACCTGTCCTCCACACGGCTCAGAATACAAGGGAGGAAAAAAAGAAAAAAAGAAAGAAAGAAGAAGTTAAAATAAAATACAATAAAATAAAGTAAAATAAAATAAAGTCATTAAAATGAAAAATAAAAAAATAATTATTAAGAAAAAAAAATTTTAAGATATAATAAAAAAACAAATGGACAGACAGAACCCTAGGACAAATGGTAAAAGCAAAGCTATACAGACAAAATCACACACAGAAGCATACACATACACACTCTCAAAAAGATAAAAAGGGGAAAAAATATATGTATCATTGCTCCCAAAATCCACCTCCTCAGTTTGGGATGATTCGTTGTCTATTCAGGTATCCTGCAGATGCAGGGTACATCACGTTGATTTTGGAGATTTAATCTGCTGCTCCTGAGGCTGCTGGGAGAAATTTCTCTTTCTCTTCTTTGTTAGCACAGCTCCCGGGGCTCAGCTTTGATTTGGCCCCGCCTCTGCATGTAGGTTTCCTGAGGGCGTCTGTTCTTTGCTCAGACAGGATGGGGTTAAAGGAGCAGCTGATTCGGGGGCTCTGGCTCACTCAGGCTGGGGGGAGGGAGGGGTGCAGATGCGGGGCGAGCCTGCGGCGGCAGAGGCCGGCATGACATTGCAACAGCCTGAGGAGCGCCGTGTGTTCTCCCGGGAAGTTGTCCCTAGGTCACGGGACACTGGCAGTGGCAGGCTGCACAGGCTCCCGGCAGGGGAGGTGTGGATAGTGACCTGTGCTTGCACACAGGCTTCTTGGTGGTGGCAGCAGCAGCCTTAGCATCTCATGCCCGTCTCTGGGGTCTGCACTGATAGCTGCGGGTCGTGCCCGTCTCTGGAGCTCCTTTAAGCAGAACTCTTATTCCCCTCTCCTCACGCACCAGGAAACAAAGGAGCAAGAAAATGTCTCTTATCTCTTCGGCAGCTCCAGACTTTTTCCCAGACTCCCTCCCGGCTAGCCGTGGCGCACTAGCCCCCTCAGGCTGTGTTCACGCAGCCAACCCCAGTCCTCTCCCTGGGATCTGACCGAAGCCAGAACCTCAGCTCCCAGCCGCCCAACCCCACCCCGGCGGGTGAGCAGACAAGCCTCCCGGGCTGGTGAGTGCTGGTCGGCACCGATCCTCTGTGCGGGAATCTCTCCGCTTTGTCCTCTGCACCCCTGTTGCTGCGCTCTCCTCTGTGGCTCTGAAGCTTCTCCGCTCTGCCACCTGCAGTCTCCGCCCGCGAAGGGGCTTCCTAGTGTGTGGAAACCTTTCCTCCTTCACGGCTCCCTCCCACTGGTGTGGGTCCCATCCCTATTCTTTTGTCTCTGTTTTTTCTTTATTCTTTTGCCCTACCCAGGTACGTGGGGAGTCTCTTGCTTTTTGGGAGGTCTGAGGTATTCTGTCAGTGTTCAGTATGTGTTCTGTAGGAGTTGTTCCACATGTAGATGTATTTCTGATGTATTTGTGGGGAGGAAGGTAATCTCTGCTAATTCTTAATTCTTCTGCCAAGAAGGCCTACTCTTCTGCCATCTTAAAGCTCCTCTTCTCCTAACTCTTAATACTCCTTTTCAGTATGACGAGCAGTTATGCGTAACCATATGACTCTCAAAGCAGATAAAAAGAGTGAAATATTTATTCTGGATTCAGGGCTCCATCTTTAGTTAATTCATGTTTTTTTTCTAAATCCCTTGACTGATCCAGACCTTATTTTCCTCAGTGTTATATAAATATTGCAATTTATGTCAAGAACCTAGCACTTAGCAGAAGCTCAGTGTGTGGCAGTGATGAATAGGGGGAAGGGGTGGGGTAGAAAACAGGGAGGAAGAAAAGTGAAATGGAAATCAGGTTCTTTTTATTGTGTAAAATATTCTCTTACCAACTATAAATTTCTATGTAAGTCTTAAATGGACAATTCCTTAACTCTTGGGTACTGCAGTCTGTTGAAAGAACATACATTTTGGAGTTGAGTATTCTTAAACTTTTATTATTGCTTCATACCCCGTGGTATGCTGGTACATGTTTAACAGCTGGCTCTCAGGGCAGGGGCCAGGGCTGCTTCCTAGCAATTGCTGATTTACATGTTGTAAACAATTCCACTGTGGCTGATTTTCTGCTACCAAAGTGACACCCCTGAACACAGAGTGAGCTCTTATAAGCTGGTGTGAGCTGGGTTCAGTGTACTTCCCACAATGTAACCCTGCAGAAAAATTCTCTGAGACCCAGTTTCCTGGTCCAAAAAGTGGGTGTATCAGTAGATGTCTCCCAGATCTAGGGCCATTGGGCAGATTAAATGTGACAGTTCATAGAACTACTAAGCACAGTGCCTGTTACTCAGCAGTGAACAATGAATATTGGCCCCTTCTTCTTATTTTTTATTTTAAAAAAAATTTATTGGATTATAGTTGATTTACAATGTTGTGTTAGTTTCTGCTGTAGAGCAAAGTGAATCAGTTTTATATATACATATATATGTATTCATAAAACTCTTTTTAGATTCTTTTCCCATATAAGTCACTACAGAGTATTGAGTAGAGTTCCCTGTGCTATACAGTAGGTCCTTGTTGATTATCTGCTTTATATATAATAGTGTGTATATGTCAATCCTAATCTCCCAGTTTATCCCTTCCCTTCCTTTCTCCTCTGGTAACCATAAGATTGTTTTCTACATCTGTGACTCTATTTCTGTTGTGTAAATAAGTTCATTTGTACCATTTTTTTTAGATTCCATGTATAAGCGATATCATGTGATATTTGTTCTTCTCTGTGTGACTTACTTCACTCAGTTGACAATCTCTAGGTCTGTCCATGTGGCCCCTTCTTTTTAAGGATAATTGAAGGTTAAAAGTGCAAAAAAATTTCTTCAAGGTTGTGTTGATAGAGAAGTGGGAAGGGAACCAAGTTCTCTTAAAAGAAACAATATTTCTCTTACTTCTGCACCTTATTTTTTATTCTACCTCCATAATAATCTAAACATTTTTCCTTGGCTCTCATTTCATCTGATGAGAGCTATCTGGTCAATCACAGAAAGGAAAAAAATAAATGCGAAACCATAACTATGGCCTTGGTGCCATGTTTGCTTTATAAATAAAATGAATCTTTCAGAATATTCTGTCTGATAAAATGACATAGCCAAGACCCTAAAGCTGAATTTATAAGATCTTAATATATGGGTTTCAGGATTTTAATAAAAAGCGTTAAAACACTTGATTTATTATAAAGGTTGCAAAACAACTGGCTATACACACAAATATATGTATATATGTATATATATAATACATATACATACATATGTACACATACATATATTCATATTTATACATAAATCTGTATGTGTTCATATACATTAGATTACAATATTTTATTCATAAATTTTTATGTGATTTGGAACAAGGAAACCAAGAAATAATTAGTTTGTTGATTTATTTTCTCATTTATTTATTCATTCATGATTTTAATAATTCAGGTATTATATCTTTTTAGAATATCTGCCACATGTCAGACATTGGGCTAGGCAAGAGGTCACACAAAGATGAATTTTATAGGTCCCTTGCACTGTAGGAATTAACTAACTCCTGGGAAGATAGAAATACACAAAGATAATTACAATTTTAAAAAGTGCAGAGCATCATCATAAAAATAAAAATGGGAGACAGTTTTTCTTCAGTTTTGTGAAGTAATGATTTTGCAGGGAACCAGGTGGAAGAGAGTATTGCTTTTAAGACAGTTTTAACTTTTTGCTTATATACTGATATTGAAGGACAGAAACAGAGCATTGGCTCCCAATAATTAAGCATAGAATCGTCTCTTTGAGCTCCTATACTGAGTATTACCTAAGACTTATTACACCCTGGGTTCAAAGTCTACCAGTACCTACATGGTGATACATATATTGGCCTGTAGATGGCAGGCTTCGCTCATTGTTCCAGTGGATTTTATCCACTCCTGTTAGATGCCCTGTTAAACTTTGCGCCAGAGCAGTCTAACCCTCTGTCTAGCACTGCTCCGCAAACGAGTTACGTATTTATTTACTTGGTTCATCTTAAAACCTTGTGGTGCGACATATTTATCATGTCAGGAATTTTTAATGTTCCTGAGCATTTTGTGAGCACAGCTCATAAATGTGTGTGTAGGCAAGACTTAAGCTTGAAAGACTTTTGATCTTCGGATGTAAATAAGGAATTATTTAAGAAAAAAGTCGATACTGTAGAAAAATCCGGTAAATTAAAAATAGAGGCCACTAACCCCGAATATAAACGTGCCTGCTAAGCACAGGCACTCTGCAACACCTCCACACCTGTCTCTTCTCTGAGATTATGGAAATCTGTGAGCGTTTGGCCCCAGGGCTGGAATTATTTCAAATAAGCAGGCATTTATTGACTTTCTACTATGTGCAAGACACTGCATTAGGTGATAGGGGAATATGTAGTTGAATAAGCATAAAAACCTGGCCTTTGAGACTCATAATTTTAGGAAGGAAGCTAATAATAACGCAGCTAGAATGTTACATCAGAAATTCCAGCAAGGTGCTATTAGAGTGGAGGTAGAGAGGATATCACACCCAATAATGGTGGATGAAATATTTGTGGAAAAGTTGGAATTATAATTGGCTGAGGGATTATACATGGAAACTTCAAGGGCAGCTCTGAGGAGAAAGCGCTCCAAACATTTGCATTATTTGGAGTTTTGCAAGCTCCTTAGAGGCAAAAACTGTGTGCCCCTTTTTCCTTTTCCCCCCATTTTCTGTAATACATAAGGAAATATTCAATGAAATGGAATTTTAGATTTCATGGTCAACAAATCCATATAATTCCAAAATAAATGAGTCTCTATCCTCTATGCAATTTCTTAAAATAATTATATACTACATTAAAATATAGCTATTTGGAAACTTTATAGTTTTTAATATATGCTTATTGTAAAAAGTTGCAAAATTCAAGAAAAATATTAGATAGTAATAAAAGTAACCTGCAATCCTACCTCCCTGATAAAGCTATTCCTGATATTTCAGTGTTAAATAAACTTTAATGTTTAAATAAGCATCCTAATAGCATGGTGCCTACATTTATTAAAAGCTACTAAAATCAGGCTAAAATTATTGACACATAAAGCCAGTCATGAGCACAATGACACTTCCCTGCCTTGTTAAAAATTGTAAGTGAGGGCTTCCCTGGTGGCGCAGTGGTTGAGACTCCGCCTGCCGATGCAGGGGACACGGGTTCGTGCACCGGTCCGGGAAGATCCCACATGCCGCGGAGCGGCTGGGCCCATGAGCCATGGCTGCTGAGCCTGCGCGTCCGGAGCCTGTGCTCCGCAACGGGAGAGGCCACAGCAGTAAGAGGCCCGCGTACTGCAAAAAAAAAAAAAAAAAAAAAAAAAAAGTGATCAATGAAATGGATTTCCATTTTGAAACTAGAAAAAACTAACTATGCATTTTTTTCCCAGTGACATCTCATCTCTGGGCTTTGTATCTAAAAGCTTTGGATTAAGTTTAAGCTAAAATGAGTTATTTATTGGGTAGTTCCTTCTCCTTATGAAACTCTATTTCCTTTTCTATAAAGTGATGTCATAATATCTACTCTCATTTATGAAATTGAAGAGTAGCTATGTGCTGGACCTGACACATAACAGGCGCTCATGAAGTGTAATCCCCACCCCCGCCTTATGTCAAGTAAGTCCCTTTTCTCTTGCTCACTGAGAATTTCTGAGAAGCTTGTCAACATTGCCTTAGTCCAGGATTTCTCAGTCTCAGTGCTATTGACATAGGGGTCATATAAATTTTGTTATAGGGGCTGTAGGATGCTGTATGATGTTTATCAGTAGCCCTGTTCTCTACTCAAGGGATGCCAGTGGCAACTTTTCTAGTTGTAGTAATCAAAAATATTTTCAGGCATTGTCAAATGTCTTTTGGTTGGCAGAATCACTCTGAATTGAGAATCACTGCCCTAGTCCCTTAAAGAATGCCTGTTCAGTGGCTATAGTGGATGGGAAACGTCTCTCTCTAACAGACTCATGCTGTACACCATCGGCTGCACAGCTGCAACTCTGGTTGAGAGTCTTCAAGACCTGCCTTCCCCAGATTTATTCAGCAGATACTGTGACCCCTTACTGCCCTTCCCTAAATCACTTACTTCATAAGAAGTCTTGGGCACAATAGTTTATGTCTCAGCATCATTTTCCCCAGAGAGCTCATGAAGTCTATAACTCTCTTTTTTTTTTTAATTTTTATTTATTTATTTTTGGCTGTGTTGGGTCTTCATTGCAGTGTGCAGGCTTCTCATTGAGGTGGCTTCTCTTGTTGTGGAACATGGGCTCTAGGCACGTGGGTAGTTCTGGTGCATGGGCTCTAGAGCACAGGCTCAGTAGTTGTGGTGCACAGGCTTAGTTGCTCCGCGGCATGTGAGATCTTCCTGGACCAGGGCTCGAACCCATGTCCCCTGCATTTGCAGGTGGATTTCTTAACCACTGCACCACAAAGGAAGCCCTATAACTCTCTTTGTTGCCATAAGTTAATTGCCTGGTTTACCTCAGGTAAATGCTTCACCCATTGAATTAGCTTCTCCAACTGCACACCCAATCTATCCAAGTGGGCTTCATCCTTTGGTCCTGCTTAGTCATCTGGTTTCCCACTGGCACTGTCTTAAACCACAGGACACTTGGCTGAGACCCTGGCATCTTTCATAGTTTGGAATCATTTTAAACTTCCAGGAAATTGGGTCTCTATATCCTCAGTAACTGATATATATAGTTATATATATAATTCTTGGAAGGAGGGGTCATATTGTTTGAATATGACTGTGATGAATATCTCTATGAAATAAGGACAATAAAATTGCATCAAGATTTAAGCTAAACCATACTGTCTATACTTGTCTTTTGTTTTCTATCTTATCTTTTTCTGCCATTTTATGATTTTACAGAGTGTACACAATTATACTTACGTTTATTCATTTATTTAGGTGACTTCAACCATGTTTTACAGTTATGTCATATTTCTTACCATAATAGCTCTGCCTGCATGGAAAGGCATGAGGTTCTGCACAACACCTAACACCATCCAGTTTCCTTTCTGACAATGTTATGATTTTCATGCTTAAATAGATGTTTCGTTGAAAATAGGCTGACCTCTGAGAAACATCTCATCACCGCCTCCCTGAAATTATAGATACTTTCCTGCAAGAACTTCCTATTTTAGTGTATTTGTACCTGACCATGCTATTGGATATCCTTGGATTTCAAATTAGGTTCAAATAAAGTAAAACTTTTTACCATACTGCATATTGAACTTCTGGAATGGTTTTGGCCATATCAAATTCCTTTATTCAAATTTTTCTAGATTCTGCCTTATTTTTTTCCTCCCATGAGTTCTACAACCTAGTGTTAGTCAATATTTCTCAAAAAGCAGGATCTCAGGGCTTGAGTGTCCAAATCAAAATAACAGAGTAGGAAGATCTGAACTCACCTTCTCCCATGGACACAAAAAAACTACAACTACATAGAGAACAACTATCTCTGAGAACAACCTGAAGTTTAGCAGATCAGATTTTCTTTAACTAAGGATATTTTTAAAAGGCCACATGGTGATGGGTAGGAGGGGTAGAGATGTGGTCTAGTCAGAACTCACACCTGGTATGAAACTCCACAAACTGGAAGAATATTACAACTGTAGAGGTCTCCCCTGAGGAATGAGGGGTCCAAGCCCCATATCAGGCTCCCCAGTCCAGGGACCCTCACTGGGAAGGTGAACCCCCATAACATCTGGCTTTAGAAACCATTAGGGCGTATGTGGGACAGAGCCAGAGGGCTGTGGGAAACTGAGACTCTGCTGTTGAAGGGTTCACACACAAATTCACCCACTCCAAGTTCCAATGCACGGTCAGCAGCAAGAAGAGTACCTGAGTCATATGAGATTGTGATTCATTGACTAATTTTAGAGCATGTGCTGGAGGGGCAGGAATCTTGTAGAATCTTCTCTGATGAAATTGCTGGCTAGTGCCATTTAAGAAAAACATAGCCTTCACCTAGAAGTTGCAGCCAGGCTTTATAGGGTGGGGACTGTCCTTACCTACCAATGTGTCTGCAGTAGTCACAGTTGAGTCATGCAGTGAGCCAGGCCAGGGACATAGCTACAACAATTATTGCCCAACTGCAACAGGAAGGCACATGCAGCCCACACAGGGGATATCACTGGAGCACCTGGCTCTAGTGACCAGGGGATACTGTTCCTCTGGGCCCCACAAGACACCTTCTATGTAAGGCCACTTTTTCTAGTCTGCAAAATACAGCTGATATGCAAATACATAGAAACAAAGAGAGTTAAGCAAAATGAGGAGACAAAAGTATAGCTTTCAAATGAAAGAAAGACAAAACCTCAGAAAAAGAACTAAGAAAAATGGATGTAAGCAATTTACCAGATAAAGAGTTCAAAGTAATAGTCATAAAGATGCTCACAGAACTCAGGGTATGATTGGATGAATGCAGTGAAAATTTCAACAAAGTGATAGAAACTATAAAAAATAACCAATCAGAACTAATAATACTATAAATGAAATGGAAAAAACACTAAAAGGACTCAAGAGCAGATTAGAGGGTGAAGAAGAATGAGTCAGTGATCTGGAAGATAGGGTGGTAGAAGTATCCCAGTTGAAATAGCAAAAAAAAAAAAAAAAAAAAAAATTACAAAAATGAAGATAGTTTAAGGGACCTCTGGGACAATATTGAGTATACCAACAATTCACATTACAGTGGTTCCAGAAGGAGAAGAGAGAGAGAGAAGAGGACAGAACACCTATTTCAAGAAATAATGGCTGAAAACTTTCCTAACCTGAAAAAGGAAACATACATCTAAGTCCAGGAAGCACAAAATGTTCCAAATAAGATAAACCCAAATAGACCCACACCAAGACACATTACAATCAAAATGTTAAAAGTTAAAGATAAAGAGAGAATCTTAAAATCATCCAGAGAAAACATTTGCTTATATACAAGGGCATCCCTATAAGACTATCAGCTGATTTTTTAGCAGAAACTTTACAGGTCAGAAGAGACTGGCACAATATATTCAAAGTGCCAAAAGGAAAAAAATATAACTATGAATACTCTATCTGGCAGGGTTATCATTCAGAACTGAAGGAGAGCTAAAGAGTTTCCCAGGCAAGTATAAGTTAAAGGAGCTCATCACCACTAAACAAGCCTTAAAAGAAATGTTAAAGGAACTTCTTTAAATGAACAAGAAAAAGCTATAACTAGAAACAAGAAAATCATGAAAGCAAAAATCTCACTGGTAAAGGCAAA
The DNA here is from genome assembly GCF_005190385.1 of Monodon monoceros. NCBI lineage: Eukaryota > Metazoa > Chordata > Mammalia > Artiodactyla > Monodontidae > Monodon > Monodon monoceros. Next base: position 97,284,970 of record NW_021703777.1, read on the forward strand.
CTTAGGTTAAAGGTTGTGGAACAAACATCTATAAAGAGAGCATGAAGGTTAAAAGACAAAAGTAATAAAGTAAATCTATATCTAAAAAAAATAAAGTGATATACAAAATAAAAAAGATGTAAAATATGATGTCAAAAACATAAAATGTGTGAGGAGGTGTAAGAATGTAGTACTTTAATAATGTGCTTGAGCTTTAGTGACCATCAACTTAAAATAGACTACTATATACATAGACTGTTATATATGAACCTCATAAAAAACACAAACTGAAAACTAAAGCAGATACACAAAAATAGAGAGATAAGAATACAAACATAACAGTAAATAAAGTCATCAATTCACAAGGGAAGAAAACAAGATAGGAAGAAAAGAACAGACAAGAACTACACAAACAGCCAGAACACAAGTTAAAAAAAAAATGGTAATAAGTATATATGTGTTGACAGTTACTTTAAGGGCAAATGGACTAAATTCTCCAGTCAGAAGATACAGGGTTGCTGAATGGATTTTTACAAATCCATATATTTGGTTCCTATAAGACACTTACTTCAAATCTAAAGACACACATAGACTGAAAGTAAAGGAATGGAAAAGATTTTCATGCAAATGGAAACAAGAAGAAAGCTGGGGTAGCGTTACTTATATCATACAAAATGACCTTTAAAACAAAGACAGTAACAAGAAACAAAGACAGAAATTGCATTATAATAAAGGAATCATCACAATAAAGGGCTTTAAAAATTGTAAGTATATATGAACCCAACATAGTAGAGCCTAAATATACAAAGCAAATATTAACAAAAATAAAGGGAGATGTTGACAGTAATACAATAATATTAGAGACCGTAACACCTCACTTGCATTAATGGATAGATCACCCAGACAGAATTCCAATAAGAAAACAATTTCACTGGTCTTAGATGACACAGACCAGATGCACTTAATAAATACATACAGAATATTCAACCCCAAAACAGAAGAATACACATTATTTTCAAGTGCACCTGGAACATTCTTCAGGATAGATCACATGCTAGGCCAGAATGGATCTCCAGGATAGATCACAAAAAAAGTCTCAATAAAATTAAGAAGATAGAAATCATGTCAAGCATCTTTTCCAAACACAGTGGTATGAAACTAGAAATCAATTACAAAAAGAAAGTTGGAAAGAAAACACACACACACACAAACAAGTGGAGACTAACCAACATGCTACTAAGCAATTAGTGGGCCAGTGAAGAAATCAAAGAAGAAATAAAAAAACTGACATAATCAATCATGGAGAATCTAAGATTTCAACTGTTCCCACTAAATCTCTGGAGTCTCCCAATATATGTCAGTATTTAACATTCTCTGCAATCCTCTGTTTAAACCTATGGAAGGACATCATCTCAAATGATTTTCTATTGAAGTACTCCACTGTGTGCGTTCTGCACATGCGTGTGTGTGTGAAGGTGTGTGTATGTGTAGTAGAGAGAATGTAGAATTTACAAGTTTCAAGGTGTTATAGATTAAAGGAGGAAGGGTCATCTTAAATTGGGTTTCCCCAGTAGTAGAGTATGAGATGAAGTTTTGAATGCAAATAGTGTCTTGGGTGATCCCAGGAAACACTGGTAAGGAGCAGAGAAATAATACAGAAAAAGGAACACAGATGTATTATTACAGGTCTTCTGAGAGGCAGAAACCAAGATGGGATTAGAAGCATAATGATTTTATTAGGAGAAAACATCTGTACAAAAGAAAATGGGGAGGAACTAGGAGAAGCTGAGAAGCAGATTTCCTTCCTTCCCTCTCTCCTTCTTTGTGAAGGAGAGAGGGAAGGAAGGAAGGTTGGTTGGAAGCTTCTTAGATTGTTAAGTGAGTTCGCTAAGGTCTACAGGGAATTCTTGAACCCTAGTAAACTATCAGAGGAGTATTGCATCTGCCTTAGTATCCCTGTATCTCTCAGTTGTTGGCTGAGAGAAATCCATGGGAAGCATGGTCTTGGTGCAAAGGTGATGCTGGAGTTGAGAACAGAAAGCAGATGGAGCTTGCAATTAATTTCCTGCAGTCAGATATCTGGCAGGTGTATTCTCAAAGCCAAAACAGAAGCCAATTCAAGGTGTATTAGTGAGCATGCTAATGACATGGGCATTTGGGCTTAATCTTGCTCAGGACGTCTGAACACTGTGAACAGACCTCAAAGACCCTCCTACCTGAGGGATGAGGAAGCTGAGATACTCATCCACTAGGTGCTAAGTGACATTACCTGAGGACTTTTCACAGGAGTATCAACGACCTGGTACCTCTGGCCTGCCCCTCGCTCAACCAGAGAAAGCCCCCAGGCAGAGAAGCACAGGTACCTGAGCAGGTCACTGGCACACACAAAATGGAAAGTACCAAGAGGATATTGGCAGAGAACCAGCAGAATCCATGACAATAAGCTAAGGAAAAAGAGAAGCAAATTTTCCTGAATTTAGCTAATTATTTGTTCTTGAGCCTTTCTAGGATTTTCAAGATTCGAGGGCAGTCAAGTAGCATTTTCTTTCTGTTTATGATTTCCCTCTGAGACTATCATTGCTTTAGGCAAATGTATTCATGTGAAGAATCATTTTTCTCCATGTCTGAGCCTGTAATAAATGTCAACACTTTTTGGCAACTGCCACTAATGCTGCAAACCTACCATTAACGAAATTGAAATTACATATGTTGGAACCCTGGATCAATTTATTTCAAGGGACATCCAAGATAATTCTGGACAGGCAGTGAAATTTCTCCACTTCTGCGGCTCTGAGCCTCTTTCTGGACAATGAAAATGAGATTTCTACTCACTTTTCTTTTTCTGCTCAGTTTCTTCTCATTCGTACATAATGCACACACACACACACAATGCTAGCTTTATTAATTCCCCTCCAACCCGGCATCCTCTCTAAAATACTTAGTAAAACCACGTACTCAGGAAACAAAGTTAAAGACTTTAATGTATGTTTAGTGGAACCTCTAAGATGTTTAATGAATAGTTCTTAAATTTCCCTAAGAATCATAAGATATTGGGACAAAAAGTAAGTTCAGACAATATCAGTGCTTTATTTTACAGGTGAGAAAAATAAGTGTCAGAGAAGGAAGCGACTTGCCCAGAGCCATACATCTTGTTAGTGACAGAGCTAACACCAGAATTAAGGTTGCCTGACATCCGGGCTAATAATGTTCCATAGAATTTGATAATTATAAATTTAATAACAATAAAATAGTAAGAAGAAATGGTCTTTGTTATGTTCTAAATTCTGGTATAAAGACTTTTTGTACATTGTCTCAAAAAAGGAAATCTTTAATAAGGTAATGGGTCATTTAGGAGGCAGTGCAGCAACCTGGCTTAAGAGCGGAGAGCCACTAGGATCAGAATGCTGGCGTCAAATTCTAACTCTAACATATATTACCTGCTTGACACGGAGTGATCTCCCTGTGCCTTTTTTTTCTCCATAGTAAGTACTAATACCTATCTCAGTATTGTTAGAAGGATTGTATGGGATTATACAAGCAGAGTCCCTAGGTGGATCATGGTGCATATTCAATAAATACGAGCTATTACAAAGCCATCTTCACAACAGCTCTCTAAGGCAGATTTTATCATCCTTACTGTACAGATGAGGAAACAGAAATTTACGAAGGTGTCGCAGCAGCAAGTAGAAGAGCTATACCTCAAACTCACCTACTGAGTTTTACCCACCTTGCTTCTCGTTTTCTCATGCTGATTCTCATGCAATGATAATATATCCATCATTTAACTTAAAATGTGCTTCTCATCCCATTTGGCAAATCACATCCCTCTTCCTTTTTTTTTTTTTTTTTTTTTTTGCGGTACGCGGGCCTCTCACTGTCGTGGCCTCTCCCGTTGCGGAGCACAGGCTCCGGACGCACAGGCCCAGCGGCCATGGCTCACGGGCCCAGCCTTTCCGTGGCATGTGGGATCTTCCCAGACCGGGACACGAACCCGTGTCCCCTGCATCGGCAGGCGGACTCTCAACCACTGCGCCACCAGGGAAGCCCATCACATCCCTCTTCCTGGATGCAATCTCTCTCCCTGGGTCTTATAATTCTTCTTGAAGTGACCAGTGTGGTTTTCATCACATACTCTTCTTCATTGGGTAGGTCATGGCCCTGTATCAAGGCCAATGTTACTCATTTTCAGAAAAAAAAATCATCTTCAATTCCTCAATATTAAACCTAATGACGACTTTTTATCAACACTATTTGAGACAGTTTTTTTGCCTTTTTATAAGTTTTGTGAAATGGTTTCTACAGCTATTCATTTGCATTTCAGTTTATATAGTATATTTCACATATCTGTAGGTCTCCTACTGTCCCTGGACTTTGCCCTTGCTTTCAGAGAGCTCATAATTAAAGAAGAAAATACTGGGACTATAAACAAATATCTATCATGAGGCAAATATCAGTTTAATAGGAGAAGATATAGACTATAAAATTCACCCTAATGAAATGTAACTTATAATGTGAGTTTTAAAGACTAGAGCCACAAATTGTAGAGTATCAATGCTGTGCCTGAACCAAAGTATGTAACTGCTCTAAGAACTTGGAACAGAGAGAAATTAAGCTGTAAGATAATGTAAAAAGACAGAGAAAAGAGATGTAGAATTATCTGAAGCAGAATATAGTGCCTGGGATAACTAGACTCCAGAGTGACATTTTCAAATATATTAATATACTTATAAAATAATGTGCCCATAAGAATGGGTTTGCCTTGTAGTATAGAAAGAGAAGAATCAGAGGAATTTATGATCAGTGTCCAAGCTATCAGCTGTCACTGGCAAGGATCACCATGAATATATTAGCCCAATTGCCCTTGACCATGGGACTTTTTTCACAGTTCTTGTTTTCATGCCTACTGAAGGGCATTAAAGAGATACTGCACTGATGACAAAGACTTTGATTGTTTACACTCTCTGACAATGATTTCACATGGTTACTTAATGACTGTTTCTGGTTGTGATTTGGTGTCCCTGTTCATTAGCTACAGAGGAAGAAAACGCTAAACAAGAGATCTGAACATCTCTGGCCCACAAGATGATTATATTTCTCATTGTAAATTGATAAAATGACACACTGAGAACATATTGGTTTTGTATTTGTTTACTTCGTGAGTCATTCTCTTAGTGTCTTGTCATTACTGGGGGCTAGTTAAGCAGTATCTGGGCCCTTAGAGTAGAATCCAGTGAGGATCTCTCTTAGAAGACACTTCACCATTTCCAGATCCATGTCTATCTTCTATTGATGACTACACCTTTAAAGGAAAAATATTACTTTCTGAGTTTCTTTGAGGGAAGTAAAAGACCTTATTAGGTAAACACCTTGATGGTACATTGGGGTTGATTCTGAGGGTTGAGAGTATGGTTTGAAAGAAATGAACTCTAAATATAAGATGAAAAGGGATTTAGGATTGAGGTAAAGAGAGGCATGAGAGAATAAAGGGAGGTATGATTGCATGACACTCATTAACATAGAAGAAAACTGAATCCCTATTTGGTATAAATGGCCAATGTAATTTTTGTATTCCAGTGATACATTAGAATTATCTTTTCAGTCTTCTGTGCAAATAGAAGTTTCATATAGATGGATAGGTATGTTATTGTTATTTTTGTTGCTGGACTCAAGAGAAGAGAGCTACATATCAGGTTTGTTTTGACATATGCGTGAGTAGAGACATCATCTCCATGATGATCCACAAATTGAATTAATTCAGAAGAAGCAGAAACTGCTAATCAGGGGTACCTGGAGAAAATGTGAGTCATTTCCTCCCAGAATCCCTGGAATGCTTGAAAAGGGTGAATTCTACATTGATTTAAATCTGAAAGCACAGGGTGTATCTGTTGACATTTTCATTTCATAGAGAAATAATTACTCTTTCTGTTTTTATCATAGGAATTAATAGAAAAGAGGGATCATTTTATATTGGGGCAATCATACAACATGTCATAGATGATACAGCAGCCAGGTGGAACTTTGAAGCATAAAGCTGTTTTCTAAAACCCAAAATTGATGTTAAATAAGGGATTAAATAGTGGTTATAAAGGGGATGTGGGAGGGTGAACTGTGTAGAAAGGAGGTTCTAAGCATTTGTGAAAATAAAAGGGCTCTTTGGTGGTCACTGAGCACAGCATTTGGTTGGAGGACAGGGTTTGGGGAGGAATGTAATGTCTGTATCCCTCAGTCCACTGGAAGAAGGACTGCTAACTATGGAACCACATAATGACTGGAGGTCTTGGGGGCATGTTTTCTTGTGAGAAGCCATTCATGAGGCCATTAATAGAACCCATGAACTGCTGAGAAGCTATAAAACCAGAAGCCAGGAAGTCCATCTGAAGTCAGGAATAAGGAGAAAGCAAACATGAGTTGCTCTGGGCCTTACTCTAATGCCAGTGGAAGATGGTCCAATGCTACTGGTGCCCCAAACCATGTCCCTCAGCCCACCTCTGATTTCAGTGACATTCCGGTGGATGGTTTCACTTACCCTGAGAGCATCCCACCCCAAACATACCTAGTGAGACTGCTTTTCTACTACAATGATTTCTCTGAAGTCACTGAAGTTTATTTAGCTCATGTACCTGGTACAGCACACAATGGTGGGTGAATAAATGCCTCCAAGTGAATTCCCCACTATTGGGAAATGAAAGTTAGGGGGTAAATGCCCCTTGTTCCAGCCTTCAGAAAGGTAATGCTTAAGCTCATTCTAGCAGATTTGAAATTCCCCAAGAGCTTTGAGTCCCATATTCCACCATGGTAACCTGCTTCATAATGTACCTTCCTCTCCTTGTCACACTCTCCCCACTCCCTCACAATTGTATTCAGGGGTACCTCCCAAATAAACCTACTCCTAAGTCCTTGTCTAAGGTTTTGTGGTATTAAAATTTGTCAATTATGAAATAATTTGAGAGAACTTGGTGTCCTTGAGATACAGACAGGGAAAAGCTAGAAAATTCTACATCTTTACTGGGCCAAGGTACTTAAGAAAATAGTCCATTCTTGCAGGAATTGAGAGGAATGGGTCTGCAAGAATAAGCTGGAATCAGAATGCAAAGGATTTAGATCCTTAGGCTAAGACTTTGGAAATTTAAACCATGGAGAAACAGTAAAATTTGAGGGGCTCAGATGTAACAGGATAAAACTGAGATTTTAAGGAGACGATTAGCATGTCTCTAACTGATAGATGAATTTAGAAAGACTTGAGTTAGAGGCAGAATGACCTCTGGCATGTTAATCAAAAACCAATAATGCGGGCTTCCCTGGTGGCGCAGGGGTTGAGAGTCCACCTGCCGACGCAGGGAACACAGGTTCGTGTCCCGGTGCAGGAAGATCCCACATGCCGCGGAGCGGCTGGGCCTGTGAGCCATGGCTGCTGAGCCTGCGCCTCCGGAGCCTGTGCTCTGCAACAGGAGAGGCCACAACAGTGAGCGGCTTGTGTACCGCAAAACAAACAAACAAAAAACCAATAATGTTTTTATTTTTTTTTCTACTGTTTAAAATTTAATATATCCATTAGGTACCTACATCTGTAGTCTTAGGCAAAAAGATCAGTTTTCCATCAGTGAAAAGAAATCCCTTTCCCAGGCGTAGATTATATGTGAACATGCTTGTAATTTTCTTGTTGACACCACAAATTCTCAATATGCGTTTGATTATTGGACTTCAAGTTCTAAAAGGTGATTTTGGGAGAAGGCATTTGAAAACCTATTCAGATTCTCTTGGCTCAATAGAAATTGGTAGTACTAGTTATTTGATGAGAGGTGAAGACTAGCCTCTTCTTTGGAGGATTTACCTCCACAAGGTGAAACACATGAAAATGGGAAATATTTTATTTTAGAATGTCTGAATACAAGATCAGTATTTATCATGGAGGTTGCAGACATCCCACTAAGAAAAGTTCAACTACAATTTGGAGAGATGTGTTTGGTGGGTTTGCAAAGGAAATCAGCTTTCCACTGAACGCAGAAGGCAGTTTGTAATGAAATTCAAAATTGAGTGAAATTGGTCCAATCTAACAACCCAGAAAAGAAATTTAAGTCTTTTTAGAAGACCTCAGTCAAGTTGCAAATCAATAGGAGCTGATTTATTATCTGGGGCATATAATGAAAACCAAATTTTCGCTGGGTTCCAAAGTGCCTGTGCCATTAAAATTTTTGAGCTTTAGTGGAACCTGCAAGCAGAGACAAAGAAATACATATAAAGGCAAGAACAAACATTGCTAAAACTTAGTTTGGAGAATTTTTAATGTTTTTCCAGTTTCCTTGGCCTGGCATTCAACACCCCCGTGTATTATATCCAGCACATGTTTATAACTTTGTGTAACAGAATTTAAAATGGGACCTTTGTTTTCTGCTTTTGCTCTTCTCTGAGACTCCCAAAAGCCAAAAACAAAACTAGGATTGGTGGTTAAGTGTTCACACATTCTCAGACTGGTTCCCAGTCCCATAGCCCTCAAGGGAAGAGAAAGCATAATATATAAACTGTGACTTGGTAGATTTTCCCACTAGTTAAAAAACTATGTTCTCTAATCTCCTTTTAGTTCCAGATCAATCTGTGCAAAAATTTTATTTAATCAACTAGCCTTATTTACATATCATGACTTATTAAAATGTAACTTCTACCTGTAAAACTATTTGAGACCGTTTCTTTGTAGATTTTAGAAAGGTTAGCATGAACTACAACTGCATTCAATTAACTCTCTAAACTATATAAGTAATCATTTATTATGTCATTGATTAGATTTCAGGATTAAAGAAATAATAAATAAACTATAATCTTTTCTCTTGTGGAGTGCAGCATCTGAATGCAATAGGTACTATTACAGAGTATGCATAAGGCATGGAGGACATACTAAAGGGGAAGTTATAGACTGGATTGGAGGAAGGTATGGAGCTCAATAGTCAAGTAAAGAAGTATTCACAGAGCATGAGTAACCTGATCTGGGGGTGAAAATCAGTTTGAGAAGAAGATCCCAGACAGACTGAAGGCACAGAGGCCTTAGAGGGAAGTATCCCAGAACCAACAGGGAACCCTGAAGAGCTGGGTGTTGTGTGTATAGGAAAACAACACAGACCATGAAGCACATTCAGTAACACGCTGAAAAACTGTGGATTACAGTATAAGTGATGATAATCCTTAAACGCTTTAAGCAAGGATGCAGTGCAATACAGTTTTCATTTTGCCTATATCATTTTAGTGCAAGTGGAAAAAGAATTGAAGTAGTAGATTTTGGAAGATAGGAGACATTTAAGGGAAAAGACTGAGTAAAATTGAACATCTACTATTATTTCAGACATTATACAAGGCACTGGAAGCAAAAAGAAAGCACAGCACTCTTTTTAAAAATTTTGTTTGGGGTGCTTTTGTTTCAACTGCTTTACCAAGAAAGAGATGGACCAGTCCGGGCCATCAACATGTATGAAATATCTGTGATGGTAGTCTCCATGTCAGATACTAGATATGTGCTAATGTATTTAATTCTTACATCAGTGTTTTTGAAGAAGTAACATTATCCTCATTTTACAGAAGCAGAAAATGATATATATATAAAATAAAAATTATATATGTATATGTATAATAAAAATTATATATATGTATATATATAATAAAATAGTTCAGAGTCTATATTTGGAAATCAGTCAGATCTGGATCTTAAACCTGCTTCTATTATATCACAGTCCTATGAGTTTGGGCAAATTACTTGAAGGCTGTGATCTTTACATTTACTTACTTGTAGAATAAGAAACATACTTCCTTCTTGCAGCATTTTTGAACATGTAAGAGACAGTAAATAAACTTATTTCAGTGGCTGGAAAATACCACTTACTGAATAATAACTGTGATAATGGTGACATTGTGTTTCACATTTGATTGGGATATGTACTGGTGCTATTTACTATGATGAGAAGACACAGGAACAGGTGTGAGAGAGATGACTGAATGTTTAGTTTGGGGAATGCTGATCTGAGAGGCCCAGGAGACGTAACAAGTGCTGCTGTCCTGGTGATACAGACCAGCGTTCTTGGCCTTCCCCAATCAATAGAATTTGACTAGAGGCGAGACAAGAAATTCAGGCAAGGTTGTATTGAGGCCCCTACTGCAGCAGTAGGGGAGAAAGAACAAGTAACAGATTCCCTTGCTCACTCCCAGAGCAGGGGCAAGCTGATTCCTTATATGAGGTGAGGGCAGGGGTATGTCCAGGGGTCAGGCCAGAGGGGTGGCTTAGGTGTTCTGCCCACCCCTTTGTGGTGTTGAGTGCAGGGGGCAGGCACAGTACCCTGCTTTTGCTCCTGACACCTGGTTTTTGTTCCCAGCTCTTCAGAAGTGGCAGTTGGGTTTTTTGGTCTTTTTGTATCTTTCTGTCTATAATTTGCCCCTACTGAGCATGCATGCAGTTAGTTGTAGTCCCATATAGTTTCTTTGTATTTTGTTGCTCGAGGAGAGGTTTGTCCAGGTGCAAGCATTGCAGCACTGCCGCAAATGGTCCCAGGTCTCAACCTGTCTCACTGGTCCACACTGTCCTGGTCTACTTGAGTTCTCCAGGGTAGTTGTAGAGTGTAGCTTTCAGCACACTGTTAATTCCTTATCTCAGGAGCCTGGATCTGAGTCCCTCTTCTTTGAAAAATTTCTCCAATATCATTGGGACTTGTTCTGTTTCAAACAGGCACAATCTACAAGTATGAGATAGCTGATGCTCCTGGGGGCAACCCTCAAACAGTGGGAGATGGGAGTTGTTGATTCATGTGATAGCTTTCCAAAACTCTGGTGGGATAATTCCCAGGTAGTTTTACACAATTTTCAGAGGGTCTCCAAAAGGATGAAATGCTTGTATTCCACAGTGATACCTAACTCCTCATTAACACAATATTCCCTGTCTCACTTCACCAATTCTCTCATGCTTCTTATAACCCAAACAAATTATCTGTATTCAAGCCTTGTCTTGGGGTCTACTTTTGGGTAAACCCAGACTAGAACAGATATTCAAATGAAAATATCTGTTGGTTTATAGCTTACTCCTAATTGTTAGTCCAGTGCTAGACACGAAAATGGCATGCAGTGAATGGTTTCTGAATGACTGAATTGATGGAGCTAGAGGATCATTTTAAACTAGGGGTAATATATTTTTAAATTAAGTATAAGTGATAGCTTAAGGCATAAGAGTTAGCTGAAAGTTTGGAATTGGATGGGATTAGTCCAAAAAAAAGTATTGAATGGTAAGAACAAAGAAGGCAGGGACACAATTTGGATCAACGTGAACATTTTTACTGTAATAAAATATACATAACACAACATTTACCATTTTCACCATTTTTAAGTGCATAATTCTGTGGCATTAAGTATATTCACAATGTTGTGATATCATCACCACCATCCATCTCCAAAATATTTTTGTATTCCTAAACTGAAATTCTGTACCCAGGAAACACTGACTCTCCATTTTCTTCTCCCCTCAGCCCCTAGTAGTCACCTAAACACCAACTTTTAATGATCAGGTACAGAAAGACTACCCAGAGGCAGGTATTTACTAAGGAGAAGAAAATGAAAGTGGGTTCTTTAAACTTAGAGAAGATAGTTTTAAGAAAGGAAAAATGGCCCAAAAGGCCCATGGAATGTAATTGCTGCCTAGAGGTTAAGTTAGATAACAGCTAAAATATATCTATTGAACTTGGAGATGAGACATTTCCATAAGATATTTCCATGGAGTAGTGAAAATAGAACCATGCATGGTTACAGTGGACAGAAAAGAGAGTTGGATGATGAATTGGGTCCAGTGAGCCTATGCTGGTCTTTTGAGAAAGTTTTGTTTCCTTCACAAACATTTGAATGTCCAAATTGTGTTAGACTTTATACTTAAATTAGAGAAGTGATGTAATATCTTTTCCTGTAAGAACTCATGATCCAGGATTCTCTCAGTAGAACATTTTGGCTAGCTAAACTAAAACTGATTGCTATATGCCAGTCTCTTTGCTGTATGTTATCCCATTCTTTTGACATAAGTATTACTGTCCAATTTTTACAGATAAGAAAGAGGAAAATCTCTGCAATTGAAAAACATTCCTGTGGTATTTTAATACTATCTTTAGATGTTGCAATTAGAGTCAATTCAAGATCTTTTGCTTTTTCCACCACTCTGGTAGGTACACAACTTTGGAAGTTATGCTTCCCTGCAACACCCAGATAATTGGGGATCAGGGAAGGGAAGACTATTGGCTAAGTATAAGTATGAGTCTTAGGCATATTTTGGTTCCAGGTAATAAAGCTATACATTTCTGTATGACTCATTGCCTTCTATCAGGAACATGGGTTCCAAAAATGCAATTAGTACCAAGTTCAGGTTTGATTTTCTGCAAGTATTAACAACACTAGTTTGAGTTTAGCTTCAGTTATAACCTTCTCTATGTGAGCTTCTTTAAAGCCTCCTCCTTCTCATTGCCTCTTCTACTTGCCTGTGTACATGAGTTCAAATATTTTCCACTGCAGCTTACAGAAACTGAATTCAAGCTAACTTAAACTAAAATTAAGTTTAACTTAAAGTGGACTATTGATTAAAGAAACAATTTAAAAGGCTCACTAAATTCAGGCATGACCTGATAGAATTTTCCAAAAAGGTTTTTGGAATTTGGTCTCGCTTTTGCTAGCTCAATTCTTCTCTCACAGGTAATGATGCCATTATTTAGTGGACTCTGCTCAAGCGGTCCAAAGACGGGGCTCCTTGCAGATATAGGCTTATATTCTACTAAACAACAATAAAGGGAAGATGATATAACTTTCCTATTAATCTCAGTCAAGGTGCCTCTACTGACGTTAAACATCCTTGTTTTGGCCACATGCACATCCTGAGGATAAGACTTTGGGTCAGCCTGCCTGAACCAATGGTGCCAAGAGTGAAAGAAGTGGGACAGGATGACTCCCCAAAAGAAGTAAAGGAAAGAGGATGCTTAAAAGACAAACCTGTAGATGTATTTTCACAGCATTTATCACAATGCATTTCAATTTTCTATATTTTTCACTTAAGCCAAGTCCAGCATGTTACATTCATATGTCTTTTCATCATTTATTCATCCAAAACATATTTATTGAGCATTTACTATGTGACAGGAACTCTACTAAATCCTGAGGACATAGTGATGAATAAAGTAAACAGGTTTTCTGGCCTCACAGAACCTAGAGTCTATGGTGAAGACAGACATGGAAAAAAAAGATAAGTTTTATGAAAGGAGAAATATAAGGTTCTAAGGTCCTCTAGAAACCCAGGACAGAGGGCTTTAAAGTACATGAGGAAGTTGGAAGACACTCTCTAGTAAGGGATATAATTATAGATTTCAATAAATGCTCCCTAAATGAGAAAATGACTAGCCACATTAGGCACTATTTAATTTAATTTATTTTATTTTATTATTTTTTTGTGGTATGCGGATCTCTCACTGTTGTGGCCTCTCCCATTGCGGAGCACAGGCTCTGGACATGCAGGCCCAGCGGCAATGGCTCACGGGCCCAGCCGCTCCGTGGCATGTGTGATCCTCCCGGACTGGGGCACGAACCCGTGTCCCCTGCATCGGCAGGTGGACTCTCAACCACTGCGCCACCAGGGAAGCCCTAGGCACTATTTTAAATGGCTATAATAATACCTTATGATGCAGGTCTTTATTTTTCAGAAGACCTCCACACTGTGTACTACATGTTCATATCCTTGTTACTATAGATATACATATATATTCACACATATAACATCCATCTATCTACCATCCCTTATCCACTTTGGGGGAATATATACACTTTTGAAGAAGTATAGAAGACCAATGAGACAAGAGTTGCCCAGAAGAGAGGGGAGACTGCATCTTGATGAAGCTGATGTAGTAAGAAGGGGTTGCATCATAAAGGATCATGTTGCAAAGCAAATGGTTTAAGATACCATGAGCCCTTGGAAGGTTTTAAGTTAGGAAACAACAGTATCACCTTTTGGAAAGTTCACTTGGCTACAGCATGGATAATGAAGTGCAAGGGAGTAGATGTTAGGAGTGAAAACCTAACCAGTTAGTCTCTAAATAGGCTCCCCGTGAATGAATGCATAAATGGTCACTTTTGGCCATATCATTCTTTATGGATTATAAATGATAAAAAATGTTAGTTTATTTAGGGTTTTCATTTTGTAGCACACATCTAGGGTCCAAGGAGACGTGGGCACTAAATCTGTTGTTCATCATCATCTCTCTGTGCAAGGTAGCAGCTTGAAAGAGCAGAGCTTGAAACACTGCCTCTGCCATTGATTTTCAGTATAACATTTGTAAGTCATGTCCCAAATCATTTTTGCTCCCTCCCATCTGTGAAAGGGGTGCTAATAAAATTTTCCGTGCTTTCAACTCAGCAGTATAATTATAGTAATCAGATGAGAAATTGTGTGTGCAAGTGCTTTGTGAATTCATTCATTCATTAAAATTTATTAAGTGCCTATTATACACCAGGAACTAAACCACATATTGGGTATATATATTCAAGTGAGATGTAATCTCTAATCTCAGGAAACAAAACAAAGGAAAGCAATAATTAAAATACAGTGTGTCAGTTGTTGTAAAGGTTAAGCTCAGGATGCTATGGTAGGGTGCCATGAGGAGTCCTTAGTCCTTGTGGGATTGGGCATGATCAGAGAGGAAGGCTTAAAGGAAGGGATACTCGAACTTAAATGAACACACCACCCCAAATGTTTAGTTATTCATTAACATCTTTAATTATTATTCTTGCTAGTTTATGATGAATTGGTATTAAAATATGTATTATTAATTTTATTATTATTAACCACATGAAAGAGGGCGATAAGAGTCTGTTTAGATTATTTTAGCACATAGGTATGAAGAGACTTCCTGGGAATGTTTCTTCCTACTCCTATGCAGATGGTTCCCAGCAAGAGGGTGAATTCCTTTCCAGAGGGAACCAAAATGCAGCAGCAGGCATTTCTGATATTTGGGTAACTGTCAATTTTTATCCCAAATCTGCTTCTTCTGTGTACCTGCTATAAATCACCTGGATTTTATTAGGAAGGCATTATGCTTCTTAACAAAGTATCACCTTCAGGAGGTGAGACTGTTTGCCTCTGTCATGAGTAAATGACATTTAAAAAATGTTCTCTGAGCTGGTACTGTGCTAAGATCAAATGGATTGAAATACAGGGCAGCAAGCTCTTTTCTTCTTTTATAAACCAAATCTTGTTCTTTCTGACCCTCTTGCTTACATCTGAACTCTGAAAGATTTTAAACTTGAAATCATTGAAGCTATAAGTGGTATATTCTACTTTCAAAGAAAAGTATTAGTTTATTTGCTTGACCTCCGCCATCTCCCTTTTCTTATTTTTTTCTTTCTTTCCTTCTTTCTTTTTTTCTTTTTTATGTCAGAGCTTATAAGCATAAAGATAAACTAAGGAAGAGAAAACTTGGATTAAAACACCCTGTTAGAATATGATTAAAAGAATGAAATAGTAGTTTTAGAAAAGTAATACACACTGGAAATTAACACTAATGGGTTTACCTGAAGACCCCACCAAAAACTTATAAGAACGAATAAATAAATTTAGTAAAGTTGCAGGAAACAAAATCAATATACAAAAATCAGTTGCATTTCTATACACAGAAAGAGAAAGTTAAAATTCAATCACATGCACAAAAATTGCAAAAAAAGAAATAAGAACTACTAATAAATTTAATCAAGAAAGTAAAAGATCTGTATACTGAAGAATAAGATACTGATAAAATAAATTGTGGAAGACACAAATAAATGTAAAGATATCCCATGCTTATGGATTAGGAGAAGTACTATTGTTAAAAACATCTATATTATCCAAAGTTATCTACAAATTTAATGCAATCCATATCAAAATTCCAATGGCATTTTTCACAGAAATAGAACAAGACAGCCTACAATTTGTATGACACTTCAAAAGATTCCAAAGAGTCAAAGCAATCTTGCAAAAGAACAAAGATGGAAGCATCACACTTCCTAATTTCACTACATTACAAAGCTATAATAATCAAAATAGTGTGGTATTGGCATAAAAACAGACACATAGATCAATGAAAGAAAATATAGAGCCCAGAAATAAGCCCTCACATATATGGTCAATTAATTTATGACAAAAACCCCAAGACTATACAATGGGGGACAGATAGTCTTTTCAATAAATGATGGTGGGAAAACTGGACAGCCACATGCAAAAGAATGAAATGACCCCTCTCTTACACTATTCACAAAAATCAACTCAAAATGAATTAAAGTCTTAAATGTAGGACCTGAAACCATAAGACTCTAGAGAAAACATAGGGGATAAACTCCCTGATGTAGGTCTTGGCAATGATATTTTGGATTTCACACCACTAGCAAAGACAACAAAAGCAAAAATAAACAAGTGAGAGTACATCAAACTAAAAACTTCTGCATAACAAAGGAAACCATCAACAAAATGAAAAACTAACCTACAAAATGGAAGAAAATATTTGCAAAGCTATAAAGAATTAATATCCAAAATATAAAGAACTCATACAACTTAATATCAAAGAAAGTAAACAATCTGATTGAAAATGGACAGAGGAATTGAATAGATTTTTTTTCCAAATAAAACACCCAAGTGGCCAACATGTATATGAAAAGGTACACAACATCACTAATCATTAAGGAAATGCAAATGAAGACCAATGTGAAATATTACCTCTCCTTTGTTAGAATAGCTATCACAAAAAAAGATAAGTGATAGCAAGTGTTGATGAGACTGCAGTGAAAGGAAACTCTTGTGCACTGTTGGTGGAAATGTAAATTGATACAGCCAATATGGAAAATAGTATGGAGTTCCTCAAAAAAGTTAAAAATAAAGCCTCCATATGATCTAGCAATCCTAATTCTGGGTATGTATCCAAAGGAAATGAAAACAGACTATCAAAGAGATATCTGCACCCCCATGCAGCATTATTTTCAATAGCTAAGATATGGAAGCAATCTAAGTGTCTGTCAATGGATGAATGGATAAGAAAGTATGAGGTATATATACACCCTATATCAGCAATATTATTCAGCTATTAGAAATAAGAAAATCCTGCCATTGACAGATCTTGAGAACATTATGCTAAGCAAAATAAGCTGGACAGAGAAAGACACATGGTGTCACTTATATGTGAAACCTAAAAAATAAATAAATAAATAAAAGGTCAAACTCATAGAAACAGAGTAGAAGAGCAGTTGCCAGTGGCCGCAGGGTGGGAAAAATAGAGAGAGGTTGGTAAAAGGGTACAAACTTTCAACTATAATATGAATAAGGTCTGAAAATCTAATATATTGACTATAGTTGATAACAGTATCCTGTATTGCGTAACTGAGATTTGCTGAAAATAGAGTTAAACTATTCTCCCACAAAAAAGAAAAATAAAAGGCAAATATATGAGGTGATGTACATGTTAGTTAACTAGATGGGGGGAATTCTTTCACAATATATATGTATATCAAATTACCACAATGTACACTTTAAATATCTTACAATGTTCTATGCCAATTATACCTCAATAAAGCCAAAATTTTAAAAATAATAATAATAAGGCTAATGGGTTTGGAAATGAGGAAGACTCAGAGGAAATTTTTGTAATTTGATTTGTTCCTTTATTTTGAAATTCTACATTGGCAACTATAATGATGATTATGAAGATGATTAAAACAACTATGATTTTATAGGGTGTTGAATATAATAAAGCAATGATAGGGAAATAGGAGTATGGAGTGTTTCTATTTTATCACTTTCTATCTGCAAATGTATCTTTCTAATCTCATCTCTATATATGAAAATTTCCACTCATCTCAGTTCTCTGGATAACTCTAGAAAGTAAACTGTTGGTGGTTTGAACATTCTGTTATTTATTATTACCTTTAAAAAAATGCTTAGACAAGTCTAAGGGCATCTTCCTTTCTAAAAATATGTATTAAATATTTAATTTCTCATGAATATGTGCTTCTCAAATAACATTTATTTTATGACTTGAATTTAGTAAAAGCCACCACCTCCCACAAATATATATCCTAAGTATAAACATTTTTAAAATATTACAGGCAGTTGTATGCATCAAATTTTAATAGAATTCACAGAATTGACAGTAGCAAAATATGGCTTGAGGTAGATATGAGTTAGAGCAGGAACTCAATATACAAAAATCACAGTCACTGTTGAGAATCAGGCTTAGAAAGCTACTGGTCTAAATTAGAATATTAAACCTGTAAACTGCAAAAATAAATGTGGGATGGATCCCAAATTAGAATTACTAAGAAAGGAAAAAAATATTAGCAAGAGGGTAAAGAAACACACGTTTTTTATTTCAACAATGCAAAAAAGAAGAAAATGGATTAAACACTGTTTAGTTGATGTCAACCTTTAAGGATCAACCTTTGACAAAACACAGAAGACAGAATAATGTTTAGAAAACAGAAAAAAATATATATATTTTTTTCAATGTAAAAGTCAAGTTACAGTTAACAGAATATAGGGGGGAGAAGTGGGGAAGGTAAAGTAGAAAGAAGGGCGTAATCATATTTTCATCTCAGTGAGGGAAAACCACAAAGATGATATAAAATTAAGAGCTTAGAAGAGAAATGGAAATAAAATAATAACTATCAAAATTGTAGAGAAACAGAAAGGGAAAAAAAAGTTGAATTCTCACCTTTCATGGCCAAAGCCAACAAATAATGTCTTGTAAAAATACTATTAGTGGCGATATAGAGGTGACTATCAGAAGACAAAAGGAAAATGTTCAAAAGGGAAAATAGAAAGGAGAAGAGGGGACAGAGATGAGGAGGGAGTGGGAAATTGGATAAAGTGGGGAAAGCCTCTAAAGAAAATGGAATGATTGGCTCTTAGGGGAGGACAGTGAGGGAGCAATTCATGAAGGGGTCATGGGGTCAAAAGAAAATCATGTTTGGCTTGTTTCTTTCCTTATGATGAGAGAGACTCAAGTGTTTTAAATTCTTTATGGAAAGAACCAGTTAAGAAAGTGATGATGAAGATATTGGAGGGAGAATGGAATTGATATTGGAGAAAGGCTGTAATTGGTTAACAGCATCCCAAAGGATGGGGATGTATTAGAAATCAATGCTCAGGAAGAGGGTTATTTTTTATGTGGGGGAAAGGTCCTCTTTTGGAGTGAGACCTGAAGGGGAGAGCCAAGGATGACTGCAGATTTTAGCAGCACCACTACTTTCCTCTTCTCTCTTGATACTCTTTTATTAATCTAAACGAAAATAGCATTGACATTTTGCACAGCTGAAAGAAACCAAGTCTCAGGGGACAATGTGACTAAGCCAGGGTCTCTCTCTATGAAGTCAGATCCTGGAATTTTTTTCAAGTGCAAAGTTCTTCCCTTCCCTATTTCTTTCACCTGGGTTTATATGACCAAGTACAAACTCTTAGCATCCTTAAGTCCTAAGTGCATATTCCCCTCTTAGTTCTTTTCCTTTGTGGTAATATCTCCTCAGGGATATACAATCAAGCTAATTCACCTGAAGTCTTTGAAATCAACCTTTCTACATTACTGTGTTTTTAAAAAATGCAAAAAGAAATGCTATTTTCTATGCTTGTGCCAGGAGACAATTTTAGAGTGAAAGACAATCAGCTCTGTGAGAGCCTCCAGGGAGCCTAAGTTTCTGATATAAAAAGGAAACTTCAGTTTCTCCCTATCTTCTGTGTTTAGGACTTCAGTTTTCATTATTTTATTGCTACCAATCTGGAAAAAAAAAAAAAAAAAACCACCATGACATTCTGGAAATAAGTGACCTAATTTCAACCTTAGAATAAAAGGAGAAATAAGGAGGCAGAGGGGGAAAATATCTGCAGGAAGAACAGAATGGTTATGGTTCAGAATTAAGGTAAGTTAGCAAAATCCTCTTATGGCAGGAGCTGAAATGGTAAGGTAAAGAACAGATGATTTTGGGTGCATGGAAGCTCATGGTAAAGGTTAGGAGGAGGAATGAAATGCACACTCAGCTCACTTCATCTGTATCTCATGTCTAGTCAAACCATGCAAGTCCAAAGTTAGCAAATGAATGCTGAGGGCTCAAGTTCTAAGTACAGTTCTAAACTTGCGGCTCTCTCAAAATAAGGACCAGTTGCTCTGCCCTTGGGGTACCTGGATCCTAGCAATAAGCCCCCTATAGTTGATTGAGAATGCAGAGCGGTAAACCAGTTGTCAGTCTATAGTCAGAAAAACAGTAAGTAAAAACAGGTTTCTCTTCCCTGGAGAAGCAAACACAGAGCTACAAGAGGAGAGTAATTTGCTACATTAATAAATAAAAGGGAAACAAATTGAAGATTTTTCTTTAAAACAGACACATAGGATTTTCATTGTTGATGCAGTGTTTATTATTTATGGGTCTTTGTGAGAATCAACTCTTTTGAGCTTATCCCTGGATGTCAGGCAAGACAGAGGGTAAGGCCTGTTCCCTGGATTTAAGGCAAATTTCCTCATCTGTGATACGGAATAACAGCATCTTTCTTACAGAGTTTGTGAGGATGGAGTGAGCCTAACTAAGGTCCTGGCACAGAGAGGACAGTTAAAAAGTTGCTTCTTTTCCTTCCATAAATGCCATAAACCATGCAAAACATTTATAGTTCTGTCATATTGCTGGAAAAAACTGTATGAAGAAAAAGGTGAACATAAGAGAAAGATTGGAAAAAAATAACCCCAAGAGAGTAAAAAAACACATATAGCAAGTTATACTTCTTTTACATTTCTGAGAAGAGTTTTCCTTTTATCAGAACTTCTGATATAAGGTATATATGTTGTGATATATTCTAAAATAGGAACTAGGTGCTATTTCCCAAAGCATCAAATCTTATATTTAAATGCTCCCAGCTTCTAAATTTCTCCAAAATTCTTTATCATCTGTTTGACTTTCCCTTAAGTTCCTGCATAACTTCAGCTCCTTACTTGCCTGTGACCTTGGGAAGTTTCTCATGGTGGTCTCTGGAAAGGGACTTTACAAAGCCAGACAGGCAGTGTGCTGCCTGTCTTAGTCCCACTGTTTCTCCACATCCTCTCAAGAACCCCTCATATAGGCAACATTATTATCCCCATTTTACAAAATAAGAAACCCACATTTAAAAGAACATTGCAGTAGGAGTAGACTTTGGTCACACCTCGCCTGGCTTTGAATCCCAGTTCCCTATCTACCAGCTATGTGATTCTGAGCAAGTTGTTTGACCTCAGATTCCTCATCTGTAAAATGGGAATAGCATTTGTACTTATTGCACATGATTATCATAAATCTGAAAGAGAATAATACTTGTTAAGTTCTTATCACAGTAACTTTCACTAAGGGAACTTAGAATAAATATTAGCCATCACTACTGCTTTTAAAGATGTTTAGTAACCCACTTTTAGTAAAAAGCAGCACCTCCTATAAAAGGCATGTCAGCCTGTCTCCAGGGCCAAAGTTCTCCACCATTAGCACGTCCACACCTCACATCTTCTGTTATTTTATTAACTGAATTGAAGGCAAAATGCTATAGTCTTTGGAAGCTGATTATTGCAGCTTAAAAACTGATCAGACACTTTTTTAAGAAATTTCAAGCTGTCAAACTTCAAGCTGTAAATATTTTATTCTTCCTAAAATTGAAATTGAAGGATGGATATATATGATTTGCAAATAAAAGTGCACATAAAGTGATTTAACATGAATATCTCAGATAATGAAAATGGCAAGAAACTGTCCTTCCTTGCAAAGATAATGAACGATTTACAAGAGAAGTAAATACAAGCTGCTGCTCTTTCAAGCCTTAACAATAATCTCCCTGTGGTGAAAAGGAACCTATTAGGGCTTGAATGCGGCATAGGCTAGGTGTTACGATGGATGACTCTTAAGAAGAGCTGTATTGGGAAGTGGGGAGCAGTTAAAGAGGAAAAAAGAGACATAGTATTACTCAGTCATAAAAAGAAACAAAATTGAGATATTTGTAGTGAGGTGGATGGACCTAGAGTCTGTCATACAGAGTGAAGTACGTCAAAAAGAGAAAAACAAATACCGTATGCTAACATATATAAGGAATCTAAGAAAAAAAAAAAGGTCATGAAGAACCTAGGGCTAAGACAGGAATAAAGACACAGACCTACTAGAGAATGGACTTGAGGATATGGGGGGGGGAAGGGTAAGCTGTGACAAAGTGAGAGAGTGGCCTGGACACATATACACTACCAAATGTAAAATAGATAGCTAGTGGGAAGCAGCCGCATAGCACAGGGAGATCAGCTCGGTGCTTTGTGACCACCTAGAGGGGTGGGATAGGGAGGGTGGGAGGGAAGGAGATGCAAGAGGGAAGAGATATGGGAACATATGTATATGTCTAACTGATTCACTTTGTAATAAAGCAGAAACTAACACACCATTGTAAAGCAATTATACTCCAATAAAGATGTTAAAAAAAAAGAAACAGTATGAATAAGTTACCTCTTTCTCTGCTTCTGAATGGGAGAGGAAATAGCCACTCAGGAGAGGGGACTGGCTAATGTCCCCTTTCTGAAGGCAGATGCTTCAAGAGTTTCCTACTGAGATCACAGAATGGGACAGTCTTTGTGCTTCTCTGAATTTTTGGAACCAAGAGTTTTAAGACATTTGAACACCTAGGTGGAGGCCCTGCTTGTACTCAACACTTCTTTCTTATATTTTTTTTACCTCTTTTTCTAAGGGTGAGCTTGGTTTCCAAATCTATGCTATTGTGTGATATTAGGAAAATCACTTCACTTCTGTGGTAAGGGTTGGGCAAAATGGGAGCACAGAGGAAAAGCAACTCTATCTCTCTAAGGATTTCAGAAGAAGGATCATTTCTGCAAGGTTCTTGCCTGTTGTGTGGGAGCTAGTTTAAGTGGAGGAGGAAGAGGGAACTGGGTGTGAAAGGGGAATGGTGAGAGGTGCACTGTGTAAATGTACCTGGATAAAGAATGCAGCTTCCTGGCTCACTGCTTCATCCTTTCCTTGAAACATAGGGGTTCAGTGGTGCTTGGGAATTTGGAATTTTTCAGATTTTTGAAACATAATATGGAACAAATGCCTTTTATTATATGATACCCTTGGTTGATCTGGACAGTGTCACATAATCAAACCAATATTTCTGCTTAGTTCTGCAAAGCAGGATAAAGAAAGACTATAATTAGCTGTGTAAGAGTTCAACGTTGTTGAGTTCATCCAAGTTTAACAGTTCTCCTGTTAAGATAGTTTTCCTCACAAGCAGTGCTTCTTCAGGGCATTTCCTTTGTGTCATAATTAAATTTCTCTGTTTCCTTTGGTAATTGGCCTCTTCTTAATTCCCTGCATTTCTCTCTAATTTTCCTTAAGAATTTGGAAAGCAAATAGCAGATTTTGTTGTAGAATAAGAAGTGGACTGGCCCATTCACCAGAAATCAACATAAGAACAAAGTCTTTTGGGTCTTCAAAATGTAACTGCTGCATTTTTTGTAACTCAGAGTCCATAAGTTTAGTTTCTAGCCAACAATTTCCTAATGTTTCAATGGGATTCCTTTGTTCCTTCTGTGCACCATCCCACCCCGGCATATACAAGCACTTATCAAGGGCCTGGTTTTATTGTAATCATCCAATTGATAAAACTGAATTTTCTAATGAGAGAATATTTTTAAATGTTTGTATTTTATCATTTCACTGATTTGAACAAGAGATGATCCATTTAGCATTTTTACACAGCTAAACAATGTGTGGGCCTATCCGTGTGATGTCCACATTACTAGACTATCACAGTGATTCTCAAACTTGAACATGTGTCAGAATAACCAAGAGGTCCCCATTTCTGGAGTTTCTGGTGCAGGAGGTTAGGAGTGGGCCTGAGAATTTGCATTTCTAAGTTCCCAGGAGGTGCTGCTGCTACTGTGAACGACCAGGATTTAGCATGCTGAGGGGTTAATCAGCTGGCAGGGGGAGTGAAGGGGACTCAGACAGATGGCTGCAGGTGTTCACTAAAGGGAGAGAGAGAGGCTACATCAGAACATTCGCAGAAGATAGAGACAAGAAGGGAGAAATTCAGGAATGTGCCTTTGATCCTTCCAAATC
Organism: Monodon monoceros; assembly: GCF_005190385.1. NCBI lineage: Eukaryota > Metazoa > Chordata > Mammalia > Artiodactyla > Monodontidae > Monodon > Monodon monoceros. The sequence continues at coordinate 97,309,057 of NW_021703777.1, forward strand.
ACAAGATTAAGGTAGATGGCTTCAGGGTAAGGGACTGGCAAACCTCTAGAGAGTGCAGTGCAAGACAGGAGACACCATTATGACTTGATGATGGAATTATGAGGAGGCAGCAGGAGGAAGAGTAAAGAGCTTGAGCTCCACCACCAAACAGCCCTTGGTTCCAATCCAGGGTTTCCAATTTACCCAAGTGATTTGATTTTGTATAAGTGAGTTAACCTCTGACAGACACTCAGTTGTCTTATCTGTACAGTAGGGGCAGTTGCAATAACCTCGTGGAGATTAAATGAACTATGTCAGACACTTAATACATAGTTATTAAGGAAATAAAGTATTAAAATATTTTTACTGGTCATAATAAGAGAATCAGCCAATGATCATGGGGAATCTGGAGCCATGGATCACATTTGATGTGTGCTTGTGTCCAAGCAGGACTTACAATGATTAAATCAAATGTCAGGATTTTGAGGGATAAGAGGAAGTTACAAACTGCAGAGAAGCCACAATCCCTCACCCTCAATTACTGGGTTGGAGAAGAGGCATAGTTGAAACAGAGCCAAAAATTACCACTAATCATATGCCCCAAGATACTTGAAGGATGTTTAGGAACATCCATCAACATCAAGGATCTAGTCCCAGACTCTATAATATGTCATTCCAAAAATTACAAAATAGTAATAAAACAATAAAAATAGATATTTGTTGAATTATTTCTAAATTTTTACATGCCAGCCCAGCACAGTTGTAACATGTATACATATACATATTTTGTGTGTGTATGTGTGTATATTGTACATATCAGTATAATCCTCCACAGAATTCTATAAGATAGGTATTATTAATATCCCAATATACTTTAGGGAAGACTGAAGTACAGACAAATTATGAAACACGTAAGAAAAACTCCATGGGCAAAAACGTCAACATTCAACATGTAAGTCCAAAGTCAGTCCTTGAATTTTCTGTACTTGCCCTGTCTATGCCCTTTGATATCTCTTGCTTCATTCTTCCAACTTGGTAGCTACTCCAATACTTTTTATAGAGCAACCTGCTTGACTGGTTCATAACCCCTCACCATGTTCTCTGACATGTTTTCTTTATCCCTGGCATGTTGCTTTTTTTCTAAATTCATTCTTTTTTTTTTTTGCGGTATGCGGACCTCTCACTGTTGTGGCCTCTCCCGTTGCGGAGCACAGGCTCCGGACGCACAGGCTCAGTGGCAATGGCTCACAGGCGTAGCCGCTCCACGGCATGTGGGATCCTCCCGGACCGGGGCACAAACCCGTGTCCCCTGCATCGTCAGGCGGACTCTCAACCACTGCGCCACCAGGGAAGCCCCGCAGGTGCCTTTTTTATGGATGGAAAAGAAAGATTTGCCCCATTTAGGGTATCCACATCTCTCTAATTACATAGTCTTCAATGCTTACTTTTACCACTGAGCTTATAATACTACAATGAAATTGTCTACTTATAGCTACTTTCCCCACTAGTCTATGAGCAAGGGGGACCCTATCTTATTCATTGTTGTATGTTCAGTATCTTAGTCCCTGGCACATAACATGTGTCTAAAGAATGTTTGTCAAATTGAACTCAACTGAAGTGGGATGAGGGATGTTTGGAGGAGGGACCCTCCACAAATTAAGTATATTATAAATTCTTGTAGGAATCCAGCTCTCACTGAGCCCTGAACATTAGGGTAGGTGCATACTTCTTAGGATCTATGACTCCAGGAATATCTGATGTAAACACTCAAATGTCAGTTATTCAGTGTCATGTTGATTGGTTTGCAAATTCTGTGTGGTTCACACAGAGACGTCCTTCCCTTTCAGGGAGGTGGGGGTCCATTATTAAGCAACCTTTAATTTCTACTCTCTCTAAATTCAACACATGGTTCCTCCTACATTGCTTCACCCATATGTTACTTTAAATCAAGTAATTCAGGCTGGTTCTGGTATACAGGAATTAATAGATATGTGGCCTGGATTTTCTAGATGATTGGGGTTTTGAGAGAAGAAGTTGGAATTTTAGCTGGTCAGGATCAAGTCAAAAGGAGGTATAGAGACCTCTATTGACTGGGGTTTCTCTATGTATTTCCTCTTCTATAAGCTTTGTAAGCATAGATAACAAGCATGACATTGAAAAGTACTTACATAGAAAAAATAAAAGAATAAGAGAATCATACCCACAGTGGGTGGGCTGGGAAGAGCTATCAGGTCTTGTGTCAACTTAGTCATCTCAACAGTACCTTCTGATGCCACAGTTTGGGGTTATCTGTGCCCATGTTCCCTTTCATTCCTTTGTTATCTGAGAGTTGACTATCCCTTTCATGAACCCTGATAGCCAAGGCTTGTTTCTAACATACAAATTAGATACCTGGGAGATTATTTTCTCTTCTACTTTTGAAAAATGCATCTCATCTTTTCTTTTTGCCAAAGACAATAAGTTAAGGACAACCTCAAAACTGTCAGCTCTGATACAAATTTTGTCTTGACCCCCTAATGAGATTAAATTCAAGACCAATTAGTTCTTTCATGACTTCCACCTTTGATGGATGGCAGTAGTTGCTTTTTTCCCCCCACCAAAGGAATAAAATAAGAGGCAGAGAGCTGAAAGGGATAAAATAACTTTTGGATAGGAAACCTTCAGTGTCTACTGGTTTCAGTGTTTTCTCCAGGTAAAGTCATAGCATTTTTCTGATGGGAGAACCAGAACTTGGCCTTAGAGAACAAGTGGTGCTAACATCTACTGCAAATATAAGAAAGCACTTCCAGCATGAGGTGACTTGCTCCTCTGCGTGATAAGTCCCAGGCAAGCCTTCAGATGGCCGAAGTCTGTCTCCTATTTTTACTGTAACCTCACAGGAGACCTTAAACTAGAAACACTCAGCTAAGTCAGTCCCAAATGCCTCACCCAAGAACACTGTGTGAGATAAAAATGTACTGTTTCAAGCTTCCATGTTTTGTGGTAACTTGTTATACAGCAATTGAAACAACAATGCTTAAGTTTTCTTCTAAAGTGTGACATGAAGAACACACACAATACGCTTTCTACAGTCAAAAAGAGTAAAAAGGGTGGTGGTAAGATTGAAATTTCCTCCTAGGACAATGATTTAATCATTTCAGATAATTAAGCCTATTGTTTTCCTCAAAAGCATCTGAGATGTTGGATTATTGGGTTATCAACTCACTTTCTTCAGTTGACAAGCCCAATCAACTGATATTACAGAGAAAGCTTACATTAAGGGAAAGATCAAACTTTGTTGCACCAGTGAAAATTAGCTCTTTACTTTTTCCCTTGTGGATTTGTCTGTTCTGAACAGAATACCAAAACTTGTAGCTACTTCATTACCCTCAAAATTGTGTTACTGCAAAGGTATTTTTGTTCTCAGAGAGCTTCATCTGTCTAGAAAAAGTGTTTTTGCTTTTTCTCCTTATTTCAACCAGGAAGGTTTTTGTTTTTGTTTTGTTTTTAATATTTATTTATTTTTGGCTGTGTTAGGTCTTCATTGCTGCATGCGGGCTTTCAGTTGTGGCGAGCGGGGCTACTCTTCATTGCAGTGCACGGGCTTCTCATTGCAGTGGCTTCTCCTGTTGTGGAGCATGGGCTCTAGGCACAGGCTTCAGTAGTTGTGGCACATGGGCTCAGTAGTTGTGGCTCACAGACTCTACAGCACAGGCTCAGTAGTTGTGGCACACAGGCTTAGCTGCTCCACAGCATGTGGGATCTTACCGGACCAGGGCTCGAACCTGTGTCCCCTGCATTGGCAGGCAGATTTTTAACCACTGCGCGACCAGGGAAGTCCCAGGAAGTATTTTAATTTTGATGACTAGCTTCCATTTTAGCCATATCAAATACTATAAATGTTAACATTTATAGTATAGCTAATTATTTAATTAACAATGAACACATTGGTGATAACCGTAATATGCTGGGGTAAAGATAATAATGGTGATTTGATGGAAGCTCTGATAACATGCTAAGGGCTATTTAAAAGTCAGCAGGCCAGTTTGAAAACCACAAAAATACAGACTTAGAGGAAACGATTGTCTTATATGAGCCACAAAGGACAACTGTCTGAAAAGTAAAGCAAGTGTGTCAGCCAAAAAATATGACCAAGGAATTTTGACAGAAAGGTAATTTGTTCAGAATTCCCTTAGACATTCTACAATTAAGATAATGCCATTCAAAATGCCCTGAATTGGAATACAGAAAGCCCTGCAATTGAATTTCTGGTAAGATATTGAGACTGTCAGATTTCAGTTTCATGCTGGTATCATCAATCTGGGCATTATTTATTAAAGTTAATCTGACTTCTTGTTCAAGTATTTCTGTCTCCTAGTAAACTGTGGGACCCTGAATAATACAAAGAATGCTTTATTCATTGTTGTTTTCATGCTACATTGTTGAACAAATAGAAGGCACTCAACCAATGTTGGTTAAAGTTAGAAAGAAGGCAGGGAAGGAGGGAGGAGGAAAGAAGAGAATGTCATCAAATAAGACATAAAATGCCCAGCTTAATAACAGAACTTGACATTGTTCTGTCATTAATTCATCAAATACTCACTGAACACTTACAGTTTCTGAATCCAGGTAACAAAGAGAATTTTTCTAGCCTGACTCTTGAGTAGCTTACTGTTAGACAAAGGTAATAGAAAATAAATAAAAACAAAATCATGGTAGCATATGCTTAATTTTATAATAGAGATTTGATTGGAAGGACTTCATAGAAGTTACCAGGCATCAAGGCACAGAAGGATATTAGAGATGCAATATCTGAAAAGACAAAGAGGTAAGTGAGAGACTGAATTAATAACATGTATATGGTAAATCGTTTTAGTTTCTTAATTGATTCTCTCCTATAAGAGACACAATTCCAAGAGTTGCTATGTGATTTTTGGTGGCTCTCTCCAGTATATGTGGATGGCTGCACATCATTTTTGTTGAGACTGACCCTATGACCTTCTGTGACCAATGGAAGGACAATGGATGTGACCTTGTCATACCCAGCTCCTGGAAACTACTGATCTATTTCCTTTCTTTTTTTTTTTTGCGGTACGCGGGTCTCTCACAGTTGTGGCCTCTCCCATTGCAGAGCACAGGCTCTGGACGCGCAGGCTCAGCGGCCATGGCTCATGGGCCCAGCCGCTCCGTGGCATGTGGGATCTTCCCGGACCAGGGCACAAACCTGTGTCCCCTGCATTGGCAGACGAACTCTCAACCACTGCACCACCAGGGAAGCCCTACTGATCTATTTTCTATCACTAAGGATTTGCCTATTCTGAACATTTTATATGAAAAGAGTCATACAAGATATGACCTTTTATGCCTGACTTCTTCCATTTAACATAATACTTTCATGGTTCACCAATGCTGTAACATGCATCAGTACTTTATTCCTTTTTATGGTGGAGTAATATTCCATTTTACAAATTTTTAAGTATTTTTTATTCATTCTTCAGTTGATGGACATTAAGGTTGTTCCACTTTTTGGATATTATGAATAATACTGCTATGTATCTGTGTGTAAGTTTTGTATGGATGAATGCTTTCATTTCTTTGGGGTATATATGTCGACACCTAAAAGTGCAATTTCCAGGTTATAATAGTGACTCTATATATAACATTGTGAGAAAATGTCAAACTGTTTTCCAAAGTGACTGCAAAATTTTTCATTTTCAATAGGAATGTATGAGGGTTCCAAATTCTCCAGATGCTCTCCAACACTTGTTATTGTTCATCTTTTTGATTATATCCATTCTAATGTGCATGGAACAATATCTCATTTTTGTTTTGATTTGCCTTTCCATAGTGACTAATGATGTTAAGTGCACGATGTGCTTCTTGGCCATGAGCATATCTTCTTTGGGAAAATGTCTATCCAGATATTTACAGATTTTTTAATTTGGTGATTTGTCTTTTAATACTTGGGTGTTAATTGTTATTTTTATATACTGAACACCAAACCCTTATCAAATATATGATTTTCAGATATATTCTTCAATTTTGTGAGTTGTCTTTTCATGTTCTTGACATTATCCTTTGAAGCACACAAGTTTTTAATCTTCTTGTAGCCTAACTGGTCTTGTATTATTTTTTCCTTTTGTTGTTGATTCTTTTGGTGTCATATCTAAAAATTAATTGATTAATCCAAGGTCAAAAAATGTGCTTCCTTATTTTCTTTAAGAATTTTGTAGTTTTAGTAGTTACATTTAGGTTTTTGATCTATTTTGAGTTAATTGTTGTATATAATGTGAAATAGAACTTCACATTCATTTGCATGTGAGTATCCAATTGTGCCAGAATCATTTGTTAAAAAGATGTATTTCCCTTAGTGAATTGTCTTGGAAGCCTTAATAAAAATCAATTGACCCTAAATACTATTCCACTGATCTCTATACCTATTTACATACTCTACCAGTACCACACAGTCTTGCGGTTACTATAGCTTTGTAAAAAATTTTGAAATTGCAGAGTGTGAATCCTGCAACTTTAATCTTATTTTTCAAGATTGGGCAATTCTGGTTCTTTTGTTTTTATATATGAATTTTAGGATCAGCTTGTCAATTTCTATTGAAAAAGCAGCTGCAACTTTGAAAGAAGTTGTAGTCAATCTCTGGAGCAACTTGGGAATTATTGCCCTCTTAATAATATTAAGTATTCTAATCCATGAATATGGATGTCATTCCATTTATCTACATTTTTTTAAATTTCTTGCAATGATTTTTTTGCAGTTTTCAGTGTACAATTCTTGCACCTTTTGTGCTACATTTATTTCCAAGTACTTTATTCTCTTTCATGCTATTGTAAATATTTTTTTAATTTAAAATTTAGATTTTTATAGCTATCGTATAACAATATAGTTGATTTTTATATTGATATTTTCAATGTTGCTGAATTTGTTTTCAGTTTTAATAGTTATTTTGCAGGTTATTAAGAACATAAAATATAATGGCTTCTGAAAATAAATATAGTTTTACTTCTTCCTTTTTAATTTGGCTGGCATTTTTTTCCTTGCATAATTACCTTGCTAGAACATCCAGTACAAGGTAGAATAGAAGTTGTTAAGGCAGAAATCCTTGTCTTGGTCCTATATAGTTGAGAAAGGTTTAAGTTTTCCACCATGATGTTGGCTGTAGATTTCTCATAGGTGATTTTCTGGATTTCCTACAGCTCAATTTTTACCTTTCTTGAATTATTTTTATATACACACAGCAAGAGATGTTGACAATAACACAAATGCCACCCTGTTCCGCCAGCAGATAATTGAGGGCTTTTCAGTTGCTCATTACCACCTTGGCTAGTGAGTTTAGTGTGTCTTCTTGGTCTTGGAGCCTAAGAAAAGTCCAAGTTATTGTGCACTGACCAGGCCGTTACACAGGGAGTGCAGGATGAGAGGGACTTCAGTCGGGGATGACAGATCCAGCAATGTTTGAGTCTGCCTTCTGTCACCACAACTGTTCTGATTTGTATCCCGGTGTTTTTGTGCCAGACACAGCAGAGGTTTCTGCAGGAATGAGGAGAGGTAAAATGCATGTTCCCACCCTCCTCCCATTTTATGAAACTCCTAAGATTGGAGATGCTCTTGTCCAATGATCCAGGGTGAGGACTGCCCTGGTATATCTACCCAGGCTGTTTGTTCAAGTCCTGAGGCTACAACTTCCACAGGAATCCACTGCACTTTTTGCTCCATCCAAACGTTTCAGCTCTGGTTGTGCAACCTAGGAAGGGAGGTCACATACTGAACAAATATGACATATTCTATAATATTGCCCACATGTACCTAGCGAGCAGAAGTCCCAGGTTCACCCAGGGAATCCTAGAGACTTTATATTCTGTTGTGCCTCCACCATGACATGGTGTACTTTTGTGCCAACCCTGCATTGTGCAAACTAACAGGCAAGTAACACCGGTTGCTCATAATCAGGAATAGCAGTCCCAGAATGTCAATGATTTCCACCACTCTGTCTTCTAGCTTGCTGATCAATTCCTCTGCATCATTTAGTATACTGTTGATTCCTTCTAGTGTACTTTTTATTTCAGTTATTGCATTCTTCATTTCAGTTTTATTGTTATTTTCTAATTTTTTGTTAAAAACTTCTAATTTCTCTATCTTTTCATCCATTCTTCTCCTGAGTTCTTTGATCATCTTTCCATCATTACCTTGAACTCTTTCTTGGATAGATTGCCTATCTTCACTTCACTTAGTTCTTCTGGTGTTTTATATTGTTCCTTATTTTGGAACATGTTCCTCTGTCATCTCATATTGCCTAACTTGCTGGGGTTTTTTTAATGTGTCTGGTAGGTTGGTTATGTTTCCCAACCTTGGAGAAGTGGCTTTTTGTAGGAGATGTACTATGCATCCCAACAGCACACTCCTCTCTGGTCACCAGAGCTATATGCTCTAGGAGTGCACTCAATGTGGGCTGCGTTGGTACTTCTGTTGTGGTGAGCTGACTACTGTGGGCAGTCTGGTAGGAGTTGCTGGCATCTGGTTTGGCTGGTTGCCAAGTCCTGCCTTGTGGGGAGGCTGCCAACCACTGGTTGGCAGAACAGGGTCATGAGGAAGCTGGCTGAAAAACCCTGAGGGGCCCCAGAAGTAGTGTTAGTTCACTGGTGGGCAGAGTCAGGATCCAGGAGACCTCGAGGATGATGCCCTCCCACCAGTGGGTGAAGCCAGGTCCTGGGATTAGTGCCAACAAACTGGCAGGCAGAGCCAGGTGCTGGGGTCTCGCTGAAGGACCCTGGGATCCTAGAGCTGGTGTCAGACCTGTGGTGTGTGGAGCCAGTTCCTGACACAGATGGTTGTGGGGTTTGTGGTGTCCCAAAGCTTGTATTGAAGTGTGATGGGTGAGGCTGAGGGCCAGCAGATCCTGGGGCTGGTGCCTGCTCATTGGTCATTGGAGGTTGGTCCTGGAGTCTTTGGCTACAGGGCCTTGGGGGTCCCAGGTCTAGTACCTGCACAGTGGTGTGTGGGGCTGGGTCCTGGTCTCCCTGATGGGCAGGGCCATGTCCAAGGGTGGCTGGGGGCACAGGAGGTCTTTTTTATTTTAATATTTATTTATTTATTTATTTTTGGCTGCATTGGGTCTTATTTGTAGCACGCAGGATCTTTTCATTGTGGCTCACGGGCTCTTCATTGTGGTGCACAGCCTCAGTAGTTCTGGTGCGTGGGATCTCTAGTTGTGGTATGTGGGCTCAGTAGTTGTGGCACACGAGAACTAAGATCCCGCCACATGTGGGATCTTAGTTCCCTGACCAGGGATGGAACCCACATCCCCTGCATTGGAAGGTGGATTCTTAACCACTGGATCACCAGGGAAGTCCCTCAGGAGGTCTTAAGGAAGATGGTCTGCTGGTTGCTGGGGCTGTGTGCCCACCCAGTTAGGTGCTTGGCCTGAGGTGTCATAGTACTGGTACCTCTAGGCTGGTAGGTGTGGCAGGACTGGGTCCTCAGTCTAATAAGCTAGAAAGAGGATTCCAAAATGGCACTTTCCAGCACCAGTGTCCACATGGTAGAAGGAGCTTCCAAAAATGGCTTCCCCCAGTGTCTGTGTCCCCAGGGTGAGCTCCAGTTGCCTCCTGCCTCTCCAGGAGACTCTCCAAGATCAGAAGGTGGATCTGACCCAGGATCCTTTTAAATTATTGCTTCTTCCCTGGGTCCCAGAGTGTGTGAGATTTTGTATGTGCCCTTGAAGAGCAGAGCCTCTATTTCCTACAGCCCTCTGGCTTTCCTGAATGTAAGCTCCACTGGCCCTCAAAATCAGATGTTCTAGGGGCTCATTTTCCCAAGACAGAAGCCCTGGCCTGGGGAGCCCAATGTATGGTTCAGACCCGTGGCTCCTTTGGGAGAGCCTCTGCAATTAAAGTTATTCTTTCATTTGTGGGTTGCCCACCCTGGGTTATGGACCTTGACTGTACAGTGACTTTGTCCTTCCTACTTGTCTCATCTTGGTTCCTTCTTTATATCTTTAGTTCTAGAAGGTCTTTTCTCATAAGTTCCAGTCTTTCTCATCAATAGTTTTTCTGTAAGTAGTTGTAATTTTGGTATATGAATGAGAAGGTTAGCTCAGTATCTTCCTACTCTACCAGTGAATAGAGTATTTAAAGATGTATTTCAATTAAAATTAGGTTATTAGGGTGGACCCTAAACCAATATGACTAATGTCCTTGGAAGAAGAGGAAACTTGGACACAGACATGTACATTGAAAAGACCACGTGAAGACACAGGGAGAAGAGAGCCCTCTATATGCCAAGGAAAGAGGTCTCAGAAGAAAGCAACCATGTGAACACTTTGATCTTAAATTTATAGTCTCAAGAATTGTTAAAAAATAAATTTTTCTTGTTTGAGTTACTCAGTTTATAGTTTTTTCTTATGGCAGTCCTAGCAAACTAATACTGGTACCTGCTATCATTCTTAATATAGGTATTAATAGCTATATATTTCCATCTAATGTCTGCTTTCAATGTAGCTCATAAATCTTGATATGCTGTTTTATTCAGTTTTATTCAGCTCAACATAATTTCTAATTTCCCTTGTGATTTCTTCTTTGACCCTTTGTTTATGTGGGAGTGTGTTGTTTAATTTCCACACATTTGTGTATTCCCTAAATTTTTATCTGTTGTATTCTCTAATTTCAAACCATTTTAGAAGAGGAATATACTCTGTGTGATTGTAAGCCTCCTGAAGTTACTGATATTTGTTTTATGGGCGAATGTATGGTCTATCCTGTAGAATAGTCCAAGTGTACCTTCAGCACTTGGAATGCTATCTTGTCTTCTGAACTTCATATATTTTGTTAATCTTACTGAGGAGCTCTTGTACATGATAAGTCACTTCTCTTTTGCTGCCTTCAAAATTCTCCTTGTCCTTGATTCCTCTGTTTGATTATAATGTGTCTAGGTGTGGATTTCTTTGAGCTTATCCTACTTGAATTTCATTGAACTTTGTAGATTTGTAGATTGAAGGTTTTCATCAAATTTGGAAAGTGGTCAGCCTTTGTTTCTTCAAATATTCTTTTTTCTCTTTCTGTTTCTCATCTCCTATGGGACTCTGAGATTCACTTTTATGCATGTAATATGCTTGATTGTGTCCCACAAGTTTCTATGTCTCTTTATTTCTCTTCATTCATTTTCTCCTTTCTCTTCTTCAGAATGGATAATCTTAATATAAACATCTTTGTGTTTGCAAATTCTTTCTTTTGTCTGCAGAACTATGTTGTAGACCCCTTCTAGTGATTTATTTTTTAATTCAGTTATTGTATTTTTCAACTCCAGAATGTCTATTCGTTGTTTGTTCTTTACTAATTTCTATCTATTTATATTTGATGAAAAATCATTCTCATACTTTGCTCTAGTTCTTTAGACAAGGTTACATGTTATTCTTAGAAAATATTTAAAATAGCCTATTTCAAGTCTCTCTAGTGAGTCTAATGCCTGGACCTCCTCTGGTAGAGTTTCTATTGATTTGCTCTTGTTTTCTTGTGTATGAGCCATACTCTGTTGTTTCTTTTCATATTTCATATTTTTGTTAAAAAACAAGAATTTAAAATAATATAAGGTAACAATTTTGTAAATCAACCTCTCTCCTCAAGATTTGTTTTTAGTTCTATTTGTTCTTTTTGTTTGTTTAGTGACTTTTCTGAACTAATTCTTTAAAGTCTCTATTCTTTATCATGTCTGACCACTGTTCTACTATTTAAGAGTCAACTAATGATTGTACAAAGATTTCCTTAGACGCCTACAAACCAATAATTCTCCCAGTCTTTGCCAAGGGGATCTGTATGCATGTTTGTGTAAAACTTAAACACTCAGATAGACAATTGACACATGTGCCTTATAATTCATTCCTATTTGTTAAGAGCCTTAAACTTAGGCAAGGATAAGAGAACTTTTTCAGACGAGTGTGTGCAAACCTCTGGGCATGAACACAGCCTTACCTGTGCAGATGGCATTCCGAGAAATATGCTGAAGATTTTTAAGGCCCTATGCACTGCTCATTCTTCCACTGTTTAAACTTTTTGGTTATTTTATTGCCCCAACTGTTATCCACTTTCTCAGGAAGCTGCAAAATTAATAATTTTCCTATATATATTTTTTACAGACCCCAGAGAAAAGTTTTTTCATACTAGTCAAGTTCTGTGTAAAGTCAAATATTGACAATGTTTCACCTGGGACTTCCAGGGAAACACTAGACAGATAAATAATGTCAGTACTCTGAGAATGAGGTTTTGAAGGAATTCTAACCCTATTTTACCACCTCTGGAGGCTGTCAGGCTGCTAGTTTTCACTGTGATAGCAAGATGTTGATTTACAATTTTACCACAGAACTGAAGAGCAGGAGAAAGGAGTAGGGCTAGTTAGGACACTACAAATCTCACAGCTTTTACCAAGAATCAGCCGTTTTTCTTAAACAATCTTGAATTTTTGCAAGCTTTTGGTTAATTTCCAGAAACCTGAAAAATTTGATTATGGAAATTTGTTCCATTTATCTATTACCCTTATAAAGAAGTGAATTTTGGAAGTCCTTACTATTGCCATTTTGACATTATTCGGAGATTCCATTTTTAATATCACATTTCCTCTATGCAACTAAATTATTTTCAGTAATAAATAATCATTCTTTTATTTTATTTTTTACTTTTAAAACAAATCATTACCAATTTTATAATAACATTTTAATTGTAGACATATTATTTACATTCAGCAAAATAATTTTCTGTATGAGCAAAAACTTGCATTTACCAAATAAAAATATTCACTTCACATTGTGTTTTACTATTTTAAATACAAATATATATACCAAATGTATATATAGAATTGTGTAATTGAAGTAACTTAAGTGGTGTTTCTTCAGTTTTATAATCAGTGTGATATTATTGTTTATTCTGAATATGCTCTTTTAGTGCAGAAATATGAAGTACCAAAGAGTTTGGAGACTCAAAGTTTCACAAGTGAACTTGAACTATTCTACACCCTTGTGAACTTAATTGTGTCCTTACTCTCAAATAGAACACATTTACCCAAGTCTGTGTGTCAGGGGCTGATGGTATTAATTGGAGTTTTACAAATTAACTTCTATGAGAAATATAATGTTTATTAAAGAATAAATATCAAATGTGTATCAATTTGAATCTCATATATATACTATTAAAACTCAATAATAGCTGCATTGATCTTTTGCACTAACATTCTTCAGAATGTACGCATTTATTGCCTGAATGTGAGATGCACTACTTCCTCCTCCAGGTGCCTGGTGTGCCACCCTGATATGTGCTCACCTTTTCCTCTTTTGAACACAGTACAGACATGTTATCTCTCACCTGAGCCTCTCTACCTGCCCTTATCTCTGCACAGTGTTTTCTTCTCTTCATTATAATCTTTATCTAATTCCAGCTAGTTTTTTCTGTTTTTGTTAAGGTATTGCATCTTCAAAGGAGTGTTCCTTATCCCCCTACCTCTACCCAAATTTGTCTATGCTCTAATAACAAACATCTTGTGCATACCCATATTCTAGCACTTTCCATTTTGTATTGTCATTGTGTGCTTGTCTTTCTTATGGAGACAGAAAGTAAGTCTGATTCAGTTTTATTAACAACTAGTAGTGCTTGTCATGTATCAATAATGTAATAATTATTTTTGGATGGAAGGATGGGAGAAGGACCACTGTTGTTCACTGAAATAATTTTATAGCTGTACAAAGTAGAAAGATTAGAGTAGTTAATGTAGTCAAATATTCGTGGCCAACATACAGACTGATTTCTGCTCTTCTATATATATTTATTCCCTAAGTGTGAGTTTATCTTTGAAAGTTATTTCTCAAAGTGTGAGCAATAACTCCCTTAAGAAAATATTTCTTCATAAAATGTGTAAGATACATGAAACTTTTATAACTGTTGTGGCAGTAGACAGAGTGCTACACTAGAAATATAAGAAGATTATTCAAAGATGGGCCATTAAGTGGAGCACAGTTTGAATTATCTAAGGCTGATGACATGAATATCTTTGTAGACTTAAAATAAAACAATAAGTAATACATTGTGTGAACATAATTAGCTATTATCATATTCTTATAATGTTAACTTACATCAAAGTACTTATAAAAATTTATTCAGATTATCCGCATTTGTAAATTCCTCTTTCTTACGGGTTGTTTCCTTTTTTAAAAAATTGCCAATACATGAAAATAGATATATTTAGAATTTTAGGGTAAGTTTTGTTTATATCGTGGATTTTTTAATGATAAACTCTTTAAAGTGGTACTTATCTTTTGAAGGTTATTTAAAACACTCTATCACTCTTGGGAAACAGTCTAATTGCTAACAAAATGGTTTTATCAATTAAACTGGAAGCTATAAAATATCCTATTTACACTTTGATTTTATGTCTTTGTAATTTGCCCTCTAATCTCATTGACCGCTCATTTTCAGTATCTTTTACTCTTTTCTCAGGTCTTTAAAGATTGAAATGTTTTAGTATTTGGTTCTTAGACCTGTTCTTTGCTGTCAGCTTTCACTTTAGGTTACCTCATCAACTGAATGATTTTATGTGCCTTAACATTGATGATTCCTAAATGTGTATTTCAAGTCCTGACTTCTCCCAATGAACTTCACACTCAATTATCTAACTGTCTATGAGATCTATCGAATGTCTAATATACATCTCAAACTTAAGATTTCCAAAACCCAGCTCTTCTTTTCCACCTACACTCAAATCTACTCTGTCTCAGTTATTCCCATCCCAGTAAATAACAAATCTAAACTTTAGAAGGCATGTGGGTCAAAAACTTAAGTAATTTTTGAATAATTCCTCTCTCTACATTTATAGATATCCACCACAAGGCAACTGCTCTTAGCTTTAACTTCAGACTTCCCTTCACCAACCAATTTCTATAATATTCTTTGTCACCAAGAACAAGCACCACCATTGCTCACCCATCCCACTGCAATAGCATCCTAGTTATCTTTTTAATTCAACCGTGATCATCTCTCTCATAATATACACACACAAACTTTTCAACATCACTACATGACTGAGACTTTTAAATTTCAAAACTGTTGGAATCTTCCAGTGCTAGCCTTTTTCCACAAAGAGAAAAATTTTAATTTTTACAATGTTCTACAAGGTGCCACAGTTCTTAGTTTACTATAGTAACCTTGCTACCACATATACTTCTGCCCCAGGCTGTTCCAGCATCTCAGAACACAATTTTATGGGATCTCATTGGCTGCAGAGATTATTTTATAGAGAATTAGCACATTTACATGACTAAGTTTTGCTATCCTAGAATGAGCTGTATGTATTTTCCTGTTTTTCTTTTCTAAATATGTTCTAGAGAAAAGTTGTATAGTTTTTTCCCACAAATGAATCTGTACATTTCTTATATTTCTCTCTATGTTTTATTTGTTATATCTCTAGCCTTTGTTATTATTCTTAATGTGCACTCAATGTCTTTTACAATTATGTTTTCTAATTAATTATTATCTGACTATATCAGGGTTTTTCAATCTTGGCACAATTTAATATTTTGGGCCAATAATTCACTGTAGAGGCAGGCTGTTCTGTGCATTGTAGGGTATCTAGCAGAATCGTTGGCCTTTTTGCAATATATGGTCAGTAGCATTGCCCCGACTGTGATAACTAAAAAATGCCTCCAGATATCTTGTGAGGCACAGAATTGCCCATGGTTGAGAAGCACTGATCTTTATGAAAGTACAGATGGGTTCTTACGTGCTGCATGCAGCTCATTCTCATTTGGTCTAAATGTTTCCCATGTTCCATATAATCTTAATTGGTTCTTAATTTGAAAACTTATGGGACCTAACATATTGGCTATAAGAGATAGACATGCCAAGAGATTTCCTCAGAGCCTCACATACATTAAGTCAATGATTCCCAGTAATCATAAGTCTACCAGTTTATGTGCTTTAGCCAGCACTAAGTAATTGAAAGTGCAAGGGCATTGGGGGCCTATAACCTGGGTGTGGTTCTTAACTCCACTGTCTAATCAGTATACAGTTTCATAGACATAATTTAAACTCTTTAAGTCTCCATTGTCTCATCTGTAAGTGGGAGGTGGAAGCAGCTGCTTTACACAAGTGTTCTGAAGTTTAGTAATGATACATGTGTGGTCCAGAACACATTTTAGACCAATGTATGTGGCAATTAGGAGCTCTTCATAAGGCCTAAAGGCGGGACTGCAGAGGTGGAAAATAAACATTCCTTGATCAGCACTGCACTGGGTAGTGAATTATATTTACCACTTTACTGAGTGCTCTCTCTAGGGATTATGGAAAACTGAATTTTCAAATGTGTGATATCTAGACCCTGTCTTTAAGAAGTTCACTGACAGGTAAAAAGAAACATAGTGACAGTACAAGGTGGCCTGCACATAATAAGTAAATGAATTATACTAATACAGGGAACAGATTCAGAGGGGTGATATTTCTGTGATGCCTCATCTCAAGAGTAAGAATTGATGTGATAAAAATGATTATCCTTATGTACAATATTAATTTGGTAAAATAATAATTGGTTTACAATTCCAAAATTTCCATCAATAGTCCACATCTCTGGAAATTTCCTTTTGGGGTTAGCTATTTGTATTAAGTAATGAATCCTTTTAACCAAACTTAAAAAATACTTTGGAGGAACTCATACAAGTTGTTTCTTCCTTAGTCTGCTAAACAGCATAAAATAATTAACCAGAGAGTTAAGAGGGATTTGCAATTGTTTGGCAAAGTTAGGATTAGCAGGACATGAAAAGAAAATAAACACCAGCTGGCCTAGAGCTACTACCTCTTCCTGAAGCCCCAGATTTGATAAGGGGAAAGAGCTATAATTTACAGCAGGAATTAATTTATTCACCAAATAATAATTTTTAGAAAAAAATTCAGAATGTTTTACATGATTCTTTTGTTGATAGTTGTTCAAAAGTAGGCCTTCCCATGCCAATACACAAATCCAAGAAATCAGACTTCAGGAAAAGAAAAAGAAAAAAAAAAAGTAGATACACTGTCTGCTTTAAGGTCATCACTTTTTTTTTTTAATTAAGAAAATGAGACCCAGAATGATGAAATGACTTGTTCATAGTAACATACTTCTTTTCTTTTAAAGCGAAAGTTAGAACACATTTATCCCCACACTTAGCCAGTGTTTCTTCTATTATATTTGCTCCTTTTCCATATACTTCACTTTGTCATTTTTTTTTTTAAATGAATGGTGCTTGGATCAGTTCCAGAGGCAAATGCACCTTCAGCTCCATTTCAGGAGTCCATCCTGTAATTGTAACACCTGATCTCTGTCCCAGTGCCTGAACCCAATCACTGGAGATAATTTGAGTCGACTGAAACTCCTCAAGTCAGCCATTGACCCTCTTCATTCACAGTATGCCACTGTGATAGGCAAGGTTGGCCACTGTCACTTTAAATTAGTGGTTTATCTTGAGTCCTGGAGAATGAAAGTCCTTTCAGGGGGAAAGGATGATGAATTACATGGCAGGGAATAAATGTAACTGTGATTAATGGGACATTACACAACAACAAAAAAATAGAGCCAACTGTGCACAGAGATAACTGGAACCACAAAGACTAACTTATTGTCTAAGTTGATGTAATTAACTTCAAGCCCCTTCAGAGCTTGGCTGGCTGATTCCGGTGAGCCTTTCCATTGTGCTGGTAATAATGACAAAATTGTGGCTCCTTAGTTCAAATACTATCTTATTAAGCACTATTTTTCTCCAATGCTTGGCACTGATAAAATGTCCAGGACTAAGATATGGCAATTTGAAGTAGCACAATTATAAGCAACTGTTCAGATTCATCCAACTTTCACTTTTTCCCAGCGAAGACAATGGAAGACCACTCATCTTATGATATATGAGCTTCCTCAAATATATCAATGCAGAAGGGCTTACTGATTATCTTTTTTTTGTTTCTTTTTTTGGGGGTTGTTCTTAGTTAAAAGAAAAGAAGTTTTTAGAAAATGTCATGTTACAGTAACTGTGATGAAGAAAGATTTCTGTTTTCTCATCATGATCCAATAGCATAACTTATCCTGTCCATGCAAGTATGTTTCTCTCATTCATAGGAAATAAGTAATTGCTTTGTCTATTAGAAGGAATGGCTGGCTTGAATACTTAAGAGAAAGTATTATGGATTCAGAAATTATCTTGCACACTTTAAATAAAGAATATTAGCATTATGTATATTTTCATCCATTGAAATCTTGTCCACATTCTTCAGTTAGCAACGTTGGAATGAGATTCTGCATTTAAAAATGCTTGCCAACCTCCTTGCAAAATTTGGAGGCTTCCCAAATATTTGATACCTGCCTCTTTTCATATTTTTGGAATTGTTTGTCTACTCCCACAAGCTAACAGAATAGCAAATACTTCCTCTAAAATTCTGAGATATAATATATTCAGATTACCAGTTTTTTTCCAACTGCCAGGTGTGTTTTTCTCCTCCTGACTTTGAAATTATAATAACATCTCATAATTTATAGTGTACTTATCCTTTACAAATAACATTAACCTAATTGATTCTATCAGGATAGATGTTAGAGGGTAGAGGTGTGGTATGAGTGAAAGAGCATGGATTCTGGGGTGACCTATCTACGTGTGACTTTTAGATCACTTAATTTTTCATATGAGTATTAAGTAACTTATTTTCTCTGAGTCTCATTTTCCTTGTCCATTAAAAGCGGGTAATAATATTTACTTCATAGAAGTTTCTGAATACTGAAAGACACCTTGTATGCATGGTATGCTATGAAATCATTCAACTATTTCTTTCCACTATTCCCACCCTTTCTTTACTGGAAGAAAGCATTATGTTTTATTTATCTTTGTGTTTCCCGAGAAAAGAGGAAAAACATGAGGTAATGTAGCTTTTATTAAGAACATTCCGCAAGTCAAGTTCTGTTGTAGTTCATTTCATATACATCAGATTATTCAAAAGGTATTATCTCAATTTTTGCAAGTAAGGATAGCAGATGTTGGGAATATTAAATAAATGATTTAAAAAGTGTCCAGGCCAGTGCTTTAAGTTTAACAAATGATTTCTGAAATGAAACATGAAATGCAAGTATGTTGAGACACCATGGGTGAGCATTCTCTAATCTGTATGTCACTCAGTGTCCCATGCCAAGCTTCAGAACAGGCCCAAAGTCCTGCATATGCAGGCAGCCCCAGCCACATGTGCAGTCCTTCAGCCTTAGTTCTACTTCCTTCATATCCATTCTCCACTCTTCTTCCTTGAATCAATTTCACTCTGCTATTGACCCTACTGCCATCAGTATTCCTCCTCATTCTTCAACTTCCATAGTAGCCTCTTTGCTCTTGATAATGACCATCATTCCCCCAGCTATAACTTTGATTCCTATCTGTGATTCTGGTCTTCACCAACTCTCTGCATCAATGACTGCTACAAACATCTTTCCAAACTTGAGTTGCTTTGGCAATCCTCTTATCATTACTTCCTCTTTTGTTAGGCTCACACCTAGTGCATCTTGTTCAGTTAAAAAGGAAATAGTGTCAAAGAAAAATTATTCAGTGGCACCTGTTAAAGCATAGTTTGAAAGACTTTATTCAAGGGAGGACCATCATGGTAGGAATAGGGACCATTGTGTTGGAATTTTACAGTGATGGAGAGAGTTTGGACTCAACTCTGAATACAGCATGTGCAAGTGGGAATTTATGGCCAAGGATTAGGGTGGAGGTCAGTGGATGGAAAATTATTTAGAGGAAACCTCAGGAGTAAGGAGGATTCTGGTTTAACTGATCTAACAGGATTCTTGCTGAAGGCATGCAGGGTGATCAGACTTCATCTAGGGGATGGTGGAGGTGAGAAACCCAATCAGATACTGAAGATAATTAGATATTGAGTGTGGGAGTTCTGGTTAAACTGACTAATCAGGATTCTTGCTAAAATTGGATGATGCAGAGAGGATAACGGAAGTCCAAAAGTCAAGCCTAGTTGAAAAAAGCGTTCAGGGAAATATGAGTAGAACTTGCTCAATGAGAGAATCTTTGTTTCTATACAAATGAATGAATGAAGTGAAACAACAATGGTTTGCTTCAAGTTGCAAAGTTAGTTATGGGACCAGATCTATTTTCTGCCTTAGCCTGAACTATGGCCATTTCTACTAGACCACTGCTTTTCAACAGGGGGGTGATTTTACCCCTCACAGCACATTTGGCAATATCTGGAGATATTTTCTGGTTGTAATGCTACTGGCATCTAGTAAGTAGAGATCAAGAATGCTGTTAGAACATGCTACAATGCACAGGACACCTCCACAAACAAAGAGTTATCTGGACTCAAATGTCAGCAGGGCGATGGTTGAGAAGTCCTACCCTGGATTAAAGTACTGAATCATGAGGAAGCAGGAAGAAGTCTCCCTTGTGATTTTACTGCTTTTTATACGTGTGAGAACAACTTTGTAGAGCTATGATTAAAAATGCACGTCATGAGTTAAGAGTTATATTTACATATTTCCTATTGATTTACTTTGTGGCTTCCTATTCATCACTTTATTCCCAATCACAAACATTTACTGAAAAGCCCAGGCATGTCTCTATAAAGGAGGCATTAAGGAAACAGAGGTTTTCTGTATCAGCACTGACCACTTGTGCACCTTTGTAGATACTATTCACCTCAGTGTTCATTTGCCCTTTGCAGATACAAAAATAAATAAATAAATTCTCCAATTTCCCATTTATGTTATGGCTATAACATCCAGAGTCGGTATCTAAGTGTTACTGGTCATCCAGAGTCGGTATCTAATATGCTATCGGTCAAGTATTAAATAATGCAATATAAATTAATAATGTATTGTAATAAAATGTTCTTTATCACCATTTTATTTATACTGCTTTATTAATCCTTCTTTTGTTTGTTTTATTTATTCTTTTCTTTCTGTCAGCCACCTGGCCCCAAATGTTGCACTAATTACTTAACCGAATCTCAGTTACTCTCTCACGTCTTTCTAGCTTATTTTTCTTCTCGTTTCTCAGCCTTAACTCTTTTATCTTAATCTTAGGTTGGTATTTTTTGCTATCTTTTTCATCTCCTCTTCAATTAGTCTGTTTTCTCTCCTTTTCCACTAAATCTTTTCTATCTTAAAAAAAAAAAAAGTGTCCCCAGAGCGTTATTAAAAAAACAGGGGGAAATGGAAAAAGGACAGACAATTGCCAAGCTCATAGCTATTTTCTTTAATTCTCTTCTGTAAAATTACTAATCATATTTCCAAGGAATGGACAATGGTGACAGCCAGACAGCCCATACCTTAGGGAAAAGGGAGACTTACACAAACCACAGACCCCTCAGAGCATGGAGCATAAGGCTGTGAGGCTGGTGGTAGGAAATGACTTTGAGATTCAATTGAACATTTACTCATTAAACTGTAAACATGAAAGTCAATCTTCCCATTGCTGGGTTCCTCACTGCCTTCAGAATAAGGCTGTTGAAGGTTTGGCTCTTATCTCTTTATTCCCTTTATTTATATCTTGGACCCAAATGCCCTTCTCTGCAGCCAGTTGAGACACCTGGTGTTACCTTATGTCTTTACATCCAACATTCTTCCTATTAGGAGGACTCCCTTTTCCTGGTTCTCTGCCTAGAACATTTCTGTTCATCTTTAAACATTTAGCTAAGAAAAGTCCCCTCCATTGTGTTTCCATATATTGCATACTGATCTTGATTATCTGAATGTATTTGTCTGTTGTTTTATTTTCTGTACTATGTTATAAATTTTTAGTGGGGGTTGGGGCTGTGACTTTTGCTTTTTCTCTTTAACATCAATCACATGATTTTGCTCAGTAGATGGACAATGAATGGCAGCTGATTGAATAAATGGTTGGAAAGAAAATATGTGAAAATTACCAAGAAGAAGGGAGGTCCAAATGGGATGCACTCTTGGTGTACAAATATCACAGGAATGGAAACAACAGCAATACTAATTTGCCACAAAATACTTTTAAGTGCATGGGAAAAAATGATATACCAACTAGCTAGGAATTATGGGAAGAAACATCTATCATTTATTTTTTCATTTTGAACACTTGGACTTATAATCAGTCATCTCTTTTTCTGGTTAAATAAAATAATTTCCTCCTTTAAGGTAATTTCATTATAACTATTAAATATGTATCTTCTAAAGGGAATTAGAACTAAACTCTACTTATGTATATGTAAAACTTATTTATTGCATGAGCTACACTTGTACCACTTTATTCTTTCTGACCAATGTCTTTCCAAGGCACTTTACCTGAGTTGTTTTTCCCCAAACTTGGATGATACTAAAGTTAAAAATAAGTTATCTGGTTAAATTCAAGTAATTAAAAAGAGTTTATTAAAGGCAGTCCTCCTCAATATACTATCAAACCACAAATTATTCAATTTTAAAAAGCTTAGGGAACCCTAACTTAAATCAGAAAACTTGAGATGGGGAAGGAACTATTTTTTTTTAGCTCTCTTTTTTATCCATTTTCTCCTCCAACTCGTCACTGCTGTTTTGGGTTCTTTCTGGGTAGGAATAAATAAAGGTACAAGAGTTAAGGGAGAGAAAAATCTTTTATGGATTTAAAATTTTTAATTTGGCCCAGGTGTTCTTTGTATGTGGCTAATTCCCTTCTTTTGTGCTGTTTTGAGAGGGAGTAGTTATTTGAAGTGCCTATATAATTTCTCTCAGTTCCAGTTTTCTTGGTCTAGGTAATGACTCATTTCAGCCACTTACTTCTTAACTTTCAAACCCTCTCTTCCCATCATCCTTTCCATTGTTGGGTCACCTTACCCATCCAGTCTGCTTTCTTGGATGAATTCCTCTAGACCACTCTGTCTACCTCCCTTCCACAGGGTGCCCATATGTCCCAACTTGAAATGCCTTGCTATACTTTCTTGTCACAGGCTGTTCTCAATGTACCCCATGTCTCCTCTATGCTGCTGGCAGAAAAGACTTCTCAAAGCAAGTGTCAAGTGCCATTTGCTATGTCCTTCATCCTCCTGGCAACACGCATCAAGCTTTCTAAATGGTCACTTCGTTTGAGTAACTAGACTACTTCTCACCTGATCTTCCATATTGGTATTGGCTGATGGGCCATGGTACTCTGGAGATTAATTTCAAAGAAATCTTTCCATTATTTTAAGTCATTGGTGTTTTTGCCCTTGGCTGCAAAGAGATTTTCTTATCACTGGCTCTGCTCCTTAATCCTACCACAGAATGACCTGGCTGGAACAGATTATCCTTTGCTTATAACCAGAAACAAGCATCTTTTGTATTTTAAGTGGCACCAGTGTAAGATGTCAATCTGAGCTCCTGCTGACACCTTAGAAAGGCAGTGTTCCTCTTTTTAGGCTTTTAGCTGGACAGAGCCTTGTGTGTTGCAGGGTGGTCAATAACCTATAGCAAACAGCAACATTTTTTACTAGTGCTAAAAAGACTGAGTATCTGTTAACATCTGCTGCATAATAAACTCTCCTAAAAGTTATGGCTTAACAAAACAACCACTGGCTCACAATTCTGCAGATTGGTAATTTGGACTGGTCTTGGCTGGGTGACTTTTCCAGTCTGTTAGGCTCATTTGTGAAGCTGTGATCAGCTACCAGTTTTGCTGGGGCAGCTCAGTAGAATAACTGTCCCTGCTTCATATGACACTGCATGCTCTAGCATGTTAGGATAGATGTCTTCACATGTTAATGACAAGGATATAAGAGAAAGCAGGACGAGAGTAGATGCACTCAAGTCCCCTTGATCCACATCGACGCTTTCACTGCATTCTCTTGCCAGAGCAAGTTACAAAGCTAACCTGGGTTTTAGAGGAGTGGAAATAGATGTTCCTTTGTGACAGGGCATGGATACAGGAAGGGGAATCATTTTAGCCATTTTGTAAGCAATCTATTATAGATGGTCTAATGTATCTCTCTTTACACTGTGCCAATATCCATACATCCGTTTATCACTGGTGATGAAATCTACAGCCTGGAAATTATGAATGGGCAGGTAATATGAGAAGTAAAACTCACTCAGATCATCTATGGGATCATTTAACAAAACAGGGAAGTAAAAGCTCAAATGGAGGGTTAAAATCTAACAATTTCTAATGTTCTGTGGTTGTATATTTTTGTGAGTCCAGTTTTGAAACAATGAGATCTTGAATTTTGTTTTATGGTTATGTTACTATTTTCACACCTCTTTTTCTAAATTTAGGTAATTTTCTTACAATTCTCAAATTATGAGGATTACCTTTACTTCTCCTAAGAAAATGTTCAACATAGTGTAACTAACAAATAACATATATAAACATATTTATGAAGTTTAGCAATTGAAATGTGATTTGTCTGTAAGTTATCATTTTTTGTTGTTCTTTACATGTTAGACTGGAAAACACCCAAAGACATGATTTTACTCTCACATTCCCCAGAGTTCATTTTTGTTTGAGATTTATGTATTTATTTTTAACTTTTATTGGAATATGGTTGATTTACCAAGTTGTGTTAGTTTCAGGTGCACAGCAAAGTGATTCAGTTGTACATATACACACATTCATTCTTTTTCAGATTCTTTTCTCATATAGGTTATCACAGAATATTGAGTAGAGTTCCCTGTGCTATATCCCTGTGCTGGTTATCTATGTTACATATAGTAGTGTGTGGATATTCATCCCAAGCTCCTGATTTATCCCTCCCCCCAAATGTTTCCCCTTTGGTAACCATAAGTTTGTTTTTGATATCTATAAGTCTGCTTATGTTTTGTAAATAAGTTCATTTGTATCATTTAAAAAAATGGATTCCACATATGAGTGATATCATATGATATTTGTCTTTCTCTGTCTGAGTTACTTCACTTAGTATGATCATCTGTAGGTCCATCCATGTTTCTGCAAATGGCATTATTTTGTTTAGTTTTTAAAATGTTTGAGATTTCTATATGCATTTTACATGCACCAAATTATCCTACAATGATCCATCACCAGTAAATCACTTACAGACAATTTTTCTGTGCTTTAGGTATTGCATTATTAATTGGCAGAAAATTATAAACATGGTTTATGAATTATTTACAAAGTGTGTCTACTGGGAAGGAAGAAATGCAAAAACATGTTTGAGCTCCAGACACTTAGGTTACCATTTGGGGAATCTCTGTTTGAAACATACAATGAGTAGCATGACTTTTCACTAGATATAGATAACTGGAGCTTTCACTGTATTATAAAAAGACTCATTAAAATTCAAGGCATGATAGAATATTGACAAGTAATACAAGATTTTTAAGCACAGTTCATATTATTTTGCCTATCAAATTAGTAAATATTTTTTAAAGTAAGATAACTGAATAGTTACAGTGTTATAGGTTTTCGTTTGCTATAGGAGATGGGAAAATAAATTATCATAATCTGGAAATATAGATGAAATGCCTAAGAATATTCCTGATATTTTGTTTTGGTTGAGGGGTGACAAAAAAAAGAACATCTATCTTCTCCACTTGGGTTCTGATACAACTTAGAAGTAAGGGAATGGATTCAACAGAAGGAGACCGGTTATTACCTTTATTTCTCTCAAAGGCTAGACTGAAGACATAACTTACATGCTAGGCAATTATGTTTCTTAACACTTGCTAATATTAATGTCCAGAATTAACCTTATCAAACCAGTCATAGACAATAGCTATCCCTATAATATTGGAGGAGAGGTCAAGAATTTATACCAACCTAGGGCACCATCATATCAAAGTTAACTCAGGTATGGAGCATGGTCAAACATTGTGAGGCATGGTCACTGAGCTGACACCAGCAGATGTGCCTTGAGAAAGGCCTTGGTAAGGTAAGATGGCCCTGCAGCAGAAGCTGGGGAATGACTAAGGCTGGATGGAGGTAATGTCAGACAATAATATCTAGACCTTGTAAAATTGAATCTAGTGTAAATTCAAGGCCAACAAGGATAAGTGGCTGAAGGCAGAAGCAGGAAGGGAGAAGCCATCTTATAGGCTAACAATTTTTATTAAGAATTTGAGCATAACATATATGGAACATGCTCACACTATCAAATTGCTCTGTGTTTTATACCAGATTGGATAATTATCTATTTTATATCCCTTTCAACATGTAAGGGAGAAACTTAGAATGAAAAAAGGGGGGGGACAGACAAAATAAATAAAAGAACCAGGCTTCCCTGGTGGCGAAGTGGTTGAGAGTCTGCCTGCCGATGCAGGGGACACGGGTTCGTGCCCCAGTCCTGGAAGATCCCACATGCCGCGGAGCTGCTGGGCCCGTGAGCCATGGCTGCTGAGCCTGCACGTCTGGAGCCTGTGCTCCGCAACAGGAGAGGCCACAACAGTGAGAGGCCCATGTACCACAAAAAATAAATAAATAAATAAATAAAAATAAAAGAACCCAAATTTATAAGAACAACAAACTTTAAATACAAGTTAAACTTTGGAGCAACACTATCTTAGGCTTGTGGAAAGATCGTTCAATTAGAGATCAGGAGCCCTCTGTTCAAAATTTAGTTTATCTACCAAATAGTTGTGTGGTTTTAGGCAATAGCCTTAGCCACTATATTCTGAAGCTTGGTCCTCCTACCTTTTTATTTTTAATTTAGGAATTGGCCAAAGTGACCTTTAAAGAATTATCGTATCTTATGATCTTACATATTGTTTGTAATACATCTCTACTGTAAACCAATACCATAAGAGTAAACATTAGCACCTTTCTACTCACATTAATAACGTTTTTATTAAACTTGATCTATCTATATATCTAATTTATAGTAGCCCATATTCAAATTGTTGTCAATTTCTAAAGAGGCAATGCATCTATATTTCTGCAAAATACTTCTTCTTAGGAATAACTAACTAAATGGTTAAAAGATTAAAAGTTGTCAAAATTGAATCCAAAAGAACCTATTTTGATTCCTTATACAATCTTTTCTATTAAATCACTTATAAATAACTTGTTTGTTTATCCTTCTACCTCAAGGCTCCCATGCCCATACACTTAAGAGAATCAAGGCATTGGGAAATATCCATTTAGAAAATAGAAAATAGAATAGACAGTAGACAGTTCCAACTATGAGGTTAAAGCTCATTAGGATGTTACTGACTTGTTTTGGTGCTTCTTCTTTGAAATACTTAATATTCTGGCTTACTTATTGCTTTGACCTCAAACAACTGTACAAAACTTCAAACACTCTGACCACAGAGACTCGACCATTGCCTCATCATCAGTATTATTTAGATCCTCAAGTGTACTGAACATTTTAGTACTGTTTGTTACACAATATTGTTGGGAATTAGGCAGCTGCCAAGAAATAATGCTTCAATATTCTTTTCCTAGATTTTGATCCAATTGAACAAGCATCAGAAGGTAGAAATCCTTAATAGGTTCTTGAGCCTCAAAATGCCATTGATCAGCAGTGTCTGGGAGACAATAAATGAAGGTATTTCTTAAAAGACATACCAGGTCTGTAGATAGACACTTGGGATACTATTCCACTATTTCAGTAAGAGGAGGGGGTGTCCCTACTCTTTTGAAGATTTTACTTGTACAGGGAAACCACAAAGTCAGAACCCATGCAGGCTTGCAGCACCAACTGTAAGGGACGACTGTATGAACATACACACAAAGGGCCCTGAATCCTTGACTGCAACTAACCTGAGACTCTAATGCACTCACTGTGCACCACGTCTGATGTTGGGATGTGCAGTTTTCCCTAGGAAACCTGTCAGGTACTTGGATCTCTCTTTAAAATAGAGACCTTCCGGACTATTCAAATGGAATGAAACACAGAAAGGAAAATAAAAGGAAATAAAGAAAAGACTGAGAAGACTCAGTAGGAGAGGACTTTCTAGCTGGCAGAGGAGTAAGATGTGGAGATCACCTTCCTCTCCACAAACACATTAAAAATACAACCAAAATTTGCAAGCAGCTCATGGAGCTCAATATCAAAAAAGCAAACAACCCAATCCAAAAATGGGCAGAAGACCTAAACAGACATTTCTCCAAAGAAGGTATACAGATTGCCAACAAACACATGAAAGTATGCTCAACATCATTAATCATTAGAGAAATGTGAATCAAAACTACAATGAGATATCATCTCACACCAGTCAGAATGGCCTCATCAAAAAATCTACAAAGAATAAATGCTGGAGAGGGTGTGGAGAAAAGAGAACACTCTTGCACTGTTGGTGGGAATGTAAATTGATACAGCCACTATGGAGAACAGTATGGAGGTTCCTTAAAAACTAAAAATAGAACTACCATATGACCCAGCAATCCACTACTGGGCATATACCCTGAGAAAACCATAATTCAAAAAGAGCCATGTACCAAAATGTTCATTGCAGCTCTATTTACAATAGCCAGAACATGGAAGCAACTTAAGGGCCCATCAACAGATGAATGGATAAAGGAGATGTGATACATATATAAAATGGAATATTACTCAGCCATATAAAGAAACAAAATTGAGTTATTTGTAGTGAGGTGGATGGACCTAGAGTCTGTCATACAGAGTGAAGTAAGTCAGAAAGAGAATAACAAATACTGTATGCTAACACATATATATGGAATATAAAACAAAAAATACATCTATATGTGGAACAAATCCTACAGAACATCTAGTGAACGGTGGCAGAAGACCTCAGACTTCCCAAAAGCTGTGTGGCTGACAGGGTCTTGTTGCTCCAGCTGGGTGTCAGGCCTGAGCCACTGAGGTGGGAGAGCTGAGTTCAGGACATTGGATCACAAGAGACCTCCGGGCCCCACATAATATCAACTGGCAAGAGCTCTCACAGAGATCTCCATCAAAATACTAAGACCCAGCTCCACTCAATGATGAGCAAGTTGCAGTGCAGGACACCCCACTAGCAAAACTGGAACACAGCCCTACCTATTAGCAGAGAGGCTGCCTAAAATCATACTAAGCTCACAGACACCTCAAAACACACCACCAGACACGGTCCTGCCCACCAGAAAGAAAAGTTCCAGGCTCATCCACCAGAACACAGTCATCAGTCCTCTCCACCAGGAAGCCGACACAACCCACTGAACCAAGCTTAGCCACTGGGAGTAAACACCAAAAATAATGGGAACAAAGAACCTGCAGCCTGAGAAAAAGAGACCAAAACAGAGTAAGTTAAGCAAAATGAGAAGACAGAGAAATACAAAGCAGATGAAGGAGCAAAGTAAAAACTCACCAGACCAAACAAATGAAGAGAAAATAGGCAGTTTACCTGAAAAAGAATTCAGAGGAATGAGAGTAAATATGATCCAAAATCATGGAAACAGAATGAAGAAAATACAAGAAACATTTAACAAGGACCTAGCAGAACTAAAGAGCAAACAAACAATGATGAACAGCACAATAAATGAAGTTAAAAATTCTCTAGGAGGAATTATTAGCAGAATAACTGAGGCAGAAGAACGGATAAGTGACCTGGAAGATAAAGGAGTGGAAATAACTACTACAGAGCAGAATAAAGAAAAAAGAATGAAAAGGATTGAGGACAGTCTCAGAGACTTCTGGGAAAACATTAAATTCAACATTCGAATTATAGGGGTCCCAGAAGAAGAAGAGAAAAAGAAAGGGACTGAGAAAACATTTGAAGAAATTATACTTGAAAACTTCCCTAACATTGGACAGGAAATAGTCAATCAATCCAGGAAGGGCACAGAGTCCCATACAGGATAAATCCAAGGAGAAACACGCCAAGACACATATTAATCAAATAGAAAGAAAAAATATTAAAAGCCACAAAGGAAAAGCAACAAATAACATAAAAGGGAATCCCCATAAGGTTAACAGCTGATCTTTCAGCAGAAACTCTGCAAGCCAGAAGGGAGTGTGAGGACATATTTAAAGTAATAAAAGGGAAAAACCTACAACCAAGATTACTCTACCCATCAAAGATCTCGTTCAGATTCGACAGAGAAATTTAAACCTTTACAGACAAGCAAAAGCTAAGAGAGGGGCTTCCCTGGTGGCACAGTGGTTGAGAGTCTGCCTGCCGATGCAGGGGACACGGGTTCGTGCCCCAGTCTGGGAAGATCCCACACGCCGTGGAGCGGCTGGGCCCGTGAGCCATGGCCACTGAACCTGCGCGTCTGGAGCCTGTGCTCCACAACGGGAGAGGCCACAACAGTGAGAGGCCCGCGTACCACAAAAAAAAAAAAAAAAAAAAAAATGGGCAAAGGAGCTGAATAGGCATTTTTTCCAAAGAAGATATAGGGTTGGCCAAAAGATACATGAAAAAATGCTCAACACAGCAAATCATTAGGAAAATGCAAATTAAAACCATGAGACATAACCTCACACTTGTTACAATGCCCATTATCATATGGAAAAAAGGAAACTCTTGAGAACTGTTGGTGGAATTGTAAATTGGTATAGTCACTATGAAAAACAGTATGGAGCTTCCTCAAAAAATTAAAAAAAAAGAAAAATAGAACTGCTATATGATTTAGCAATTCTACTTCAGGGAATATATCCAAAGGAGACGTAAACACCATGTCAAAGAGATATCTGCACCGCCATGTTCATTAGCAGCATTATTTACAATAACTGAGTCATGAAAACAACCTAAGTGTCCATCAACAGATGAAAGGATGAAGTTGTAGTGAATATATATAGAATGGAATATTATTAAAACATAAAAAGAATGAAATCCTGCTATTTGCAACAACATGGGTGAAACTTGAGGGCATTATGCTAAGTGAAATAAATCATATAGAGAAAGACAATACTGTATAATCTCATTTATATGTGAAAACTAAAAAACAAACAAAATCCCTAGAAAAAGTAATCAGGTTTGTGGTTACAATAGGCAGGGAATGGGGGGAGGGGAAATTGCATGAATGTGTTCAGAAGGTACAAACTTCCAGTTATAAGATAGATAAGTACTAGAGATTTACTGTACAACATGATGAAATATAGTTAGCACTGCTGTATGAAATATTTGAAAATTGTTAAGAGAGTAGATCCTAACAGTTCTCATCATAAGGAAAATTTTGTTTTGAACTTTGTGTGTGTCTATATGAGATGATGGATGTAAACTAAAGTTATTTTGGTAATTATTTCACAATATATGTAAGTCAAGTCATTATGCTGTACACCATAAACTTACACAGTGTTGTATGTCAGTGATATGCCAATAAAACTGGAAAAATGATATCTCAGTGCCAAAAGAAAAAAATCACAAATTCTTTTTGTGCCTCCTCTTCAGATTCATTGAATCAGAAATTTTAGGACTGTAGACCAGGAATAGGCACTTTAGACAAATTTCTTAGTTTCACTCAAGTTTAAGAACACATGATGTAAAAATATCCATTTCAAAATATATTCTAAGGCATTTCTGTCTAAATTTTATGCATGTTATTCACAACTATATTCTCTGTCTATCAGCTAACATTGCATAAAAAAGTAAAATCAAGTGACTGACAGGTCACTGTAAACACCATTTTAAAGGCTGCATGATATTAATATGTGAAAGTACTCTAGTTATTTTCATATTTTTTCAACATTTCAGGTTTTTGTTCTATAAAAAATATTGATGTGGATCTCTTTAAACATATATATTTCCCACATTAAACTCTATTTATCAACTCTGTTGACTCTTAGTCTACCTACAGTGTATTAAAATGCCCTTGTTACTTCATACTTGCCAGAACTGAGAATTGCCATTTTTCCAATACATGCAATTTGAGAGACAAACTTCTATTACTTTATTTTATTTTTTTTTTTTGCGGTACGCGGGCCTCTCACTGTTGTGACCTCTCCCATTGCAGAGCACAGGCTCCGGACACGCAGGCTCAGCAGCCATGGCTCACGGGCCCAGCCGCTCCACGGCATGTGGGATCTTCCTGGACCGGGGCACGAACCCGCGCCTCCTGCATCGGCAGGCAGACTCTCAACCACTGCGCCACCAGGGAAGCCCCAAACTTCTATTACTTTTACTTTGGCATCCTTAAATGAATGTGTAGTGCTCAATATTATTATCATTGATATTTCCTATTTTATGAAGCCCCTGTGATCCTTACCATTTGTCTACTGAACTTGCTGATTTTCCCCTTAAACTTTGATCTACATAGATATTTATTCATTATGAAAAATAACTCTTTAACATAGCTATTACACTTATTTGCTATGTTTTTTGAATTTCATTCATTTAGCTTTTTAAAAGCATTTTTCTTTTTGTACTTAACTTTTTAGAACACTTCTGCTTATTTCATTACACTTATTCTTAGCTTGTATTCAGATCCGAACATTTGATAGACATTAAGTTATTTAATCTTCCAGCCACTTTGTGTGTGATTTTTTTTCTTTTTGTTGAATTATTTGGGATTTATTTACAGGTATAGTGTTAGAAGATTATCAGCAGGTCAGTACTCTTATGGTGGTCCAATGTCTTGTGATTCCATGAGACAAATTCAGCATGGGTACCTTAAAGGACCCTCACCAGCCATCATCCTAGAACAAGAATCCCAACCTCAAGCAAACCTGGAGGCAAAGTACTGGTGTTCCCAGGTGCATTGGTTATATCCTTGGGAAAAATAGAAGGTCAAAGAACTCCCAAGTGGGAGAAATCACACAGATCTGGTGTAGGCTCATGGCAGGCAAGGCACTCCCATCTCTATAATGTCAAAGGGGACTCAGAAAATTTTGAGAAAGCCATTGGCACTGTATGGGGCAGATAATGCCTTAAGAGGCAAGACTTGTTCTGTTTAAGGACAGAACTATAGAGAGGTTAAGAATCATGTACAAGACAGAACATCAATGATGAGGTTATTATTAGTGTTTCTTTCTTTGTTTTTTATTAAATTGGGTTTGTTTTAGTAGAGGAGATGTCCTCCCAAGACAGTCTCATGCTTCCTCAAATCAAATTTTTTGTCCTAAAATAAGTTAGTTTTGAGACTTTATTTTCATAAAGGAAATATTTATCATTATCATGTATCATTCAAAAATATAGTTTACTATGACTAAATAGGATTAATAGTACATATCTGTCCAGAAGTATGTGAAATTATGCATACATGTATACCTGCTTGAACATTTTTCTTAGTTCAATTCCTGACTCATGGGGTAAGTACTCAGAATTGGTTAGCTTCCTCCTAGGCTCAGTGGACAATCACCCAGAAGCCACCCTGATAGAATGCCAGTTGGTACTCATTCCCCCCTCCCTCCTATTCAATATAAGGAACTTCATTTTTTTTCCACCATGGATAAAATACTGGGTGAGTAGTAAAGTAAGTGAATCTAATGGAGACAAGATGAACAACTTAATTCATTATTTAACTGAACTTTCTGAAGCATAGACCATACAAGTATTCTATGACATTTTTGAAGAGTGTTATATTAAACAATGTATGTTTATATATAAAGACAAGAAAGACATATGGACATGAAAACAGCTATGTTTAGGAGATGAAAATATAAGTGACTTTCTTCCCTTTATTTCAAGTAATTTAAATCATTTTAGGATACTGTTTTTAAAATTGAAAAATTAACAAATAAAATATATATACATGCTATTGAGATATTTCAGTGATATTACCTCTTACAAAAGTGAAAGAAGAATTTTTCCCTTACTATTTTAAACGTATGTGTAGCCACCTGTCCTGGAAATTCTAATATTTCTTTTCACTAATTGCCTTAGTATCCCTCCCATATTCTTTTGTGCCAGCAGCAAACTGCCTCTTTTTTATGTAATGACTGAAGCATTTTTCTTGGGGATGATATGAGCCTTTTTTCACTTTAGTTTTTCTCTCCACTTTCTCCTTTTAATAGTTTCTTTCTTCATCACTCATAAAGATTTCTATGATAATGTCTGCCACTGGGTTTAAAAATGACTGCAGTTTGCCAGTCTTTTGAAATGGGATCACGTGCAGGATTTATAATTAAGTGATGGCAGAGAGGTCCTCCATCAGAAGGAATAAAAACAGATCTCTGCTTGAAACTGTGCAATTGGGAAAATAAAGAACTGATGACGCCAAGGGTGAAGTGTGTGAAAATAAAGATTCTCAAAATCTATTCTGTAAGCCCTCTAGACCAATCTGCTAGTTACTAGCTACCAGGCCACTCAGACCTTCATCCTCATCTGAAAAATAGCACATGATTTTGTGTTCAGTCTAAGTCTCATGGCTGTTGTGAGGATGGAAGAAGATAAAGCATTTAATGCAAAGCTGCCATCTCTTACAGACTTCAAAGGAAGGGGATAGATTTTTCAGTTCTAAACTATCCCCCCAAAGAATAGCCAGCATGTTGATACGCACACCGGTTTAAGGTTAAGGGCTCCTGACTTCTGTCTCTGCTCAGCTGAAAGGAAATAATGAACAAGAACAGGATTTGACTAAGAGAGAGATTCTTGGAACCAGTTCTGTGGGGGCAGGTGAGCCAGCTGATGGTTCTACCAGATCTAATTAATTACAGTGTTGATTTCTCTATCAACAAATACATAATGACATCTCACAGCCCAGGTTTACGTCCCTGAGAAACATGCCTATTTTATAATGTATAAACATCATACAGTACTTACTTAGTCTAAACCAAGCTGTGCCAAAATTACCCTTCCAAAAAATGCTATTGGAACTGTTGATATTGGCAAAATTACAGCTACGTGAACAGAATTGTCTTTTAAAGAGAACTTGTAGAGGGAAATCTTAAAATTCCAATTTTCTTTATGTATTATTTTTCACATGTAAATAGAATTATTGAGTCTCAGTTAAGAAATCAGATACATTGTGCTTCCGGCCAGTGTGTTTTGATTTATTGCTTGTTTGATAAATTAAATGACATCAATTGTTATTAGCCTCATAGAGCTATCATTCAATAATTAGTATCATTACTCCACCTAAATTCTTCTTATATGCAATTTTTTAAGAAGAAAATTGACTTGGACACATAATTTGAAAATTAAATTGTCAGAAGTTATGAGCATACGTACTATACTAACATTACCCTATGAATGGTGTGTGTGTTTGGGGAGGGCAGGCATAGTTTATATATTATTCTCTCATCTAACATTTAGTAGAAACCTTCCTTTGGTCAGACATTGAGGTCTGTTCTGAGATATTTGGCAGGGGCCTATGGTTTAATTATATCTCCAAATTGCCTTATACACCCATCCATTCAGTTGCCATTTGACAAGTCTTTATTAGACCCCCATGCATTTGTACATTTATTGGAAGTAGAATTTTGGCCTGCTGAGGAGGTGGGTTATATGATCAACTCCTTGAAAACAGAGACAGTGGCTTGTGGACATTTACAACTCCTGTAGCAGACAGCAATATCTTTTGCACCTAATAGGTATTCAGTTCTTATTAGTTTAAATTAACAGGGAGGATCTGATAAGGCTTGAGTGTTAGTTTAGTCTTTTTCTTTAAGGATATTGTGCTTTCGTAGGAAAATAATAATTGTTTTTTTGTCTTCTACTAAGAAGTATGTCTATAGAGAAATATACCATCTAACTGTGAAGGGTAAAAATGGGCAGAGTATATATGGATGGAGTATGGAAGGAAGGAATAATGATTGACATTGTTGAGTGCCTCCAATGTCATGGGCCCTGGATGATGTTGGGCTTAGTACTATGTCTCCATCCTTCTTTGTGTAGACATTGAGATCTGCTCTAGGGTATTTGGTAGGGGCCTGTTGTTTTATTACATCTCCAAATCACCCTTTTTTGGTTACACTGACCACTCACTTTGGATATTTTTATTCATTTACTCTATGTTTATAAGCTCCTGTTGTATACCAAACTGTGTTACATGTTTTTTTGTGACCTGGCCCTTGATTACTTCTCCAAATTTACTCTGTCATTTTATCCTATTTAAACTTAATTGGCCACCCAGACCTTTGGTCACCTTTTCCAATATACCAAATTATTTCTCATGTTAAGATGTTGTAAATGCTGTTTCTTCTTCTTGGAACATAAACAAACAGCTCCTTGCAGCAGTGGTTGCTTTGTCATTTTTGACTTCAGCTTAAATGTAATTTAACATCAAAGAGTTCTTCCATGAATATTGTCGAGAATTCCCATTACTCTTTATCACAGTCACTAATTTAATAACTTCTTTGAACTTACTGAGCAAAAATATTTCTCTTATCTGTCAGTTTAATTGTTTTTGACTGTCATTCACTCTCACCATCCCTATTCCACAAAATGTAACCAACATGAGGGCAGGAATATAAGACTTGGTGAGAAGTTTATTTGAAGATAGTCTCTGGCACATAGTGGAAGTCAATGCATATTTGATAATGAAGTGACTACCTGAGTGAATGAATTCAAGACAAGTAAGACAGTCCCTACTATCAGAATCTTATAATTTATTTCAGACTAAGGTTCTAGAGAAGGATACACAATGAAATAAGCTATAAGGTATAAGCCAGAGATTCATGGATGCCCAGTGGAGGGTACCAGAACTCAGAGGTTGGAAGTTAGGACTAAAAGTGCAAAGCTGACCTGAAAAGCCTAATCCTGACTTTTCAAGAAGTGCAGGACTAAGGGATAATGATATATTTTACAGTTAAATGTTAAACGCACTGCTACATACTGAATTGTGTCCCCTCAAAATTCATAAGTTAAAGTCTTAACCTCCAATGTGGTGGTATTTGAAATGAATACTTTTAGGAGGTAATTAAGGTTAAATGTGGGTATAAGGGTGGGGCCTTATTCCTATAGAATTGGTTACCTTATAAGAAAAGGAGGAGAGAGAGGTCTCTCTGCTAGCTCAGAGGAAAGGCCATGTGAGGACAAAGTACTGTCTGCAAATCAGAAATAGAGCTCTCACCATCAACCAACCCTCTCAGACCTTGATCTGGGACTTCCACCTTCCAGAACTGTGAGAAATAAATTTCTGTTGTTTAAGCCACCCAGCCTGTGGCATTTTGATATGGCAGTCCGAGCTGGCTAGTACAAGTATAAACAGAAGAGATTTCTTCATTAAAATTTCTTAATCTATGCTGAGCCTGAACAAGATTCCTTTTCATCCACTTCTTTTAACCTTCTCTCTCTTTATTCCTCACTCCTGAGATTTTAATCATCTTTCCCATATATCCTTGCACTATAACTTGTCTCAAATGCCATTGGGAAATAATTAGGTGATTTGTCAATAAGTAAATAATGGTAAAGTTTTCCTCACCCTAAACACTAATAGCCAGCAATTTATTTATTTATTTATTTATTTATTTATTTATTTATTTAGTAAGCATTCTGAGTCAAAGGAGATTATTCATTAATTGTTGCTTTTTGTTTTTAGCTTTCTTCCTGTATCTGGCAATATTAAACCTATATTGCTAGACATGCTATAATGCAAATTTATTTTAATTGTAAGAGCAGTGCAGCTGAGGTTGTGACTAATTCACCTCTTTGTAGTACACCTTTTCTTTATGGCTGCTTAACAATTGCTATCAGCATTGTTTGGCTTCTAAATCTAAATTATAGTTCACGAATACCCAGAGGTTTATCAGACAGTGCCAGATTTCCTAAGTGAGAGTTGAGAAGTCTCCTTTCCAGTGGCATAATCACTAGGTAAAAGGGCAATATTCCTTAGTGTGTTCTTCAAAAATATCATTGTACTGAGAAATTTTTCTGATAGATGTCACTTACATAGAGAAAGCTGAAAATGTCTCATCTGGTCAGAAATTTAGTTTGAAACCAAGTCCCCCTAAAATTGAGTTCCTCAGCTGAGTTTATAGTTAACTTCTCTATCCAAAACTTCACTCTCTTTCTTGTCCCCTCAAAATCCAGTGGTATCAAAGAAAAGGGGGGGGGTGAAACAAAGGAGGGAGGGCCCTCCCAGGCACAAAACACCCTCCATGTCCCCCATTTCTTGTTTACAGAAAAAGGCTTTAGTATCCTAGGCCTTCCCTGAGTTCCAAAGAGCAGACTCAAGCACTTACTAATTAGAGACAAACAGTTAAACAAGAAAAGTAATGACAATAGTTCAGCAATAAAACAGAGTCCTAGTTCCTCCTGAAGGGATATACATGGCAATCTGATGGATATCTAAGTTGTTCTTCAGGAACTAAGACCCTTCCCTCCGTAGGTGGAGGATGGTGACCACGTGCTGAACACAAGCACAGAGACCCCTGGCTGGTTGGAATCAGAATGTTGATGATTGAGATTCATGAAACATCACACTTCTAGCTCACCACCTACCAATGAGAAGAAAATCATGAATACTGCAGCCCTCACCTCCAAATGTTGCCTTTAAAAATGCTCTCCTGAAAGCCATTGGAGAGTTTGGGTCTTTTGAGCATGAGCTGCCTGTACTCCTTTCTGGGTCTTTCAATAAATGCTATATTATACTTTCCTTCACTACAACCTGGTGTCTGTAAATTGGCTTTGCTGTGTGGTGGGTGAGCAGATGCAAGTTCAGTTCAGTAACAAGTTCAACCAGTGGTATGATGTAACAGAGGAAAAATTAAGTTTCCATAAATTTTGTCTGTCATTTCTTCAATGCATTTTTAAATTTTAATTTTTTTTTTAAATTTAGGAGGTCAACTTCTTGATCTTTCCATAACTGGTGAATGGATACAATGCAGATTTTTAGGCAGAAGAGGTAAATAACCAGTATATCTTGCACAGGTTACTTAATCATGCTAAGCTTAATTTTCCACATCTGGAAAGCAAAGGTACTTATAATACCTTGGGAAGAGATGAAGCAATATATGAGATAATACATATAGTAAGCATAGTATATACTCAAAAATGTTCCTTTTAATACTGATAATGTACAAAGAATTCTGGTTCTGAAATTACTAAATTTGTTACCACTGGATATACCATTTATTTATCTGAGTTTCAGTCAGTATGTGTAAAATTGGGGTTAGAAGATATGATATACATATTTCTCAGGGATCTGAAAATAAAGTAACCTAGCTCTTTGTTAATGTCATGTGGTATTCTGATGGTTAATTATATATGTCAACTTCGCTGGGCATAGAGTTAAGATATGTGGTCAAACATTATTCAGGATGTTCTGGTGAGAGTGTTTTTAATGAGATTAACATTTTAATTAGTGGACTTTGAGTAAAACAGAATGCCGTCAATAATGTGTGTGGTCCTCATCCAATCAGTTGAAAGCTTGACTAGAACAAAAGACTGATCTCCCCTTTCCCCACCCCCCCAACAAGAGAGAATTTTGCTAGTAGAGGACCTTTGAACTTGAACTACAGATTTTGGACTTGCTAGGTTCCATAATCATGTGAACTAATTCCTTAAAATAAATCTCCTGTATACACATCTTATTGGTTCTGCTTCACTGGAGAATACTGACTAATACCTATATGGATTGATTTATTTAAACTCCCATACAATATTTATCAAATATTTAATGTATGCCATACACAGTTCTAAGCAATAGGGATAGAGCGATGAATGATATAGAGAAATTCTTGATCCCATGCAGCTTATATATTGGAGTGGAATAGACAGACAAACAGCAAGACAGCATAATTTCATGTAGTAATAAGTGTTATGAAATAAAGGAAGCAGGGAGGAATGACCAAGAGTGCCTAGTGATGGAACACTAAAACAGACTGCAACTGATATCTTTTGTCTGTCCCTACACATCCACTCTCCCCCTGTCCCTACCCTTCTCTCTGCTTTGGAAGGAGACTGACTCAGGAAGACTACATTGATTGGTAACCTAAGGCTTCTTGAGGATTTGGCTTCCTATAGAGATTGGAAGAAAATGAAGTCTGAATATTTACTTATTTTTACTTATTTTTGCTCCTTTCCTGTAAGGTGACCTTGGGTTGGCTTTGTCCTTTGTCTATAGGTTACTGTTCCTAGGACTCTACACAGCTGTCCTTCATTCTGGCTTCTGGTAACTATTACTACTCTGCACTATCACTTGGGTTTCCCCATACTCATGTTCATAAATAGTCTCCTTAAAAGTAAATCCTCAAATTATCCTGTTTTGCATGTGTTGTCTGTGTCCTGTTGGTATCTGACAGATATACATCACAGAAGGTCTCATGGGGGATGATCTTAAGCTGAGGCCAACATGCTGAGAAGCAGCTAGCTGTGTGAAAATATTTGGAAGAATATTCCAGGTAGAAAGAAGAGCAAGAACAGAGGTCCTGGAGATAGAGACAAATATGATGTCTGAAGATAGGAAGAAGGTCAATGTGGCTGGTGTGTTGAGTGACAAAGAGAATGTGGGTAGAGATCAGAACAGTAGGTAGTGACATATATATTGGCTGGAATAAACAAGATTAAAGCCTCTTAAGTGTTTCAAACAGAGAAGTAGAGCAATATGAATGATTCTTTTAATAGTAGAAGACCTCTGTAGTGGGCTGAGTGTGAGGACCTCCCCAAAACACGTCCACATCGATCCCCTGAAACTTGTGAATATTACCTTTTGGTAATTTGGAAAAAGAGTCTTTGCAGATGTAATTAAATTAAATATCTCGAGATGAGATTTTCCTAGGTTATCAAGGTGTGCCCTAAATCCAATGACAAGTGTCTTTGTAAGAGAAAGGCAGAGGGAGATCTGAGACATATAGAGGAGAAGGAGGATGTAAAGATGGAAGTAGAGATTGGAATGATGTGCCATGAGACATGGAAGCCAAGTATTGCCCACAGCCATCAGAAGCTGGAGGAAGCAAAGAAGGAGTGATCCTCCTCAAG
Source organism: Monodon monoceros (assembly GCF_005190385.1). Classification (NCBI taxonomy): domain Eukaryota; kingdom Metazoa; phylum Chordata; class Mammalia; order Artiodactyla; family Monodontidae; genus Monodon; species Monodon monoceros. The sequence continues at coordinate 97,349,681 of NW_021703777.1, forward strand.
ATCCTGCAGAGGAATCATGACTCTATTGAAACCTTGATTTTAGACTTCTGGCCTCCAGAACTGTGAGAACATTTCTGGTATTTTATGCCACCCAGTTTGGGGTAATTTGTTATAGCAGCCTCAGGAAGCTAGTACAACTACCATGAAACCTTTGTATAACTCACTCTGAAGATTAACCTTAACTTTGTTTTACCACTGGCTTCTCTTTGCTGCCTTCAAGCAGCTTGGGCTCCCAAGAGCATTTGAAATGGATGCATACCAAGGGGCAGCTGTGTTTATCTCCAACCTGTTTATACCAGTTCTACTTGTTTATACAATTATTTAATGATACAATCCAGCATTATGTAAATTAATGGGATATAAATATGTATAACTACTTGTATAAGAGGATGAGCAGAGTTACAAATAGGCTTAAAACTCATACAAAAACATCATGTGGGCAAATCACACTGGGTTTTCTGAAGGGATAAAAGAAGGAGCCCAGTGTAATCAGGAGAAGAGTAGAGCAATAAAGAATAGGTCAACAAATGACAGATGGAGCCTCAAGATTTGGGGCTTCAAGATTCCCACAAGGAGACAGATAGTTGTTGATTATAGCTTAAGAATAAATGAGCAGGTTACCTGAGAAAAACAGTGACCTTCTCCTAGACCCAGTCTTATACACATAAACTGACAGCAATTCTGCTTATGATAGTGGCTAGACGTGCATCAGGATTCTATCATTTGGATCAGGGGTACCTTTACACTCTTTGGGTCAGTTTCTCTGAAGCTTTTATGTTAGATTCCCAAGAGCTTCTAAAAGTCAAGCTAACAAGGTCTTGGTCTTTGGGTTTATTGTACAGAATTCTAGAAAATGAATGAACTAATCAATAAACCAACTAACCAACCTGCTAACTAACAAAATAGAAAACAAACAGAGAACTATAACAACAGACTCTTGAGAGTCATAATTTCTTTGAAAACTAACCTAAATATCTTAGAATAACTTATAAAAAGAGAGTTGATTAAAAATATAAATGTCAAATTATGTATTAATGAGACAACTGTAAACTACAGAAAATTATTTTAAAAGTTTAATTAGATTCTAATCATGTATTGTTTTGAAACTATCTTTACATTCTGACCCACTTTAAAGACACTTAGGCTGGAAATCATAGATGATTCACTGTGGGCGTGGCTTATAAAGGAAACGGGAAGCAGGACTCCAGCAGGAATCTGGACTCCAGGGAAAGTGTTCAGTCTATGACATAAGGCTAGTGAATCTATATACATTAGTAGTTTCAGGTTAAAATAAAATTAATGTACAAGTTATGTGTGTATCATTTATATCATTAATGAAAAATAATATTTTATACATTAATAAAACCTTTTTTTATGAATTTACCAAATACTGGTTCTTATCAGATTAAGAAGGCCTGTCTTTATCAGTACTGACAAATTCTTGGGTTATGAACACCTCGAGTTTTTCATTTTGAAATGTATCGCCTTTGTTTTTCCCATGTCTCTTTCTCACCCAACCCACCACCCCAGTCTGCCTCAAAAAAAAAAAGAAAAAGAAACAGTCCGCCTTAATTTTACAACAGTCCAACACCTACCATACTGCCTAGTGCAAAGTAAGGTCTGATAAGAGTCATTGCTTTAAACCAATTTGGGCATTGGCCTTCTGATTTGTTAGGTCAATCATTTCCTACTTGTTATTAGATTTTTTTTTCTTTTCAGAGAAGGCTTCCTGATCTTTCTTTCAGTCAATTTAAAAATGGTTAAAGTCAGAGCCAAGGCTAGTGAACAAGAGTTGTGATTTGGTTAGGAAATACTGATTGGAAGTAGATGATGATAAGCTAAAACAGTAGGGCAGCACTTTCTGTTTTGCTCACAAGCTGAATCTGATTGTCATTGTGACTTGAAGGAATTAAAATTTAGAGTGGATGCAAATAGGTGTTTGTACTTTCCCACTAAGTTCCCAAAGTGTAAGAGCTGCATCTATTTATTTAATAAATAAATAAAAGTTTGTTGAGTACTTACTGCTTGTCAGGCACTGAAAGTAAATGCCAAGGGTAATTTTATTTAATCATCCTACAAGTCCTGATCATGTCTGGAAACAGCATGGACTATGGGATCTGGGAAACCAAGTGGGAATTTCATGCCTAATCTGGTGAAACGTACTGAGCACTTAACATATGCTGGTCACTGCTCTTAGCACTTTACTTGGGTTTCCTTTTCATTCCTCACATCATTTCCATGAGGTAGAAAAATGCCATTGCACCATTTTCCTGAGAAGATTCAGAAGCACAGCAAATAATTCTTTTTCAGCTCAGATAAGTGACAGAGTCTTGACTTAAAACTGGGCCAACTCTAGAGCTTTTGTTTACATATCTGATTTCCTTCTTCCAAGGTTTTACTTTTATGTTAACCTGATATGTTTTATACTTAGTTTCTCAGTTTCCTCAAATGTAAACTGGGAAATGAGAAATTTTGTGCAAATTAAAGAAGCTTGCTAGTGACTTGGTTCTAGATTAAAGCAAACAAACAAAACTAATGCCTACTCTTAAACACATGAGGTAACTGAAGCTCAACAGATTGAACTGAATGATGCAGGCCAGTGAGTAAGTGGTAGAGTTCTACAAAATCCTTTGCATTATGACATTTTGATCTTTATATACCCACAAGGATTCACCCTATGTTGTGAGGTAGTATGTGCTCAATAAATGCTTAGGAAATCCAACTATTTAAAACTATGCTGATCTTCTAAAGTATTTCGATGTCATTTACATTTACATTCATATGCATTTATATATTCTGAGGTTTGCTCAAAATTGCTTTGTAGTCTTACCACATATATGCAAATTTATTAAAAATGTGGGGCTTCTAAGTCAATCTTCAGTCACAGTTGACATTTATGTTGTCACAATATTTATCTTGTTCTTTTAGGTTACAGTAGAGTTTTCAATTTCTTATTTTAAAAATAAACTGAAATAACATGAAATCAAGATATAATCTCCATCTGTTTGAAAGCAGGCCCTATAGCTCTAAGGCCTTCTGTTTTTGGTCATTTATTCTCATTCCAAAGCCATCATTCAATGTCAGAGTCCAAAACAAAAGATTAAGGAGTAAGAAGAAAGCTTTAAAGTTACAGAAGGCTGGAGATATTTTTTAAATTGACAAATTGGATAAATTTAGCATAAAAAAACCTTGAAAACAAAGGCAAAGTTTGAGATACTAGAGAAACAAAAACAAAAACAAATTTTCAAAAGCATCTATGAAAATCAATGAAAAAATCTATGAATTAATAATAACAAAAGATTATTCATGACCATTTTAATAGCTAAATTATTCACAGTTATATTATAATTATGGGACTCAGTGAGTGTAGGTAACATTCAAGGCATATAATTATTCATCATTCATTCATTAAAAAAAAATTTGAGAATGTACCAAATGCTAAGCATCATTAATTCAGGCAAGAATGTGGTGTTTACTTTTTCTTCTTTTGTTTGTTTAGAGCAAGGGTCTCCGAATGAGTGTGTGTGCCATAAGCAGTGTTTAGTATAGAGATTAACACCAGGAATCTTGCTTAGCATTCCAGACAGTTAGATTAGGGACTTGAAGTGGATTGAATAACAGACCCCAATTCTTCATTTTTCCCTGCCTCTCTCCAGTTCTGTCACCTCATTGTGGGTAGAGTGTATTCCCACCTCTTGATTCTGGGCTTAGCCATGTGACTTGCTTTGTCAAATGGCATGTGGCTGGAGGTGACATTGTGTCAGATCTGAGCCTAGGTCTTAAGACATCTTGTGTATTTCCATTCTCTTTCTCATTTATGCTTTTGCCATCACCTTGAAAAGAATATGTCTCTGATGTCCCTTCAGCCTGGGCCCCAGAATAAATGCACAAAGATTAGAGTCACCCCAGTCAGGAAGCAAACTTGTAGGCTAAGACAGAGCCACCCAGCTGAGCCCAATCTAGATCATCCAATACTCATCTGAGCTTCAGATGGTTAAGAGCAAATGATTGTTGCTTTTAGCCACTGCGTTTGGATGTGCTTTGTGATCAAATGTTTTAATGGCAATGGCTGATTTCCTATCTGTTAGCTCAATTCTGCTGACCTCTTCCTATCCCCTCACTTCTCCAATTTCCTGATTGGTGAGTTTGGAAAAATAATTTGGAGACATATAGTCAAGTAATTTCTTCTTCCTTTATTCCATTATTACGGGTGCACATGTTGTAGGAAGTCTTTGAGAGAATGTGACCGCTGCTTGACCCTCAAGCTGGACCCGGTCAAAGGGAGGCTCCCCACCCTCTCCCCTGACCTTAGAATGTACACCTTGCTTGCCTTCCCCTCACTAAAAGCTATCTACGGACAATGCCTTGAAATAGCAATATGTTATTGAAACCATCTGGATGTATATACAACTGAGCCCACTTAACACCTGTATATAAACTTTAAGATTTTGGTGGGCAAGTTCGAAGCCTATTGGCCACCCAAGGCAAGCCTTGTAGGTAAGTTCCCTTTTTTAATTAAACTTGCCACTGATCAACCTGGAACTGTCTGCCTCTGCCTCTTTCTTTGGTCTCTTCTTGCCCTCCACATATGGGGGCTGGTTTCAGATTACACCCAGGAGGCTCCTGAGGTTATGAACTAACTACTGTACATGGTACCTGCAGGGATATGTATTTTACTCCACTTCTCATCTAAGTTTTACAGAGTGGAATACACACACACACACACACACACACACACACACACACACAAATACATACAACACATTATGGAGACCTGTTCCATTTGGGACAGTCAGACTGAGTGGGTAAGTTGCTTAATTTTGAGGTTCAGTATCAGAAAGCTTACAGGACTACAAATATAAGCCATATTCATTAACATTAGCTTTAACAGTAATAAAATTTGTGTTTTAGCCTCATCTGCCTTATGTTATCTTATTTCTCAATTTGTTCAGAGCTAAGGAAAGAAAGGAGAATGCCAATCTTTGAGTCTCTTCAAACCCCAAGATATGAAGTTTGGGCCTGAAGGACTGGGATAGATGTTCCATGCAGTAAGCTTGGTGGAAAGGGCTCTTCCTTCAAGGTGGTGGTGATGGCAGTGAAAGAGCTGGAGTTCGGTCGAGTTAATTTCATTTGGGTGCATTAGGCTGTGAACTTTGAGAAACAGGATGTAATTGATTAATTAATTAATGTATGTATGTGTGTATGTATGTATGCTTGATAAACACTTATAAAGTGCTTGTTATGTGTTTTACAAATATGAAGTCATTTAATCTTTGTAACAACACTATATCATAGCATTATTGTACATTATCATATAGTGTTACTGTATCATAGTGTTATCCCAGTTTAAGTGATGAGGAAAGCATCATTAAAGCACAGAGAAAGGAAGTAAATTTCCCAAAGTTACATATTTAGTAAATGGCAGAGCAAGGATTACAATCCTGACATTATGTCCCCAATATTAATATTCTTAGCACTAAACTTTGTCTATACAACAGATATTAGGTTAAAAAACAATACTTGGAAATATTTTTGTTGTGTTCAACCAACCTAGCGTTGAGCCTATTATGTGGATATGACATGTTAAGCTTCATGATTTTTACAGGCATATGCTGGGATACAAGGCCATTTTTTAGTTGAATTGTAACCACTGTCACCTGACTACCTGATTTAGGCCTTAGAGCACGTGGGCTTTTGAACTTAATTGATCTCTACCATTTAAGACAATTTTTTGTAAAGTCAGACAGTATACTTTATAGAAGCATCACCAGATATATAAATCCCCATGCAGTAGGGCTTAGGCTTTGTTTGTGTTTTGCAAAAGTAAGCCTCAGGAAAGGTGTGGACCATGGAGTTTGGTATGGCAGCCCCTGCTGAAGTTCTGACTCTTCAGCAAAACCATGGAGACTGGTCTGGCAAGCAAATATTGGACACACTAGCTTCTGCAAGGAGAAAATTTCCATAGTTATGGATTGCAGGCTCAATGACAGAAGGCATGGGGTAGCTGTTAAACCTTGACCTTACACTTACAAAAGCTTTGGCCTTAGCACATAGGTTGCTGTGGAAGCTAAAGTCATGCATTGTCCTCTAGAGTGGCCACAGCACATGCTAGCTCTGTGGATCCTAGCCACAAACTCAGGTGAGGCTACAACTGGCCTCAGCAGAGGAGTGGGCCAACTTTCTGTGCCTTGATATTGAGATATGAAAATGCATCTTTTCCCGAGCAGGGTTGGGCAAAGCAAACATTTCATTATAAGGGAAAGAATCTTCTTAGCCTTTTAGATAGTAAAGGAGAGGAATATTTTTTTTTCCTTTCAAACGTTAGGCACATGAGTTGCCCATGAACTAGACAAAGGTACTAGGGCTCCAACTTCTAATTGTTAGTCCCAGGAATAATCATGCAGTGGTAGACTAGGGGATCCAAATTGTATTCTTCTTTTACGACCAGAGGCTAAACTTGGATGCATGGAAGCGCTTCTGCATAAGTTGCTTTATGGTGAAAGTAATGAAGCATAGGTTTCAGGGTCTCTCTTATGTAGTTTCCCTCCAAAGCTCTCAGAAATTTCCTAGCAATGTGTTCATAGGGCCATATGTTTTATAAAATTGGCAAAATTAAGCTATCTGAGCCATAATCAGTTATGACCATTAGTTATTTAGACTCTGAATTTCCCTCATCTGTCTTCCCCAGTTTATGGATGAGATGGGAGTTGCCATAGACATTTTTGGAGATCCAACTAAAAGGAAGTTAAAACAGAGACACGTAGTTTAGGCTGAGTGGGATAAATGCATGTGGATCTCGATCACTTTCATGAAGGGTCATAGTATTTTTAGGCATCCAGATACAGGCCATGATTCCAAGAATATCCCTTCCATCTCTGTGCTAACCCAACCAAAGACATTACACACAGGAGCAGTATCAGAGGTCATAGTTGGTTTAGTAATTGAAATTCCATGTTATTTTTTGTTAATAAGAGGATGTTGCAAATTATATAAACTTCAGCCCCCACAAAACCTGAATCTGACCTTGTCCACAGGTTCACCTCTTCCAGATGGTCTCAAGTTAGCTCTAGATTAAGTAATTCCCTGTGAGGCAAAAAGAATAGCTATGACAAATTTCACAGTGAGAAGTAGTAGAAGCAGGCACTGGGGCAAAGGACTAAACAGGGAAGAGTGAACATTATGTCACTGGAAAGAATTCATGCATTAGCAATTATTTTCAAGGATAAAAGGAGAAATGGGAAATAAGAGAGACATATATTGACACAGTTATAAATATGGATATAGATATATTTATAAATATATACTAGATGGGAGAAAAAGTTATTTAAAATACCTGGTGACCTGGGCTACCACTACTGAACATTTCTAAAACTTGCAAGAAGTTAGTAATAACACGTATGACATTCTCTGATGGTCAGTGCTTATAATGTGAATTCTATTTAGACTCCTTGAGAAATAAAGATAGAATTTACCATGGAACTAAAACATAAGGGGAAGGAGAGAGACAGAGATGGAGAAAGAGAAAGACAAGCAGAGACAAAGAGACAGAGACAGAGACAGAATGAGAGGCTTCTGGCTACTACAAAAGGAATTTTGACCCAACCAATCATCAAGAGTGTCTTGCTGAAACTGAGCCGAATATGAAATGGGGAAGGATGAATCTTAAATTTGAATTTTCTTGAACTTTAATTCACAAGGAAGAAGAATTTCATTTTAGGCATTAATTCATTGTAGACTTTAACTTGTAAAATTATTCAGTTTTTAATTTTTGGATTTAAATACTTCCTGAAATTACGGGACACAGTTTAAATTAAATTTGGGACCATTTTCATACTGTTGACATTTTGAGTGTCTTAACTGCATTTAATCTTATTGTAGCATCACTAATAAGATGCATTGTACAACATGGCTAGACATAATTTGAGATGGAAAGTAAATATAGAATGCATTTTAAACTTTAGGTTCTGACCGTGATTAAATGAAATAGTGCAGAATTACCCTCCTGTAATATAAACGAAAAAGAAATGGACAGAATATAGAAAGTAACCATTTTAACATGTTGGACAACATTCAGCATTTTTATTGATGCCTGAAAAAAGCAAAACAAACAAGGTGGGTGAGCCCTATGATTGTCCCAGCTTTCTGACTGGAGGGAATTACAGAATGAGAGTCTGTCAGGTGATGTCAGATTGACCAGCAATCTTGCTGAGTAGAAAAGGCAGGGATAAAAGTAAGGAAGGCCAAGGCAGCTATAATATGTGGAACTGAGTGTCCAAGAGAAAGGAGATGTCTAGAAAAAATTCTGAAATGTTTTTATCAGGGGTCCTCTTGAGTCTTTAGCTGAATACCAACCTGTTCATGTATAGAGTGAAATCCCACAAAGCAGATAATAAAAACTCAAGGAAAGAAGCATTACTGTGGAACTGTAAGCCAAATAATTCTCAGAGATCACACAGAGTTGGATATTATTATAGACCCCTATGGGAGACACCTTGTTAAATACACAGAACAATCAGTAGAGATAAGAAAGGAGCTATGCCATAAAAGATAACTTTTCCATATTAAATTCTGCTCCTCCTCAAAAAAAACTTTATAAAAAACAATCTTCACGTGTTTTAAAACCCAATGCTTATTTTGACTTAGTATTATGTTCAACATTTATCTTGCCATAGAATCACCCTCTATGGCAGAGGCATAACAGTAATTTTCATTTTCTAGGAACTGTATGACATATTAAAATGTCTGTTTGCGTAACAAGACAGTTTACAAAGTATTAAATTAAATCTTCATTTACATTATTCTATAAAACTCTGGCAAGGACTATGATAAAATTATCTTCAATTGGATGTAATAATAAGCCTTTTTTCAGTAAATCACAGTGATACCTTCCTTTAGAAAAATAAATGCAATAAATCAAGTCGATTTAAAAACAAGAGAATCAGATAATTTAAAGAAGCTTGTATTTTTTAAAACTTGGAAACCTTTCTGTAAAATAAAGAGTAGTCACTTGCCTTTCACTTAAAAAAAAGCCTCAAAATTATGAAACTAACACGAAAGTAACAAAACTACCTGCCAGATAAAGCCACTGTTTTTTAAAATAGTGAAGTAAAATCTAGCAATTAAGAGCATAACATTCACAGACTTCATTATTCAAATAAAAATCACTAGATTATAAAAAAGCAGAGAAATGTGACCTATTGAAAAAAATATTTTCAGTAGAAACAGATCTCGAAGTAAGAGAGATGATAGAATTAATAGAAAAGAACATTAAAACAAATAGTATACTATGCTCCAGATATTTAAATAAGTATAAGAAAATATGATTACAATTTTAGAATGGAATATATAAAAAGATCCAAGGGAGCCTGTAGAGATGAAAAATACAACACTGGAATAAAAAATACATGGAATAGGATTAATAGCAATTTGGACACATATGAAAAAAAATCAATAAACTTGAAGACACAGCAATAAGAATTATCCAAATTAAACAGAGAAAATAAAAACCATGTATAGTGAATTTAGCTTAGCCTATATACTATATATAAGATTGTTAATTTTATTAGTCCACTTAAATGGTCCATGGGGGCCCAGATATTTGGTCACACATTTTTCCAGGTGCATCTGTGAGGGTGTTTCTTGATGTCAGCCCTTGAATCAGTAGACTGAATAAAGCAGATTATTCTCCCTAATGTAGGTGACCCTCATCCAATCAGTTGAAAGTCTGAATAGAACAAAACAGCTGATCCTCCCTTGAGTAAGAGACAACTGCTTCTGCCTGACTGCTTGACCTGGAATATCAGTTTTTTCTGACTTTGTATACAAACCAAAACATCAGCTCTTCTTGGGTCCCCAGCCTGCCAGCTTTCATTTTGGAACTTACATCATCGGTTCTTCTGCATCCCAGTTTGTTGACTCCAGATCTTGGGACTTCTTAGCCTTCTTAGCCTCTGTATTTACTTGAGCCACTTCCTTATAATTAATCTCACCCTCTCTTTCTCTCTCTCTCTGTCCATATATATATATATATATCTAGCTCTCTGGCAAACCCTGCATAAACTAATACACTAATACTATATGTATATTGAGATGATTTTAATTATACTCCAGAATGTGTCTGTTTATATATATATATATATAATTGTGACCTGTAGCACAATATAAAGTGAGGACGCAGACCCTCTTTTTGGCAGATGGCCACCTTCTCACTGTGTTGTCAGGTGTCACAGAGAGCTGTGGCATCTCTTCCTTTTCTTATAAGGACACTAATTCCATTGTGAGAGTCCTACCATCACGAATTTATCTAAACCTGATTATCTTCCAAAGGTCCCATCTCCAAATACAGCCACATTGGTGGTTAGTTCTTCCACCTATGAATTTGGTGGGAAGGTGCAGTTCAGCCCACAGCATCAATTATTTCTTCAGGATAAAACCCAGATATTACATATTTTGGTAGTTTGAATATATAAGAAAATATATTTTTTTAAATATTAGAAACCTACCCTCTGAGAAAATTGCACTGTGGCTCTCTTATATTTGCTTATGAAAGTGCCTGTTTCTCCAATGCTAAATGTCATTTACTATTTTTTGCCAATATATTAAAATAACATACTAACTTCTTACTTCATTTATAAAGTTCATTAGTAACTAATGGAGTAAAAATGATTATGCTTATTTGTTATTATTATTGTTCAATTTACTAATCATATACTTTGCCTATTTTATATTAAGATTTTACATTGTTTTATATTTTTGTTTTATATTTGAAGCTGTCCTGTATCTTATTTATCAAACTTTCTCTATCATATGTTAAAATATTTTAAATCATTTTTTGCACAACATTTTCATTTTATGATAACATCAATATTTTTATGTTGAAAATATAAAAATCAACCCTGTTGTGTAGCTTCTAAGACAGATTTAAGTCCTATCAGCAAGTGATGGAGGTGAAATATGAACCCAAGTGTTCTGATTCTGGAATTTTTAATCTTATTTCCCACGTTATAATACTATGTGACTGTAGGCAACTAGCTTAGCTTCTCTGATTTTTCATCAAGAGGGACAGGATAGCAGTATGTATCTTACAGGGACTGTGAAAGATAACAAATGTAAAGCACTGAACACATGGTAGGTACAGAACAAATGTCAGTTTCCTCATTAAAAATGATAAATTGGGCTTCCCTGGTGGCGCAGTGGTTGAGAGTTTGCCTGCCGATGCAGGGGACACAGGTTCGTGCCCCGGTCCGGGAAGATCCCACATGCTGCGGAGGGGCTGGGCCCGTGAGCCATGGCCACTGAGCCTGTGCGTCCGGAGCCTGTGCTCCACAATGGGAGAGGCCACAACGGTGAGAGGTCCGCGTACCACAAAAAAAAAAAAAAAAAAGATAAATTTACTCTTTGTAATTGGAAAGTGCATGTTGTTACCCAGTATAGCTTCCAATATTATGTAAATTGAAATTTCAATTAGGATAGCCTCGTGCTTCTTTCTTCTTCCCTCTACATCTGAAGGACCTGATGATACATGTAAGAGGAATGTAAAAAATGAACCATTTTTAAAAATCTCTGAGTGCTCTGAAGGAGTTTCTCCAGAAGGTGAAGGTCCTTCATTAGAGGCAGTTAATGATGTTCTTTATAAAGCATTTCACATTAACCGGTCTTAAAAATCAAGCTCTTGTGTATGCGGTCACATTACCTGAGCCAACATTCTAAGCCTCCTGCAAAGCTGAAACTTTTACATACTCCAGGAAGCACCAAGCCTGAGCAGTTCTGACTACCAGTGGAAAAACAGGCTCAAGGCAGTTCCAGGAAACTAAAACAGCAAAGTGGAAAGAGACAGTGGAACAATTCATTCCCCAAATTTACGAAAGAATCCTTGGTGGGGAAGAAAGCAAAGTGTTTGCTTTCTTTTAACTGCTGCCATTAAAAATGAAATTTATATTTTATTTTTAAAACCATGGCATTCCAAGCTGAAGGTTGACATTAGACCACACACCTTTAGTTGTACAAATAAACACATTAATCCCAGTGGAGCTGTGAATTTGCTTGTTTTGTATTAGTGCCAACCTGAGAATGTGCTCTGATTGCTTGGTTTTAAAGAAAACAAGATGTTAAAATTGGGTGAATTGAAACTTGCGTGTTAATGTAATTCTTTGGGATTAATATTAGAAAATTGCTCTTGTATTTAAGGCAGTACCTGGTGTGAATGTTTCTTGTAGTTTTTCAGAACATTGCTTTATAAGTGTAAGTTGACAGTAGACCCTGATATTCTCTGAGGGAACAGTTGCTACTTATATCTGATTATGCCTATAAGATGCTATGAATGCTATATTATATGCCACTGGGCTTGCAGAAGGGAGAATGCTATTTTCCTCTAGGTTGGAAACAGATTTTCCAAGAAGGGTAAGTTGTCCTTCTCATCATCCTCATCTCTTGTTGAAGAGATTTTTCCTTCTCATACTGGAAACCAGAACGAAGGAAAAACTCTAGGTGGGGATAACATTCTTGGTCTTGAAGAGGAGGGGTCCTGATGACCAGGAGAAGGACAATGAAGATAAGTGTTGGGATAGAACTAATGATGTGGAAAGGCAGAGGGATTGAGAATCGGCCCTTCAATATGTGTGCCAGTCAGGGTTCATGATGCCTATGGTATCTCTATCAATGTGTACAAGTTAACTCTGGAAACTTGAAAAGGTCATTCTTTCAAATTATGTCATTTATATTCCATCATAATGACACTAAGTGACAAATCCAAGCCCATTCAGCTTAGCTGAAAACTACTGAACCAGTGAACCTTGATTTCTTGGCCCAGCACTATTTCCTCCAAAAAATAGTTCCTTTCTTATTATTTCCTTTGCTCCACTTGGTCAGAGTTCAACTTTCCAGCCTGATATTTTTCTTCCCAACAGAAAGGAATTTCATTAGAGTTGAGTAGTGTTCAATGTGTAAGCCCTTGGTTTCAAACCAACTCCCTTGTTTTTCAGAACTACACAAGGAAAGATGGTAGCACTGACAAATTGAGTTTGACACTAAAATAAAGCTCATATATCAGGTTTTCAGTGTAGACAGAAAAAGAGAGACAGGATGAAGAGGTAAAGTCAGCAAACATCCTTGAGGACCAGAGCAGCACCTGTACTTGAGAAACAGCAGACACAGATTCCCCACTGATGTTTGGAGCTGAACAAGAACTGATGGAACCAACATGTCTTCTAAATCCAGTGGTTCCTGGAATGGAAGGGTACATTGAAGGCAGGAAGGACACCTTTATCTGTCACAAACGAGTAAAAAATGCAATGCAGGGAAAAGGCCGTTGATGCTGGGATCAGATAGACAAATATTAGAACACTACTCCTTCCACATCCCAGCTAACTTATTGGTCCTAGTGGAGAACCATTTTCCAATATTATTCTTAACCAATAAATTGGGGTTAAGAATAATACCTTAGAGTTGTCATAGCTGTCAAATGAACTAAACCAGAGGTCTTGAACTGCAACCCATGGCCAAATCTTGCCACTGCCTTCTTTTATAAATAAAGTTGTATTGGAACACAGCGAGGCCCACTTTTTACATGGCTACAACTGCAGAGTTGGGTAGTTGTGATGGACACTGACCCTATTTACCTGCAAATACTAAAATATTTACTATCTGACCCTTTACAGAAAAAAATTGCTTTCGCTTGAGCTAAACTATGTAAATGAAACTAAACTAAGTAAAATACCCATGATCTGGGCACAAAAGTAGTAAACACTTTTGAGCAACTAGTGTTAATTTTGTTATTACTGTTATTACCCATGAATATTCTGCCCAGCTGATGAAAGCAAATGTAATTGTGTTAACTGTGACTTAAATTCTAAATCCACAATCTCAGAAAACTTGACTAGCTTTCTACCTTTGTGCTTAATTCATGCACAGTTTAAGCATATGGAATAATAATGTTTTTTATGACAATCTAACATGCAACTGCTAGTGTTTATTAGTTTCCCACCATGAGGAGCAGTTCTAAACTATGTGTTGTCATTAAGAATAGCCTTTCTTGGGCTTCCCTGGTGGCACAGTGGTTGAGAGTCCGCCTGCCGATGCAGGGGACACGGGTTCGTGCCCTGGTCCGGGAAGATCCCACATGCCGCGGAGCAGCTGGGCCCGTGAGCCATGACTGCTGAGCCTGCGTGTCCGGAGCCTGTGCTCTGCAACAGGAGAGGCCACGACAGTGAGAGGCCCGCGTACCGCAAAACAACAACAACAAAAAAAAAGAATAGCATTTCTTCCTTCAGCACAAAGTCTAGATTTGAGGTCAGTTTAAAAAAAAAAGCCTTTTTTTCTATTTCTTACCTTGTTCTTTAGAGCTTTTCTCTCCAGCTGTGTTCAAAGGAAAAGGAAGCAATGGCATTTCCCTTCTGATCAATTAGAGCAAGAATCATACACTCTATACCTCATTTCTCAAGGGTCTCACTCTGGCTCTCCTCAAGCTTCCCAAACTCTAAGCATCTCCCCAAAAGGTAGCACTCCCAGGCAGTATGGTACTATGCCTCTTATATGGTGAAGCCAAAAGTGGGTGTGATTCTTACTAATGTATTAGAATGAGTGAAACCTAAGAGGAAGCTTCATGTCCCAATCTTCTTGCCACATATTAGTTGTTTTCTTCAAATATTAGTAGCTTGACTGTATCAGGATAAGAAAGTATTAAGTGAGAAGCACAAGAAGGAAGAAATGTTTGACAATTTTTATAATTTTCTATCTCTTTCACATCTTTCCATTACTTTATGTATCAAAATTTCCAGTCATTTTCTCGAAGACACTACTGAGTATTCTCTAAGACTCCAGTATGTTCTTGGCCCATACTTTCTCCTACCCAATGATGGAATTCTGAGATAGGTTGAACTTGATCTACCTGAGAGCTAACACTGAGGAAGTACACAGCAAATAAGAGCTGAGGAAAAAGCCTTCAGATTTGGAAATCTAACCCCCCTTATGCCACAGATTTGGAAACAAGTCCAGTGAGTCACTAGGTTGCCTTAAGCCATGAGGTAGGGAATGCAGAGGTGTCAGGTACCCTACAAATCTCAAGTTGCCTTCTTTATAAATGGTTAGAAAATGTATCATCATACTATGTTTTATATAAAAGTTCATCAATATGCTGCATTTGGGGTAAATTTTTTATGAATAAAATAGTATCCAATAAGGTCTTAAAATTATTTTTTATGCACCAATGTTTAGAGAAGAATGATGTTTATTCATTCCAGAGATATTTATTGACCGATAACCAGGTGCCAGAGATACATGAATAAATAAAGCAGGTGAGAGTATCTGCCTTATGGAACTTACATTTTTTTTTTTTTTTTTTTTGCAGTACACAGGCCTCTCATTGTTTTGGCCTCTCCCGTTGCGGAGCACAGGCTCCAGACGCACAGGCCCAGCGGCCGTGGCTCACGGGTCCAGCTGCTCTGCGGCATGTGGGATCTTCCCGGACCGGGGCACGAGCCCGTGTCCCCTGTGTCGGCAGGCGGACTCTCAACCACTGCGCCACCAGGGAAGCCCTGGAACTTATATTTTAAAGAGAGGAGCCAGAAAATTAGACAGTTGGCTTTCCATATCCATGGGTTACATACTATGAACATACTATGTTTACCATCTTAGGTTGGTTGAATGCGCAGATGCAGAACCCGCTGTTAAGGAGGGCCAACTATGGGACTTGAGCACCTGCAGATTTCCACAGCACCTCCTGGAAGCAATCCCCTATGGATACCGAAGGAGGACTGTAAATGAATAAGATGTACAATACTCTAACAGTGATAAGTTCTATGATAATACATAAAGCTGAGAAGGGGAAGGGGTTGCTGGGTTAAAGATATCAGTCACCATTAAGTAGAATGGTTCACTAAAGCTGGGAGATGCTTCAGCAAAGCACTAGGGGGAGGGAGTCAGCAGGTGGTATGGATTTTGGGGAATGAGATTTCCAGACTATAGGAACATCAGAGAGAGGGCCTAGTGGCTGGATTCAAGTGAATGAGAGGGCAGCCCAAGAAAAGCTGAGAAGAATGAATGGGGAAGTCTGCATTGTTCTATAAACCATTTTTAGTTGGACTAATTTTGAGTGAAATGAAAGTCATTAAAGGTTTGCAGAAGTGTTAAGTGGTCTGACTAAAACTGGCTGCTGTTTGAGAATAGATTTAAAGAGAAAAATATAAAACATGTTCTGCTACAGGAAAAGAGAAAACGTTCAAAGTTCCTACCTGGCATAAAAGACTTTCCATAATCTCATTCTATTGATACACTCACTCCATGTGACCTTTCCTCCAGTCAGATTACCTTCAAACTTGCCCAAGATTCTGCTGGCAAAATGGTGCTCTTTCTGCCTGTTTTTATTTCTCCATCTTCTCATAAAAAAAAAAAATGTCTATGTAGTTTTCAAGATCCAACTCAATGAATTTTGACTCAGCTTCTAGAATACCTTTTTCAGCTCTGTTAGCTTGGTCCCTTTTCTCTAGGGATATGGCAGCATTGTGGGCATGCCTCAACCCAAGACTTGGCTCAGTGAATTGTTCTTATCCATTCATGTGTCTGCTTCTGCAGCTGGACTCTGAGCATGTAGACAACCAGTTCCCAGCTTGGAGCCTGTGCTCAGTGTAAGTGCAGTAAATAAATGACTAAATAATTCAAAGAAAGAGTGGATGAATAGGTTCTAGAAATATCTGTACAACATGGTTCCTATAATTCATGATATGCTATTGTTCACTTCAAAATTTGAGAGGGTAGATCTCATGTTATGTGCTATTACCACACACACACACACACACACACAAATACATACAAATGAAAAAACAGAAGGACAGAGGAAACTCTGAGAGGTATTTAGGTATTTTCAGCCATCATGTTCCCTAACCCCGTGACACTGATGTTCTTAAACCTCAACATGGCATGCTTCTCCAGGCTCCTTCTGCTTTTTTTTCTTCTACCTTCCTTCTCAACAGCCTTGACTAGGGAGACTCAGCCAATGAGATAATTTTTATAGACATTAAATTTGAAAAAGCTGTTTATACTACCAATACAGAATGTGTTTCTTTAGAAGAAATGTGAGCATCTTTGATGAACTCTATATACATCTATTTCTATGTCACCTGAGAGTCTTCTCACTTTTTTATTTGACCTTAGATCCTGATGTGCCATATTTAATTCCATCAATACAAACTCCCAGAATAAGGGAGCATAGTAAAATGAAGAAAAATAAATATGAATCAAGATGCATCAGCTGATAGCTCACAGAGGTTCTCTGCACTGAACCATTAATTATGACCTGTGCAAATTGAGTTTAGACATACACAAACACCCTTCATACTATTACCACCATAATGTGGTGTCAACAAAACTGTTGAAAAAAAGAAGAAACTAAAAAATCAAGACCTGTAAAAATGCCCCTTTCTTTCTCTATCTCAATCAGGTCATCTTCACCACAAACTATCTAATACTGGTTTTATGGAATTTTCTAAGTACCATGAGGTCATAAGACCGTAGAAGAGTAGGACTAAAATTACATGAGGACCAGAGGGGAGAAAAAAAAAAAAAGGTTAGGGGCTTCCCTGGTGGCGCAGTGGTTGAGAGTCCGCCTGCCGATGCAGGGGACACGGGTTCGTGCCCCGGCCCTGGAAGATACCACATGCCGCGGAGCGGCTAGGCCTGTGAGCCATGGCCACTAAGCCTTCACGTCCAGAGCCTGTGCTGCACAACGGGAGAGGCCACAACAGTGAGAGGCCCGCTTACCGCAAAACAAACAAACAAACAAAATAATAAAAGGTTATTTTGTTTCTTAAAAGTCAGTCTAACTGGGCTCCACAAATTGATTTTTTGAGCTACTACAGTAAAACAAGTCTCAAAAATAAATGTATTATAGGCAATGGTATGTTTTCAACCATCGAGCTGAGCTTTAATTCCAGAATGCAATCAATAAGACTTTGTGTTTCCATAACAGAACAAGAGTAGAAAATCTGTGATGGGGGCATATGTGTTTATACAGTTGCTGATATTTCAGGCCAATGACTTCTTTGACAAATGATACCCTACTTCCAATCAATAACTCATAAGCCACAACTTACTTTTTCTTTACCTTGAACTATAACCAAAAGGAGGCAAACATCACTATAATTTCCACTTAAAACATGGGTAAGAGCTGATTGTGTGTGTGCATATATGTGTGTGCATGGCCCAAAGGACAAACTGTGACCACTAAAAGCAGTAGATTCTTCTGTTGGGAACTGTGTGAGTACTTATAATTGTGGAGGGAGGACATACTGCCAGAGAAATTTGACAATATGCATTATGTTTAAGTACTTCATGTCCTTTGAATCAGAATTCCATTTTGCTTGAATCTATCCTATGGAAATAACCCATTGTCTGGGGAAACAGAAAACTATATACAAAGATGTTGATTGCAGCATTATTTATAATACGGAAAAATAAAAGTAAGGTAACTTTCCAGAAATAGTCATGGTGAATATCATGATTTGGGTAGTACACAGCCAGTATTAATGCCCTGAGAAAATGCTAAGAGAAAAAAGTGAAAGAGAAAATTGGACCCTTGGTATTATTTCAAACATGCAGAAAAATATACATAGCATGAATGTAGGACATAAATATGCTAAAATATGTCCAGTAATGGTTTAAAGGTTTTAGAGATATGAGGACTTTCTTATCACTATGTATTTTCCAAATTTATTATCAATATGAGTAGCATTATTATTAAAAGAAAATCTCTGACTTAATAGCTTGACTTCCTAAAATAGTAAAATCAAGGAAAGAAACTGTAAAAGAAAAGGTTAATACATTTACTTTCTAAACATTGATAAGGACAATTTCTTATTTTAAAAAGCATTATAAATAAAACTAAAAGTCGAAGTTCAAACTGGAGGTGGGACACGGAACATAGATATTAATTTTGTTAATATTTTTAATATTAAAATATTTTAAAATAATAAAAAGTATTCTTAATATATTATATAACATTATTTATATTAAGAATATTTACTCATATGTCATGTTACATATATTAAGATTCTATTACATAATAATAGAATATATGTAAGTATGTATAGTATATAAAACTTCTTAGTATATAAAACCAGTAAAACAGACCACTAAATCAAGCATATCGATATAATAATCAAACATAAAAAATTTCCAAAAGGGAAAACACAAATGGACAATAGCTGAGCTTAATAATAAGGGTAAACACTGAAAGTCTACTACACCAAGATCCGGGGCAGATTGAGACCCAGAGTGGACAATGAGTCAATACACTGAAGAATGTTTAAACCCAATATTCTTCTGAACACTCTGAGCTGCAGAAGTAGCCCACTTCTTCCATTAGTGGCTAGCGCTCTCCACTTGCTTACAGACAAGGCAGAGAGATCTACTTTATAGAACAGCATGCAACTTCTTCAGGATTTCCCCCTATTTTGTTACCTGGCCATCGGACCAATGATTTAGATCAACTCACTATACAACTTGACCTGGGAAGTGATGAGTCTGCTAGGTGAAAAAGAGATTAATTGACTTTTATAGTTAAAGAAACTGAGATATAGGTGCTGATTTTCACTCAGTATGGTTATGACAATTTTACACGGTAAAGAAGAAACACATCTTGGTTTTCATCTTCAGTTCTAAATTGCTGCACTAATTATATGTTTACTGAGATTTGTAAGAGAATAGTACATACCAATCCTGGAAGTATCAACAGAAAAATTTGGAGTTTTGTGTTCTCTTTTGCTAAGTTTTCTGTCATGATCTGTGATGAAATACATTTTTATTTATGGAGTGTTCATGCCATGAATCACTAACTGTTGAATTTCTAAGGATATTCAATCATTGCTGTTAAACTTTCAATAGGCAATCATATTATGTATATTATATAGAATATTATTTTGGAATTCAATTATATATTATTTTTACCTCTAAATACAAAAAGTTACAGTAAATTCTAGAATAATGCAAATCAAGTGGGAGAGGAAATTTAGCCAATATCTGTATGGAATCTCATTTATTGTACCTTGAATTATTTTTCATTTTACTTGTGATTGTTTTTCTTATACCTAGGTCTTTCATATACCCTTCATATTTTTTGGTGGATTCCAATACCTAGCATAGCACCCTTTCCATAGAACTTTATTGATTTTTTTTCCTAAGACTAAATGAATGACTTGAAAGCAAATCATATGTGCATTGTGGGATGCAAGCTCAGATACATTCATTTATTCATGGAACATGTACTGAATTCTTACTTTATGCCAAGGAAACTGCTAGGCACTGAGTATACGGTGTTGTCTAAAGTATGATATTTGCTCCCAAGGGACTCACATCTCTAAATGCCTTGAAATTAACAGATGCCAAAACAAAACCTACTTGACAGCAAAATCCTCTATGAATGCTGGCTCTAGGTGGCAATAATAACTTAACTTCCTAGATAAAATCTTTAGTCTGTTGTTAAAAAAAATAATTAGATTTCATCACAACTCATTGTGACACTCAAATTGCAAATAGTGTCCCAAATTTAATACCATACCTCAACGTAATTTATATTATTCAGATTCAAATTTTACCAAAACTGTTAAATAATCTGTTATAGTCTATAGTAGGCTCTTTTGCATACATTATGCAATATATTTAGTGTCTCCTTTCATTTCATCTTTTGTGCAAAAAGCCGATCACTTGACCCTGCATTGTACCAGCCCTTAGAACATAGCAATGAATAAGATATTTCCTGCACTTGATTTGGAAAACATTAGTCTTATTTTAAGGCCCATCTCAACAGTAAGTCCTTCTATGTTGCCTTTCATGATTCATCTTAAAAGTATAAACCACTCCTCTGTTTTTACTCCTGTGATTCTTTGTGTTCATACTCAGAGAAGAAGGGGAGATATTAGAAAAAGATTTAACACAAATACACCAAGGAAGCTCCTCAGTTTATGATATGAGCACAATTCAACATGTCATTGAGTTCAATTTTCCCTATTGGAAGAATGTATATATTATTCTTAATAATTGTTCAATTTGGAAGTTGATCTTAAAGCATACCAGAGAAACATGGTCCATAATTCTGACGGTTTTGAGGCTTTGTGTCCATGCGGATATAAAATATTTACAGAAGACATAAAATGATTAGTGTGCACTCAACATGATAATAATGTTCAGTGCTTGTTGCAGTCCTCTAAATTTGTATGCAAGTCATAAATTCTCTACTCAGTACACCAAGTCTCAGTGATCTCATCTGCAAAATAGTAATAATATTTAACTGCATAAATTTATGGTAAATAATAAATGGCACAATGAAATCAAATGGCTTAAAATAGTGCCTGGTTATAAATGGCACTCAAAAAATGTTGATTTTTATTTTATTAACTCATGCTTTTAAGGAAGGTGAGCCTCTATCTTCTATTTAGTGAACCATACTAAGATATTTGCTTTCTGGAATGTGTAGAGTGATGCTTATTCCATGCTAGAGCCATGTATACCTTTTAACTTTATTTTCTACCTTCTGTTATTTATTTACTATTTTTCTAACTGAAAAATACCATACAAATGTAATGGAAGTTGAAATTGATTATAATGATATTATTTTGTATGAGATAATGTGGCTAAATAAAAATTGCATAATTTCTTAAATCCTAAATTTTTGATTAACAGTGTTTACTAGGTCAGTGATAATAGGAAAACTACCTTTAAACCATGTTTTGGTAATATATTATGCATAAAATATGTTGCTTGGAAGTTTCATATATGTAGTATCATTGTTTGGAAAACAAATTTGCAAATCACATGTTATTGTCATTTTTCAATGAAGAAATTGAGGCTTCTAAAAGTAGTTAGTGAAAGTAACTTGGCTAGGATATGTGTGGTAATTTGACAGTGAGTTTCATGTATTACCCTCAATCTCACCCAAGTTCCTTGTCCACAAAATGTAGGTGAGAATGATATTTAATTTTAGAATAGACATGAGAATCAAATTAAATATGGTATATATAGATGTTTTGTGAAACATCCATTGATACAGGCATGCTATTACTGTTACTCTTACTGCTGTTATTATTTTACTGATTATTTACTTCTTCAGTATTCTTTTACTTTTACCAATTATTGTCTTCTCTAAAACTTATCACTGAGGCTGTTCCTTCAGTCCTCTTCCATTCCTTTTAAGACCAAGCATTTCCAAATCAGTGTTAAAAACATAAGTCTTCAGGTTATACTATCTATTTACTGCAGTGAAAGTGTTGAAATCTCAATTTATTTTGGGAAGAGAGTTTCCAACCTGAAAACATCACTGTAAATCATAAAGCAGTGGAACTAATACATAAAAACCCTCATCTCACTTAATCTCCTGAGTGGATGTTGATCCTCTTTCAGAAAGAATATCTATCATTTTATTTTCAATTCAGGCTTGTCAAGGAATAAGTCAAAACAGAAATAATCACAGAAATTGACAGGTATAATAAAATAATAGTTGCCACTTGTCCTGTATCTTTTTCCTGTTGAATTAACCTCTGGTTGTTGAATGTCTGCACTTAACCAAAGAGAAAGAACATAGAAATAAAAGGAATACTTGAGAGAAAGTCTCTCAGAAGGAGGGAAAAGCCATAACCTATGTCTTGGCACACACACAATTTAATTTCCTTCTGTTGGATTCAGTTTAGAAGGTACTGAAGGTTGGTCAAAGTGTTACAGAATATTTATTCCTTGCAAAGAACACTGTGAGGCCCTGGAGTCAAATACAAAATAATAGTTTGTTTTCAGCAATTCCATAAATGATATGACTTAAGGCAAACAATTCACGTTCTGAGATTCATTGAGGTCAATTTTGATAGGTCATTGAATTGGGTGATATCTAGGTTACTTCTACTTCCAAATTACAAGGTAGTGAGTGACTATCATAAATAACTTGAGGAAAATGGAGCTTTTTTTATAACTTCCTAACATATTGACCTATCAACATTCATAATGAATTTTAAGTACCAATGTATGCATGTATGTGTTTTCTAAATTCCATTCAAGTATGGTTTCCAAGATATTGAATATCAGGCAACAAGGGACAGTGATCCGGAGATCTGGGAAACAAGGGAGGTGAGTCCTACTATTTCCCAGTCTCATTGCCTTGAATGTTTCCTGGATGCAGTGCAGGGATGAAGGACCCCAAGAATTCTTGCAGTATCTGTGAATTAAGGAAATAGGGTTGAGAGCTTCAGAGATACAGACATCTAGAGTTCAAGTTCTGAAATACCTAAAGGAGAGGACAGCACAGACAAAAATCTCTGAACTTCTGAACATAGTTATCTTTGAGTATTCAGCAGACCAGCACATGAAGGAGAAGAAACTATCTGAGGCTGGGGCAAAGAAGAACATCAAACAGAGTTTGAAGGCCAAAATTAGTGCCTATTCTCACAAGCCAAACCAGAAAATCCTCATGATTCTTGGGGCATTTGGTCTTATCTCCAAGAAGAATTTTACACAAAAGGGTCTTGCCTCAGTAGTTGGTAATAATTAGCCCTAGATTAACAACTATTCTGACCATACTTAACAAATTTGAAAATAATTGGAAAGGATCCAACTATTTCCAAGAAACTTCTGTGTGTAACAAGAATGCTCAAGTGTTTTTATCAAAAATAGAACCACACAAGGTAAAATTTATAATGTTTGGCATCTATTCAAAGATTACCAGACACAAAAATAAGTAGGAAAATACAAACCATAATGAGAAGAAAAATCAATCAAAAACTGATCCAGTTGTGACATAGATGGAAACCAGTTATTAGCAGACAAGGATATGCAAATAATTATTATAAACGTATTCTATGTGTTTAAAAATATAAGTACAGGTAGAGAAGATATATTAAAAAAACAAACTGAACTTCTAGAAGTAAAAATTTGAGATAAACGATATATTAGATGAGATTATTGCTATAATAAACATTGCAGAGGAAAAGATTAGTGGACTTGAAGATAGAACAGTAGAAACTCAAATAAAATGCAGAGATAAAAGTGAAAACAACAGTAAAAAAATCAACTGAGCATTAGTGAACTGTGAGAAAAATGAAAACAACCTAAAATGGTGTTATTGGAGTCTCAAAAACAAAGGAAAGAGAAAACAATTTTTTGAAAAAATAATGATGGAAAATTTCTAAATTTGATGACCTCTATAAACTCAAAGATCCAAAGAGTTCAATGACTCTAAGTGTGTGTGCTGCATGCATGTACACAGACACACAATATGAATAAAACTGCAGCTTGCACAACATAATCAAATTGCTCAAAATTAATAATAAACAAATCTCAAAACCATAAAAGGAAAGTAAAGAAGGAACTTACAGAGGAACATTGATAAAGGTGATAGAATATTTCTTGCTCAAAACAATGCAAGTCAGAAGACAGTGGGGCAATCTTTTAAGTTCTGAAAGAAAAAGAAAAATCTGTCAACTTAGAATTTTATATCCAGGTACGTTATCTTTAAAAATAAATTAGTTTTAGAAAAATGATGGCTAAAAAATCACCAGCAGAACCACACTGCAAGGAATATTTTAAAGCTCTTCAGGATGAAAGATAATGACATCAGAAGGAAATTCAGATGTACATAAAAGAATAGAGAGCAAAGAAAATAATAGCTATATAGATAAATACATAATATAGTGTTATTTTTATTTAAATCAATCTAAAAATAATTGTTTAAATTATCCTGTAATGCAGGTTTGACACCATATATAAAAGTAAACTATATAGCAACTGTGATACAAACATTGGGGAGAATTCAAGTATAGTACTGTAAGGTTCTTAAACTATTTGTGAAGTCATATAATATCACTTGAAGGTAGAGAGTAATAAGTAAAGGTTGCAAAACTAAATAAACCACTAAAATTTTTAAAAGATTATAGTTAATAAATCAACATAGGTAAACTGAATTATACAAGTTATTGAATTAATAAAAATAAAGTAGAAAAATAGGAGAAAATGAACAGAGAAACGATGGGATAAACAGAAAGCAAATAACAAAAAATTATAGTGAAAGCTAATCAGATCAATAATCACATTACATGTAAATAGTCTAAATGACACAGTTATCTCAATTTGACTCAATTTATCTCAGTTTGGATAAAAAAGGACAGCCCAACTACATGCTACCTAAGAAAACACCTTTTAAATATAAAGGATCAAACAAGTTAAAAATAAAAGGATGAAAAATTACATTCTTTGCTGGAGGGGGATTTCAGAGCAAAGAATAATGCTGGGTTAAACAAAGTCATTTCATAAGGATAATGGGATTAGTTCAACAAGAGAACATAACAATCCTAAATGTTTGTGTACCTAATAATAGAAACATATTACACATGAAATTAACAATAATGAAATTGAAGAAGAAATAGTTAAATCCATAGTTAAAGTTGGAGATTTCAACATCTCTTTCTCAATAATTGATGGAATAATTAGACAGGAAATCAGTAATTATATCAAAGATTTGAAGAGCATGATCAACCAACTTGACATAATATTTATAGAACACACAATGACAGCAGACTATTATTAAGATAAATTAAAGAAGATTTAAATAAATGGAAAGGTATGCCCTGCTCATTAGTCAATAGACTTAATGTTGTTAAAATATCAATTTTCCCCAAATAGATCTATAGATTCACTGCAACCAGCAGAATTGGTTTTTCAGTGAACTGATGAGTCAATGTTAAAATATAGATGGAAATGGAAATGCTAAAGTTCTAGAAGGATCAAAACAGTTTTGAGAAAGATCACAGTTGGGAGTTTGACTACACTATTTCACATAGTATTATGAAATTATAGCAATCAAGATAATGTGGTATTGTCAACATGGTACTTTCAGTGGAGCAGGTTAGAGAGTCTAGAAATAGAATATAAATATATGGACTACTGATTTTTGATAAAATAAAAAAGTAATTTGGTGGAGAAAGGGTAGTTTTTCATCAAATAGTGCTAGAATAGTTGTATATTCATATGTAACAAAATGAATGTCAATATGTACTTTATATCATGTACAAAAATTAAATATAATGTATCATATGCCTAAGTGCAAAACCTTGAGCTATAAATATTCTAGGAGAAAACTGTTGTGACCTTGAGTTAGGCAAACATTTCTTAGCTACAACATCAAAAGCATGATCCATGAAAGAACAAATTAATAAATTAGACTTAATAAAAACCATGAAGTTCTGCTCTTCAAAACACACTGAAGAGAATAAGAGGACAAGCAAGATTGGGAGAAAATATTTGTTAATCATATGTCTGTTAAAGGACATATTCATAAGAGATAACTCTCAAAACTTTGTAAACAATCCATTAAAAATGGGCAAAATATTTGAACATTATTTTTCACTAAAAAGATATACAGATGACAATGAAGCATATGAAAAGATGCCCAGTGTCACCAGTCATTAGGAAACGCAAATTTAAACTTACAATGGGATACCATTACACACATATCAGAATGGTTAAATATTTTAAAAAATGATTGAGTATGCCAAGGAAACTTATGAGTGTTTTTAACAAATTTATTCATAATAACCCCAAACTGGAAGCAACCCAAACATCTGTTAGGAGGTGACATCTGTTAAGAGGTGAATGAGTGAACAGTGTTCCTTAGTATCCATATAATAGAAAACTATTCAGTAACAAATAGGAATTACATTGATATATGCTATAACATGAAGGACTCTCAAAACAATTCTGGGTAACAGATGCCATACAAAAAATGAAAATATATTGTATGATTCCATTTAGACAATTCAAAGAAAATTAAAGCCAATCTAGAGGGACAGAAAGCTGAGCACAAGTTCCCTGGTCGGGGTGGATGTGTGGTAGGAAGGAGCTGGTCAGAGGGATTGCAGAGTACTAAAGAAAAATGGGTAAATTACATGAGCAATTTTAATTTGGAAAATTAAAAATATTCAGATGCCTAATTAACCAAAATGTTTGGCCTTGGCACTAATAAATTAAAACGAAGTGCTTTATCATAAGGAATATTTTTATTAGTCAATTGATCAAAGATTAAAAATAATGATACTCCACGGTAACAGGAATAAAGGAGATGGCCACTCACATAATTATCAATAAATATATAAATTGTTGCATTCTGTCTGAAGAACAATTTGTCTCTATGTAAAGCCCTAATTTTATTTTTTCAAATCGTTGCCTAAAAGCTAATCTGAAATGTAGATACCTATTTATTCCAACATCTTCTCAACATTTTTATAATAGCAAGGATTTTATTAAAACATAAATGTCCAAAATTGAATACAACTTATGCCAAAATGCTTAAAATAATATTTTTGCAGAATATTGAATAATATGAGAAATTGTACGGTTATATATGTTCAGTGGAAAATATGTATAAATATAAATGGAATAATTCTTGCAGTATAAAAAATACATACTAGAAAATAAAGGAAAACATGGTATACTATAAAAAGTTAGTTAGGTCCATTAATGCTTAGAGATGGGACTGGAAGGATAAATGACAAACATGCATGATGCTCTTAAATCAAGGGAGGGGACTGAACATTGGGAGGAATAGGAGATGATAGTTGGAAGGTGGACTTTGATGTTTCACTATATATATATATGTTTAGCTACTTAACAATATGAATGTATTTGTACATAATATCCATAATATGCTAATACTTTTTTTTTTTTGCAGTACGTGGGCCTCTCACTGTTGTGGCCTCTCCCGTTACAGAGCACAGGCTCCGGACGTGCAGGCTCAGCGGACATGGCTCACGGGCCCAGCCGCTCCGTGGCATGTGGGATCTTCCAGGACCGGGGCACGAACCCGTGTCCCCTGCATCGGCAGGCGGACTCTCAACCACTGCGCCATCAGGGAAGCCCCATGCTAATACTTTTGTATATGCTGAGGACTTCCGCATTACTATCTCTAGTCTTGACCTTTCCATTAGTTCCAGATGTATGCACACTTCATGAAAAGATGTAACTGTTATTCAGATTTAAATAATAAATTATTTTAAATAATTTATAGACAAATTGCCATATAATACCTGCACACACATGTGCACACACATATACACATACACCCTTGCAAAATAATCTAGGGACAGATCTCTTAAATTAGGTTTATTTTGCAAGTAACCTAATAAAGCACTTTTTGCATATTGTTCACTACATCAGTACTCTATTCTGAAATTAAACCATCCTGGGAACTCCCTGGGTGGTTAATGTATGAAGAAAATGGTACTGAGCACTTTTACTGCTAATGGAAAGGGCAAAAACAACATGAACGGAATCTCAAGGATTTTGCAGTCTTGTCAGGATGACAGATAATGAAGAAAATGCCTTAAAATCAATTTATCTTTGGACAGTATTGTTCTGAGAATACATTGCTTGATTTTATGTTGTTGAGGAGAAAAAGCACTATTGATAAAAATCAAGTCAAAGCCATTTGGAATTAATTCATATGAAATATTTGGCATGGACATTTTACCTAGTTTAAGACTTAAATGGGTATTTGGAAAAATCTTTTTATTGCTACTCTTATTAAGTCTCTAATCATTCCATTAACATTTATTTAGTGCCAGCACTTGAGCAGCTGCAATCACACTTGCTCTGAAAAAACTTTATTTTTCAAAGTATTTGCTATGCTTAAAGCTCTGAATTTTATAAATAAGCTTTATGAACTTAAAGAGAGAGCATGCAAAACCCAGATAGTCTGTGAGTGGAGTTGTTGTTGCCATGTAATGATGTATATAATGTGTTCCATATTAACACCCATAATTTTTTTCCTTAGCATTTCTGTACTCTATGGCCTTGTGGCTTTCCTTCCCAAGAAAACTCGGCACCAGAGAATCACATTACCATTCACTTGTCAGCCTTGAGCCCGCGACCTCCGAAAGTAGGCAGAGTTTGTTCTAGGCTGGGAGCCCACTGGCAACTGGTATTAGGAAGTAAGAATCATTAACTTTGAAGAGCCCCAAGGCTCCTCGGGGCCAATTCTACAGTGGAGCACTATGCTACTTAATGACCAGGAATAAACCGAAGGCCACTCTGGGCCAGTCCCTTTGTTTAACTGAACCTTGATACTGTGCCTAATGGGTGTACCAAGGGACTTGGAGGGAAGACCATGGTTATCTTTGTAATAAATAACCCTCTTCTGTATTATGTGGGCATGAGAGATGTACTTTGTCAAAGACCAAAAGTACCTCACAGCTGCTAACTCTGTGAACTCGGACAAGGTGCTCAGTCAACCTGAGACTCAATTTCCTCACCAGCCAAAGGAAGCTAATGATAGCTGCCCTACCTTCTCTGATGTGTAATGACACTCTACGTAATTAATTTAGAAGCTATGAATCGAGGTTTGGCTTTGTGTGTGCCAGATTCAGTAAAAAGAAGCAAGGACACAACATGAATAAAACATGCCCCTACTCTAAGAGAAGTAGCTCACAGTTCATCAGGAGAGACAAAAAGGTAGCTAATGGTGCTAGAAGGTGGGGATGCCATGATGAAGCTACAGGATATATGCTATGGGGGGCTTAAATGAGGGAATAATTAATTCTGCTGTGAGACAGGGAGTATGAGGAAAGTCTTTAAAGAAAGGATGATTTTGTAGCATCATCTTGAGAAAGAGTAGGAGTTTGCCAGGTAGAGAAGATTTGAAGGACTTTGCACAGAGTAAAGAGTAATCAATAAAGAACCTGCACAGAGGAGAGGTATGTGAGGGAAATGTGTGCATATCAGGACATGTATGTAAGTGTTCTGCCAAGTGGTATACAAGTATAAGGTGGCATTATTATCAAAGCTACACTGAAGTTGTTTGAGAGCAAAACTCATCTCTCTTTCCTCCCATGCCCATGGCATAGTTACTGGTTTGGTATTCATGACTTCTCTTCTTGTGTGGTTCTGCTAAATTCTTTACTTATGAAAGTTCATATATGCACCGAATTTGAAAAATTCAAGTAGCACTAAAAGTCTGAAAACACTCTACTCCCAACTCTCATTCCTCCCAAATCACTTCCAGTTATTATAGCTATTCTCTTTGGTATTTATAAATAATATATCTAGACTGAGCTTCTTTCTTTTTTGCTTTGAGATCTTATCTATTGACTTCTTGTTATGAAAGATACAATTTTAACCCTCTTTCTCCATCACTCCGCATTACATTTTGCCACTCGTATGCACCAAAAGTGATTATGTAACAGTTATCTCCTGTCATTATATAGTGTATATAACTTATGACTACATAAATATTGTTCAAAGGTGAGCCTTGCTGTGTACTATTGTGTATTATGACAAATCATTTCTTTCCTTGTATGATACTATTAATTTGCTCATCTTACAAATTGGCTTGATCATTTTAGCTTGGGTTTCTATGTATATATCCTTAATTATCCTCTCCACAAATAGATAATGGAAGTGTGAAACTGTTTTAAATAAGGACAAACACATAAGAACTTTTGTTTTTTTCTTTGTCTTCTGTGGGGTTTGGAGGGGATACGGCTTCTTATTCCAGTTTTCATTGATTTCTTTTTAACCCTACTTTAAATGGAAATTTCCTTCTGAGTAGTCTTATGTGGAATGTCTTGCTTCCTGGATTACATGACTTCCTCTTTCTTGGTTCACTCCCTTGTTTGGGGAATTTTCTTCCCAGATTACTTTCCTAGGATATATAAAAAAATTATTATGCTGTTAAGATATCCAGGACTTAAGAATTTTTTTTATTCTTACCCTCATTCTTGTTTGATAGTTTAACAAATTATAGAATTCTGGTTTGGAAACTCCTTCCACTCAGAATATGAAATAATTTCTCCCATAAGGGAGAAATTTTATAAGAAATTATAAAATCAAGTTTCTGACATGTGGTGCCATGGAGATGTACAACTCTGATCTTCCTGAAAGAAGGAACTTGGATTTGCCTAGGATTGTAGTGACATTGTGATCACTGTGACATTGGGGAGAGACATTTCCCTGGGCACCTACAGCCAATGAGTGAGCTTGGTGAAATGATAGGGACTGTCCATTTCTCTCCAAGAGAAGGGGTCCTTGGACGGGCAGCCTTTTCTGGGGAGTTCCGCTTTGGGTCCCCTGAGACATTTCAGACCTATATTGCGATATGAGGTTCTTCCTACCCATCTTTACTTCTTCCCATCTTCCTTTCACAGGTTTCAAATTTGCACAGTGGTCTTATCTATGTGGAGACTTTTTTTAAGACCTCATTTTTAGCCCCTTGCCTTACAGTACCCTCCACTTTGCCTGTTGTACTTAAGTTAGTAGGCAGTTAGGACTCAGCATTGCCCATTCTACTCTTCTAGGTCAGCTACTATGTATCCAACAGATTTTTAATACTGTTCACAACTCTTCTCTGTTGAATCATTATAATGGAGACTTAGATCCTCATTTTTATTCCAGCTCTCAGGAGTGCTGCCTATCATGCAGAAGGTTCACAACTGAGCCCTTCTCTAGTAGTTGCACTCAGCCTAACAGGGGCAACTAGTTTCACTGGAGTTCATGTCTCTTTCTGGTGGCAGCATGCATCCAATCACTGATTAATGTGTGGTTAATTAGTGATTATACTTCAAGATGGTGGAGGAGTAAGATATGGAGATTGTTTTCCTCCCCACAAATACATCAAAAATACATCTACATGTGGAACAACTCCTACAGAACACCTACTGAATGATGGAAGAAGACCTCACTTATCAAAAGGCAAGAAACTCCCCATGTACCTAGCCATGTGGCTGAAAGGGTCTTGGTGCTTCAGCCAGGTGTCAGGCCTTAAACTCTGAGGTAAGAGAGCCGAGTTCAGGATATTGGACCACCAGAGATTTCCCAGCCCCATGTAATATCAATCGGCAAGAACTCACCCAGAAATCTCCATCTCAACACTAAGACCCAACTCCACTCAATGATGAGCAAGCTCCAGTGCTGGACACCCCATGCCAAACAACTAGCAAGACAGGAACACAACCTCACACATTAGCAGAGAGGCAGCCTAAAATCATAATAAGGTCACAGACACTACAAAAAACACCAATGGAGAGAGTCCTGCCCACCAGAAAGATAGGATAAGCCTCATCCACCAGAACACAGGCACCAGTCCCATCCACCAGGAAGCCTATACAAGCCACTGAACCAACCTTACTCACTGGGGACAGACACAAAAAGCAACAGGAACTACGAAATTGCAACCTGTGAAAAAAAGACAACAAACATAGTAAGTTAAGCAAAATGAGAAAACAGAGAAATATGCAGCAGATGAAGGAGCAAAGTAAAAACCCACAAGACCAAACAAATGAAGAGGAAATAGGCAGTCTACCTGAAAAATAATTCAGAGTAATGATAGTAAAGATGATCCAAAATCTTGGAAACAGAAGGGAGAAAATACAAGAAATATTTAAGAGGGACCTAGTAGAACTAAAGAGCAAACAATGAAGAACAACACAAAAAAATGAAATTAACAATTCTCTAGAAGGAAGCAATTGCAGAATAACTGAGGCAGAAGAGCGGATAAGTGACCTGGTAGACAAAAAAGTAGAAATAATTACCACAGAGGAGAATAAAGAAAAAAGAATGAAAAGGATTGAAGACAGTCTTAGAGACCTGTGGGACAACATTAAACACATGAACATTTGAATTATAGGGGTCTCAGAAGAAGAAGAGAAAAAGAAAGGGACTGAGAAAATATTAAAGAGATTATAGTTGAAAACTTCCCTAATATGGGAAGGGAAATACTTAATCAAGTCCAGGAAGCACAGAGAGTCCCATAAAGGATAAATCCAAGGAGAAACACGCCAAAACACATATTAATCAACCAATCAAAAATTAAATACAAACAAAAAGTATTAAAAGCAGCAAGAGAAAAGCAAAAAATAACATACAAAGGAATCCCCATAAGGTTAATAGCTGATTTTTCAGCAGAAACTCCACAAGCCAGAAGGAAGTGGTAGGACACATTTAAAGTGAGGAAAGGGAAAAACCTACAACTAAGATTACTCTACCCAGCAAGGATCTCATTCAGATTCAATGGAGAAATTAAAACCTCTACAGACAAGCAAAAGCTAAGGGAATTCAGAACCACCAAACCAGCTTTACAACAAATGCTTAAGGAACTTCTCTAGGGAGGAAACACAAGAGAAGGAAATGACCTACCAAGAAAAACAAAACAAGTAAGAAAATGGTAGTGGGAACATACATATTGATAACTACCTTAAATGTAAATGGACTAAAGGCTGCAGCCAAAATATGTAAACAGGCTGAATGGATACAAAAACAAGGCCCATATATATGGTGTCTACAAGAAACCCACTTCAGACCTAGGGACACATACAGACTGAATGTAGGAGATGGAAAAAGTTATTCTGTGCAAATGGAAATCAAAAGAAAACTGGAGTACCAATTCTCATATCTGACAAAACAGACTTTAAAATAAAGTCTATTACAAGAGACAAAGAAGGACATTACATAATAATCAAGGGATCAATCCAGAAAGAGGATATAACAATTGTAAATATTTATGCACCCAACATAGGAGCACCTGAATACATAAGGCAAATGTTAACAGCCATAAAAGGGGAAATCAAGAGTAACACAATAACAAAAGAGGACTTTAACATCTCACTTTCACCAATGGATAGAATTGCTCACAAAGATAAATAAAACTGAAAGCTAGATATTTGAGAAGATAAACAAAATTGATAAACCATTAGCCAGACTCATCAAGAAAAAAAAGGAGAAAACTGAAATCAACAGAATTAGAAGTGAAAAAGAAGTAAGAATTGATGCTGCAGAAATACAAAGGATCATGAGAGATTACTACAAGCAACGATATGCCAATAAAATGGACAACCTGGAAGAAATGGACAAATTCTTAGAAAGGTATAACCTTCCAAGACTGAACCAGGAAGAAATAGAAAATATGAACAGACCAATCACAAGTAATGAAATTGAAACTGTGATTAAAAATCTTCCAACAAACAAAAGCCCAGGACCAGATGTCTTCACAGGTGAATTCTATCAAACATTTAGAGAAGAGCTAACACCTATACTTCTCAAACTCTTCCAAAATATAGCAGAGGGAGGAATACTCCCAAACTCATTCTACGAGGACACCATCACCTTGATACCAAAACCAGACAAGGATATCACAAAGAAAGAAAACTACAGGCCAATATCACTGATGAACACAGATGCAAAAATCCTCAACAAAATACTAGCAAACAGAATCCAACGGCACACTAAAAGGACCATAAATGATGATTAAGTGGGGTTTATTCCAGGAATGAAAGGATTCTTCAATATATGCAAATCAATCAACGTGATACACCATATTAACAAACTGAAGGAGAAAAACCATATGATCATCTCAATAGATGCAGAGAAAGCTTTAAACAAAATTCAACACCCATTTATGATTAAAAACCCTGCAGAAAGTAGGCATAGAGGGAACTTTCCTCAACATAATAAAGGACATATATGACAAACCCACAGCCAATATCGTCCTCAATGGTGAAAAATTGAAAGCATTTCCACTAAGATCAGGAATAAGACAAGGTTGCCCACTCTCACCACTATTATTCAACATAGTTTTGGAAGTTTTAGCCACAGCAATCAGAGAAGAAAAGGAAATAAAAGGAATCCAAGTTGGAAAAGAAGAAGTAAAGCTGTCACTGTTTGCAGATGACATGATACTATACATAGAGGATCCTAAACATGCTACCAGAAAAATACTAGAGCTAATCAATGAATTTGGTAAAGTAGCAGGATAAAAAATTAATGCACAGAAATCTCTGGCATTCCTATACACTGATGATGAAAAATCTGAAAGTTAAATCAAGAAAACACTCTCATTTACCATTGCAACAAAAAGAATAAAATATCTAGGAATAAACCTACCTAAGGAGACAAAAGACCTGTATGCAGAATATTATAAGACACGGATGAAAGACGTTAAAGATGATACAAACAGATGGAGAGATATACCATGTTCTTGGATTAGAAGAATCAACATTGTGAAAATGATTATACTACCCAAAGCAATCTACAGATTCAATGCAATCCCTATCAAACTACCACTGGCATTTTTCACAGAACTAGAACAAAAAATTTCACAATTTGTATAGAAACACAAAAGACCCCGAATAGCCAAAGCAATCTTGAGAACAAAAAACGGAGCTGGAAGAATCAGGCGCTCTGACTTCAGACTATACTACAAAGCTACAGTAATCAAGACAGTATGGTAGTGGCACAAAAACAGAAATATAGATCAATGGAACAGGATAGAAAGCCCAGAGATAAACCCACGCACATACGCTCACCTTATCTTTGATAAAGGAGTCAGGAATGTACAGTGGAGAAAGGACAGCCTCTTTAATAAGTGGTGCTGGAAAAACTGGACAGGTACATGTAAAAGTATGAGATTAGATCACTCCCTAACACCATACACAAAAATAAACTCTAAATGGATTAAAGGCCTAAATGTAAGGCCAGAAACTATCAAACTCTTAGAGGAAAACATAGGCAGAACACTCTATGACATAAATCACAGTAAGATCCTTTTTGAACCAGCTCCTAGAGAAATGGAAATAAAAACAAAAATAAACAAATGGGACCTAATGAAGCTTCAAAGCTTTTGCACAGCAAAGGAAACCATAAACAAGACCAAAAGACAACCCTCAGAATGGGAGAAAATATTTGCAAATGAAGCAACTGACAAAGAATTAATCTCCAAAATTTATAAGCAGCTCATGCAGCTCAATAACAAAAAAACAAACAACCCAATCCCAAAATGGGCAGAAAACCTAAATAGACATTTCTCCAAAGAAGATATATGGACTGCCAACAAACACATGAAAGCATGCTCAACATCATTAATCGTTAGAGAAATGCAAATCAAAACTACAATGAGATATCATCTCACACCAGTTAGAATGACCATCATCAAAAACTCTAGAAACAATAAATGCTGGAGAGGGTGTGGAGAAAAGGGAACACTCTTGCACTGCTGGTGGGAATGTGAATCGGTACAGCCATTATGGAGAACAGTATGGAAGTTCCTTAAAAAACTACAAATAGAACTACCATATGACACAGCAATCCCACTACTGGGCATATACCCTGAGAAAACCATAATTCAAAAAGAGTCATGTACCAAGATGTTCATTGCAGCTGTATTTACGATAGCCCAGAGATGGAAACAACCTAAGTGTCCATCATCAGATGAATGTATAAAGAAGTTGTCGCACATATATACAGTGGAATATTACTCAGCCATAAAAAATGAAATTGAGCTCTTTGTAATGAGGTGGATGGACCTAGAGTCTGTCATACAGAGTGAAGTAAGTCAGAAAGAGAAAGACAAATACTGTATGCTAACACATATATATGGAATTTAAGAAAAAAAAAAAACGTCATGAAGAACCTAGGGGTAAGACAGGAATAAAGGCATAGACCTACTAGAGAATGGACTTGAGGATATGGGGAGGGAGAAGGGTAATCTGTGACAAAGCGAGAGAGAATCATGGACATACATACACTACCAAACGTAAGGTAGATAGCTAGTGGGAAGCAGCTACATAGCACAAAGAGATCAGCTCAGTGCTTTGTGACCACCTGGAGGGGGGGATAGGGAGGGTGGGAGGGAGGGAGACGCAAGAAGGACGAGATATGGGAACATATGTATATGTATAACTGATTCACTTTGTTATAAAGCAGAAACTAACACACCATTGTAAAGCAATTATACTCCAATAAGGATGCAAAAAAAAAAAAAAGAATAAAACAAGTTCTCAAACTCGGACTCTTGAATGTCTTTTTCAGTCACATTATTGGCTTATTATGTCAAGCATGCAGATCCCAAATTTATTTGCTTAAAATGAATTATGAATTCTGACGTCTTACATCACAGAATTGGTGTATTGGAGTTAGTTAGAATAGGAGTGACTCTCTCTGTGCATATCTGGCTCTTGCCCAGAACTGATTCACTGAAGGGTGAGCAAGTGACCAAGACACGCAATTAGAATTCCTTTCCAAATATTATTGAACTAGAGTGAGGGAAAAAAAATTGGTCTCTCTGATGGCAAAGCCACTTGTTAGGTTAGGGAATTGCTACTTTGTTTAAAAGAATAATGCCTGTGTATAACAATGTATAGGGATGAAAGAGAGAAAATTAGTTCTAATGGGTCCAGTTGTTCCTCAAGTCTAGCTAAATGACTGCTCCTTACATTATTTGTGTCTTTATCTACCTATGTCATCTATTTTTTATTTAATTACACAAGCCAGGAAATTATCTTTTTATTTAAATTATTTCAGTTTTGTTTCTGACTTTCGGTAAACAGGGATTCCAGACAATCTCTGTGTCTATAACATAGTTTGTAAAATGTGATGGCAATAATAAAATTATCATGATGAATGAATAAATTGATAAAATACTTATATGAATCAGAGTATAATACCTAATGCTCACCAGCTGCCAACCCCCTTTAACCATTCTCTACTTACATAATATATATAATACAATAGCATCGAATGAAACTATTCATTACCAGTTTGAAATAAAAGGCGGTTTATGAGCAAAAATATAAATATATCAAAATATATAGCAGAACTTAAGAGATTTTAGAGAAATTGCATTTTAACCTAAATTTATAACTTTCTAAATGTGTGATTTTGGGCAATTTGCTTAACAATTTTGCACCTCCATTTCCTCTATGTAAAAAAATGAAAGCTAGTTCTCATTTCACATTAATGATATGTGATGTAAGGACAGGGCAAATGAAGTAAGTACTCAAATGATTTTACTTTTCTCTTTTCCCTAAAAATGTATTCATACGTAGTCTGACTCCAGCTGTGATTTGAAGTTTATGAATATAACTTCATAGAGTGACTCATGATGTCCACCATCAAGTCTATATAATGTATGTTCAGATGAGACAAACATAGAAGATATGATCCATTTCTTTACTCTTTTATATATTTTTTGAATTTTATTTTATTAATTTTTTTATACAGAAGGTTCTTATTAGTTATCTATTTTATACATATTAGTGTATATATGTGAATTCTAATCTCCCAATTCATCCCATCACCACCAACCCACCCCAGCCACCTTCCAAGTGGGAGCTACTCTTCCTTGCAGTGTGCGAGCTTCTCATTGCAGTGGCTTCTCTTGTTGCGGAGCATGGGCTGCAGGCACGAAGTCTCCGTAATTGTGGTGCATGGGCTTAGTTGCTCCAGCGCATGTGGGATCTTCCCGGACCAGGGATGGAACCCGTGCCCCTGCCCTGGTAGATCGATTCTTAACCACTGTGCCACCAGGGAAGTCCCTACTCTTTTATATTTTAATGGTGAAAAAAGGGAATCCAACCCTTCCTTGGGGTGGGGGTGGAGCTTCCACCTGCAAAGAGTCAACATGCTATTCTGGGTTTTCATTGACTTTCAATTTCCTCCTCATATGAAGTTGATTTGGGTAATGATATAAATGTGGATGATAAGTAGGAGATTTAAGCCATCTCTTTTTTATGACAGGAGGGAAAGATAAATGTAGTGTAGATAAGGACAGGTGTATAGGTTTGCTGGCATCTGAAACTAACATGTATAAAACTGATCTACTTGTATTTTCACCCAAAATGGCTCCTCTGCTACCTCTCCATCTCAGTTAAGGGCAACTCCATTCTTCTGGTTTTTAAGGCCAAACATCTTGGTGTCCTTTTTGACTCTTGTCTTTGTCCAATGCACCACATTCAACCTCTCAACACATTCTGGAAGCTCTATCAACCAAATATGTCCACAATTAAACACTTCTCACTCTTGCACTGCCCCTTTTGATCTGATCTACCTTCCTTTCTGGTTTGGATTGCTGCAATTTTCTGTTTAAGATATTTTACCTAAGAAAATAATCTAATATATGGAAAAGCTTTATCTAGAAATAGCAGATACTGTTTCAAAGTATATAAACATATGTCCCTAAGTTGTATATATATTCTGTTAGTTGTTTTCTAAATTAAAAATAACAATTTGTACGGGAACAAACATTGTTTCCTGATTACCAGTAATATAATGTACTCTTTTTAATAATAAAAAAGGAATGTGTTCAAATTTGTATTTATTTGATTACCATGACCTGAAGGCTTCTCCAGATGTGATGGCCCTTCATCTCTCTGACCCCATACCCTATTACTTCTATACTCATTTAGTCTTCTCTGGCTACAGTGCCTTCTATAATAAAGGTCATAATTTTAGTTAATGGAATCTAATTAGGCAAACTTTCATAAGGATAAAGATTTACCTAGGACTTAACGACAAATTTAAGCATAGGACACAATTGATACAAGAGAATCTCAATTTCTCTCTACACGTGTCTCTATTTCTTTTCACTGTAGATCAACTATCCTCATATATGATAAGAACCATCACCAACTGCAGCTTCCAAATGACACACATATAATCTTTTACAAAATTAATACAGAATTATTTATAGAAGTAAAGGACATTGAGACATAAATATAAACTATCCTGCTATAACCATTTTTGTGCATATTGATATAGAAAACCTTAAACATTCACTGAAGTAAAATATAGTCAGAAATAATTGTTTCATATACTTTTAAGTGTTGTGTTCTTTTATTGCCTTAAATTGGTGATTTTTAAATTAATTTTATTGGAGTATATTTGATTTACATTGTTATGTTAGTTTCTGCTGTACAGCAAAGTGAATCAGTTATACATAAACATACATCCACTCTTTTTTAGATTCTTTTCCCATATAGGCCATTACAGAGTAATGAGAAGAGTTCACTTTGCTATACAGTAGGTTCTTAGTAGTTATCTATTTTATATATAGTAGTATGTCTATGTCAGTCCTAATTTCTTAATTTATCCTTCCCTCCTTTTCCCCCCGGTAACCATAAGTTTGTTCTCTTCATCCGTGATTCTATTTCTGTTTTGTATATTAGTTCATTTGTACCACTTTTTTAGATTTCACATATATCATATGATATTTGTCTTTGTCTGACTTTTTTGTTTAACAAAAATTTTCTATTATTTGACAGTGGTGTTCTGAGATGCTGTGACAATGTTTCCTCATCTCCATGTATCCAGCTTTGACTTTGAAGGTGATGTATTTCATCCAGGGAAGAAAATATGGCAACATAAAGAAATTTTGACACAGAGCTGATGAATCTTG
Organism: Monodon monoceros; assembly: GCF_005190385.1. Lineage (NCBI taxonomy): Eukaryota > Metazoa > Chordata > Mammalia > Artiodactyla > Monodontidae > Monodon > Monodon monoceros. Next base: position 97,389,855 of record NW_021703777.1, read on the forward strand.
TTTTTCCTAGCTTGGACAAAATGATTTATAGAGTTAAAGGGTATCAGTAAACATGGATCTGAAAGCTGCTGAAATATATGAATAATTTGACTGTGTATTACATTTTATGTCTGTATCTAAACACATTGAAAAATGGAGGGTCTAAGAAATAAATGCTTGAAACTCCAGAACCAATAATCTAAAATCTTTCCCAATGTTTGTGGCCTGAGATGAGGGGGCTTATTTTTTTTTTTTCAAAAGACAGTGAGACTGCCAAACTTGCTTGTAGAAACTGATTGCAATTTTTAATCTAATGATCTGTTGTATTTCATTCTACAGAGTTGGGTTGAATTCTATGTCTGACAGCTAAAAGTTGCATGACTCTAAGTGCACCACTTATTTTTCTAAAGTTGAATTTTCTCATTCGTAAAATGAAGTGTAGTATAAACCCCAACAGGATTTTTGCTGTTGTTTTGTTTTTTTGTTTGTTTTTTGTAACACAAGTTCCTGATTTAAGTTTTTGTTTGTTTGTTTGTGTTTTTCGCAGTAGGTGGGCCTCTCACTGTTGTGGCCTCTCCCGTTGTGGAGCAACAGGCTCCGGACGCGCAGGCTCAGCGGCCATGGCTCACGGACGCAGCCGCTCCGTGGCATGTGGGATCTTCCCGTACCAGGGCACGAACCTGTGTCCCCTGCATCGGCAGGCGGACTGTCAACCACTGCGCCACCAGGGAAGCCCCTGATTTAAGTTTTGATTGTCCAGGCATCTATTTCAAAGAGGCATCCAATTCAAAGATCAAGCTATCTCAAAGAAACACACTGCCAACCTTCCCACACTGAGGCTTCTTTGTTTTAGAGATCTCGGTTAATTTTAATAACTGACAAATTGAGTTGTTTGTTTTCTTTTCTCTTCCCCTGCTTTAAGTTCCTACTCTCATGTTTGAAATTTGCTAATAAAGGATGAGCCCATGAAAACCTGGGTCAACACCCTTGACCCCAATAAAAGCAGAGTCCCAAATCCTCAAACCTGTGCATTGTCTCTCTACCTGTGACCTTGCTCTGTGACCCCAGGTGTGCTATGGAATTTCCAGGTCTTGTAAGTAATAAACCTGTATTTTTTCGTAGTGTCCTGACGGTTATTGCTAGGGTATTGTTCAGTCATAACAAGAAGCACAAGAGCTAGTCCAACTGCAACATTGATTATTGATAGGCCAAGACTAGCACATAACAGGGGGAAATACCAATTTCCAGGGATGTTCAAAATATTAATGACTGGTACAGTAGATGCACTGACTACCCAGAAAGGATGCTGGTTACAGCACTGGTGCAGGCAATTGGAACCCAGCTGGACAAGTGTACCTTCTTATTTGCTGGATTGTGGGGAGCTCAGAAGAATGTTGAGATATCTGACAAGGAAAGAACCAGAGCACTCGAGAAGTAGCTATTTATGATTTGTAATGGAAGCATTTCAATATTTCGACAAGCAGGGGATCTACTCTTGTGTGTGTGCCTGATCTTCGGGCAATTTCAGGGTACACAATTTACACTGTAGTGTAGTGGGATGCTCCCTCCCATCTTGGAGTTTTGCAGTATACAACCTGTGCAGTGGTACCTGATGGGCCTGTTCTCATTTTAATATGGGAAAAGTGGCTCCAAGATTGTTTTTGTTGAGTAGTCATTGTGACTGAAATTCTGTCCTCATCATTCCAGTAAATCATACAACCTTCAGTTCAAGCGTGTGGTATGTGTAAACACCCATTATGTATGTTTGATGTTACAATAGTCTGATTAGTTCCCTGGGTTCAATCAATTCTCCAAAATTCTGCCTGGCATTTTTTGCACTACTTTTTCAGCTCTTCCAAGCCTTTATGGTGATTAACAAATGTTTTACCTGATAATATTGATATGTATTTAGCGGAAGAGTCAATGGGGTTATATGTACAGCCTCACTCACAGCCTTTTGGATTATGTTTTTATAAGATCATTTTTGGAAGCTCTGTGACGGTGAGTGGAGACCAAGGATGAGAGTAGGAAGACAGCATAACCTTTTTAAAATAATGCAAGCAATAATCTGGACCAAGGCAGCAGGGATACAGGTGGCGAGAAGTGATTTCTTACCGAGACAAGTTCAGTAAAATGCTTCTGTGACTTCTGCATATCCTAGTATCTGAATGATGACTTTTAGACCTTCAAGGTTGTGGACCAGGGCTGCAGTTTGATCCATGTTGCCAGATGAAAGATAAATTCTTTGTGGTGTACTCAGGCATATCTGAATACAAATTGCCTTCAATATCGAGTGTGATTAATGTTGTGTCTATATGTTTTAGAGTGTTATTTACAGGGAGAGAAATAATGGATGCAATAATGCATTTTATTCCATGATGTTAAATCATCAGGGTTGTAATGTAATCAGTCTAATTTGATTGGCAAAGATGTAAAGTTATAAGTAAATAAGTACAGTGGATTTGCTTTTCCTTTATCCTTTCTTCCTGAAAATTATGCATTAAAATATTATAGTCTTCTTTTCACCCTAAATATTAATAATCATAGCTCATCTTTGTTATTTAGTTTACACATTTATAAATATGCTTTTGTAATACCCTTAGATAGGGATTTCTGATTACTATTTCTGCCACTGCAAATACTAATAGCTTTTTAAGCAATTCCCTTGCTTACCCCGTGTGCTAACTCTAGGTCCAGAATCTAGCTGAAATTGATTGATATATAACTGTTGACATGGTATGTAAATAGTTTCATTAGCGGGGGAATAGGTAGTTTTGCACATTTGAAATTAAAACATTACCAATTTTGTATTTTGCCCTTCATCATTTATTATACAAATGGTTTGAATTATTATATCATAAACATGCTTTGAAGGTGCTGTATCATCACTTATAATTATCAAATTAAGTAAAAGAAAACCATTGTGTAGAGTTAATGTACCAATTACCACTCATTCAGATAACAAGAAATGCAGTATTTGAGTGACCTAAATGCTTTCACAGCTAATTTAGGTAGAGCTGGACCCAGTTTCCTAAGTTCTTAACTAAGTAGCCGTGCTACTGGATCATACCACAGAGAACTCGTATCAGAGCAGATTTATAAGTATGTAGAGGTGACATAAAAAAGTATCTCAGTGAAGACAGTTTATAGCCAAAGAGGCTAAATTGAAGCCTTCTAAAAGTTTAACTCACCTATTTAGAAATATTCTCTCCTTTATATTTCTTCTTATTTTTAAAACATATATATTCTAAAATCTTGAAGTCCACTTGAGAATGACTACTATTTTAAGCTGAATTACAAGAGTAGTTTTAAATATATTTTTCCACACTGTGTTTGGGAATTTAGACATAATCTCCAAGAGCTATGAGGTTAGGTATTCAAGAACCCTTGACCTACCCTGTGATCTGGTCCAGTTTCTTCTAATAGCTCTTTTGGGCCATGGAGCAGATGTCCAGGTTAACCTGATGACCATGCCATCTGTTTGAATGAACTAAGTTCCCAGCTGACAGAGTAATTAGAGGCCATATTAATACCCTGGACAGGACTGTTAAAGACTGGTTGGGTGGTCTGTTGGCTCGATATGAACAATCTCAGTATCAGTTAGACTCATAAGCCAGACATTCCCAAATAAGCCAGAGGCATTCAGGAAGTTATAGCTTTAAATGATGTTGAAAAGAGTTTGTTTTCACTTAAAAAAATGAACTTAAGTTAAATTGGACTTTAATAGAAGCAGCAGAGAATGTTGCTCATTTACCTTCTCCTCTTTTAATTCAAGTCTCTTTTAACTTCATTGTACATTTTTATAGAAAATATGAGCTTTCCCTCTGGAAACTAATTGCACTGAAATGTTGATGGGTGATAAAACCAACTAACTCCATAAGCTTTTGGTGGGATACAAAATCATATTAATTTATTTCAAAGAGTATGTTCTTTCAAGAGGTCTGGAATATCAAAACTGATCTGATGCCTTGATCATTCAGAGGAATTCAGGAGAATTCAATTTGCCACCCAACACATATATTGACTGTTACTGTTTCAAAACACATTCACTTTACTTCATTTACTCTTCACAAAGATTATTCCCTTCATTTTTCAGAAGAGTAAATGGGGATGAGTATAATGGGGCTCAGAGAATGTAAGGAAGTGTCAGAATGGTCATAATTTGTATTGTTTTTAGTTTATTAGATGTTCCCATCCCAGCTTCCTAGTTTTCTGAAAACCAGGCAGAGTTGCTGGATCCATAACCGTTATACTGTACAAGTATGAGAGTAACATTCTGGGGTGGTGGTTCCCAAAGGCTCTTTTGGTGACAATCTTTCTAAACAATCCCTTCATGGTCTTACAAAGCATCCAAACTCAACACTGTCTCAGAAGTGTATGCAGATTTCTCTTCATCCAGGCCAATGGCAGGGGGCATCGTGCAAACTCCACATGTTGCATTCAAATTAAAACAATTAAATATTATTTATACACAGATATACCTATTGGTATATTGATATACCTTCAGACTGGCAAAAGTTAAGAAGTCTGATAATATCATACAATGACAATATATAGGGAAATAGAAACTTTCATTCACGATTGGGAGAAGTTTAATTAGAACTACTATGGGGAGCAATTTGGCCCACCTAAATGTCTGGATGAATGGATAAAGATGTGGTACATGTATACCATGGAATACTACTCAGCCCTGAAAAATAACAAATAATGCCATTTGCAGCAACATGGATGGACCTAGAGATTGTCATACTGAGTGAAGTAAGTCAGACAGAGAAAGACAAATATATAATATCGCTTATACGTGAAATCTAAAACAATGGTACAAATTAACTTATTTACAAAACAGAAGTAGAGGGCTTCCCTGGTGGCACAGTGGTTGAGAGTCTGCCTGCCGATGCAGGGGACACGGGTTCATGCCCCAGTCCGGGAGGATCCCACGTGCCGCGGAGTGGCTGGGCCCGTGAGCCATGGTCGCTGAGCCTGTGCGTCTGGGGCCTGTGTTCCACAACGGGAGAGGCCACAACAGTGAGAGGCTCGCGTACGACAAAAAAAAAAAAAACAAACCAAAAAACAAAAAAACAGAAGTAGAATCAGAGTTGTAGAAAACAAACTTATGGTTACCAAGGGGGGACGGGTGGAGGAAGGGTAAATTGGGAGATTGGGATTGACATATACACACTACTGTATATAAAATAGATAACTAATAAGGACTACTGTATAGCACAGGGAACTCTACTCGATACTCTGTAATGAACTATATCAGAAAAGAATCTAAAAAAGCGTGGATATATGTATATGTATAACTGATTCACTTTGCTGTACAGCAGAAACTAACAACATTGTAAATCAACTATACTCTAATAAAAATTAATTAAAAAAGTAAAATGTGCATTCCCTACATCCTGATGATTTCTCACCTTTATAAATAGCTGAGAGAAACTTGCATATTTGCTCAAGGAAACCTATAGATGTGTGCTTATTGCAACATTGTTTCTAAAATGATTTTTAAAATAAAACATTCTAAACATCCATTAAAGAGTATGAGTAAGTAAAATGCAATGTATTAATGTGAGATAATACTATAAATGTTAAAAATAACACATTAATTATTTTATCCCCTTGATGTTAACATTAAAAGGATTCCAAAACTAAAGTTGAATTTTAAAAAATCAATTGATTAATGATGTTTATGAATTTAAATATACATAAAACTATACTAAGGAGAACCTATATTTACTGAGTGCTTAATACATGCACTCTTCACAGGACTTCAGATGTTCATAATTCTTATGATATCCTTATATCCTTTGAGTAGGTAGCACGATTTCCCCACTTCATAGATGAGAAAAACAAGTTCCGAGGTTAAAAATATATTTCCAAGTTCCCACAGCTGGAATAAAAATGAGTCCTGTTTTGCACTCTTCCAATATTCTGCAGACAACAGCAAGCTGGTCATAAGTGTGTGTGTGTGTGTGTGTGTGTGTGTGCATGTGTGTGTGTACACGTGTGCAGATGTACATGTAAATTATGAAATGTTAATGACAACTTTCATTAAGAAAGGAAAATTGGACTGGAACTGTTCTTCTAAAGAGACTGTAATGCAAACTCTAATGTTTTAGTTTATCTTTTAAAAAAAAATAAAGAAAGAAAGCATGGTGGAATATAAATACTGGATGACTAATATTATAAAACATTTATTCAATGTACCTCCTTAAAACATTAGTGCAATTAGTACTCTTACACACACAAGCTATGAATAAAAGCCTAAACTACAATATATAACAGCATTTTTCTTCCTATAGGTGTATGGCAAAAATTCCCAACACAGTAGCTACTTAACATTCGAGAGTTTATAAGTGCTTATATCCAAGAGCTGGCATTGACCTTTAATTTCCTTGGGATAGTTTAATGATAAATGCAGGCTTGAAAAGCATCAACATATTGCCAGTTTAGCAAAACAAAAGACATTTGTTTCAGATGAAAATAAACAAAAGGAACTCAAATATTCTCTATGCAAATGCATGCGTTGAGAAAAATAAAATCCCCTTCCCATGCACATAGTTAAGAGATCATGAAACTCACTCACACATCTGTTACAGTGATCTCAATCAAGCCACTGCAATATTCCTATTGTTTTTTAAAATGTTGTGAGCAGTTTTCTCAGTAAGATCAAGTTAACATTTACTGAGCCCTATCCTCAGTGCTGTTGGAGAATTAAAAGATGAATAAAGCATAACCATTATATTTTTGGAGCTCAGAATTGATTAGAAGACTCTTTTAAGCACATGCATAATTATAAATTAGCCTATTATGGTAACAGAAGTGTTATAAAATTGCTCTGGGACTGCAGGAGAGAAAGCAAGTCATTCTAACTAGAAAGATTGGAAAAAAGACTTGCAAATGTTCCATTGGGACTTCTCTTTGAAGGTTACATAATATCAGAGTGATAGAGACAGAGGGAATCTCTATACAAATATTTTTATTGCATTTTAATCCACATTATGATTGTTAATTGGTAAAAGCAATTTAATAACTACATTGCAGCACACATTTTGCATACACTACTACTTATTAGCGTGGCTGTGGTTACTGGCTAATATTTATTGAGTGATTACTATATGATATCAACTAAAAATTTTGTATACCTTATATATTTTTTTCATCCTTAAATGAAGACTACGAGGTGTGTGTTATTATGCCATTTTACAATAGAGGAAACTGAGGCTCAAAAATATTAAATGACATCTAAAAGTGACATGTTTGGTTTTCAGGCTCAGTTCTGCTTATTTGAAGACTGTGCTCTCCTGAGAGTAACTCTACTATCTAAATGAGGAAATGAGTAAGTGACAGAGGACAGATTCCCACCCAAAGACAGTCTAGTTGCAAAGAGTTTGGTCTTTCCTCCTTACAGTAGGACCCTCCAATGTTGGTAAGACATGGGGAGATACAGTTTTTAGCTGGAAAGTACAGCCCGTAAGGCAGGAAATTATCTGTATAGGAATAATTTTCAAAATTCCCAACCTACAAGAAAGAAAGAGAGAGAGAGAGAGACAGAAAAAGAGAGGGAGCAAGGAAGAAAGGAAGGAGGGAAGGAAGGAAGGAAGGGAGGAAGGAAGGAAGGAAAGAAGGAAGGAAGGAAGGAAAGAAAGAAAGAATGGAGGAAGGAAGGAAGGGAAGAAAAAAGCTTGATTCACACTGAGAATTTCCATGTGAATGTCCTGCTCATCCTTCAACATTTATACTCCTCAAACTTAACTGACTGAATCCTTCTTCATGGTACTTAAAGGGTGCCATCATCCTTGTTGTCACAGACACCAAAACCTGGAAGACATTCTTGAATTTTCCCTTCACACATTACCCACATCCACTTTCTGCCCAAATGGTATTGATTTTATTTCCTAAATATGTATTGAAATCAGCCTCCTCTGCTTCATTCCCACCAAAGTGAGCCCACGAAGCCCGTAATGTTACTTGTCTACAAAGTCCTTATAATAAGACTCCTGCCCATTTACATTTCTTCCTCTTGTTTGTCAGCTACACCCCTGCCAATGTTGTCTTGTTAAAAGAAACCTGATTCTTACCTTTGTGGTTAAATCATCGAATTTTTATTAATTACATCATGCAAAATTCTTTGCTACTAGTTCCCTGGTTACATTATAGCGTGACAGTGAAGGGTCAGGATTCCACAATCAGGTTGCAGGTGTGCAGGTGCTTCACTCATGGCTCTGACACTTTAGCTGTGTAACCTTGGACAATTCATTTAACCTCTTAGTGTCTGTTTTCTCACGTCTGAAAAGATGATAATGGTATATATCTAATAGAATTGTTGTATGGATTAAATGAGTTAATATATGTAAAATGCTTAGATTAGTGCCAACAATTACTACTAAGTGTTTGCTATCATATTATTTTAACCCAGTCACAAATCTACTTGCTAGGGATAAAGCAGAGCCCAGGCATACAATACTCATCCTCTGACATGTCTTTATCCTTTTATATCTGGCAAACTCTTCTATTCTTGAGTAACTCCGTGCCAATATCCTTTATGCCCTGATTCCTTCCTTGTTACCCCTCTATAAGATCAATAGTTTCCTTCTCAGCTTTCCCAGAACAGTTTGTTGAGACTGTGATTATAGTATTTATAACACTGCATTGTAAACTTTGTTAAGTGTCAACAAATCACATCAAACTCCCTCCAGAACTGAACTTGGATTTTATTCTGCTTTGTTTCCTAGCAGCAAACACAATGCTGAGAGAAGAGTGACATGATCATGAATGAAAAAAAAAGTACCACTGGCAGGAGGAGGAATGTATGAATGGAAAAGGAGAAGCTAGATTCAGGGTAACTTGTCAGGAGATTAATCATATGAAATACAATAAAGACAATGGTAATGAAACAGTCATTTTCAACAGAATTTGGAGGTTGAACTAAAAATATATCATGGGTAATGGAGGCTAAGAGCTATGTCAAAGATAATGCTTTCACTTGGGTATAAAGGAGAACTTGGTTTTGTATTGTTGTCAATTTTCTTCCAACTCCAACTTTTTCCTCCTCCTTCTGCTTCTTCATTGATCCATATGTCCACATATGCTGATCACTATATATGTGAAATATTTAGACCATATATGAATGGCATAATTTCAGTGATGACTTTGAAAGTGTAAATCAGTATATAAATTGTAGCATAAGTTATTGAAAAGAGGTGAGGCAGAATTCCTGGCTGTCTGCTCTAATCTCAAGTTTATTAGTTGTATGATTCTTTGGTCTCTTAACCGCCATGTGAGGCTGTATAATTGCTATCATAAGATGCAAATGATGAACATGTGCAAATCCATTCTGAAAATTATAAGAAGCTCTACAAATGGGAGGTATCACTTTTCTTATTATCGGAGTGTTGTAACAGGTTTCTACATAATAAGTTTAATTTTGTCTTGCTTCTAGGGAATGTGCTACTTATATGGAAGTTGCATTTATTTAATCTGGTTGAGGTTTCTAGGATATTACTCAAACTTCAACAATATTTGCCTAAACTTAGTAACGTAATTTGTTACAAAGTGCTTTTTTTTTTAACATATGCAGTGAGTGTGTTTGTATTTGAAGGAAGTATATGTACATCTTTTAAAATTTCAGTAAAAAAATCAAATAGTTGGAGACATTTTTTCATATTACTTTTGGCTATTTATATTCTACAGAGTACCAAAGTCAATAACCTTGTCAAATCAAGTTAAACTTTAGCCTGCACCTGACCCTTGCTTGATTGGGTGGAGGGAAGGAAATACTCTTTAAATATGCCTGGAGAAAGACAGGGAGGACTTACAATAAAGTGTTCTTGATGTTATTTTTTGACATAGTGTTAAAATATGCTTCCTTCACATCCTTTGTAAGGAACTTTCTGACATTTCTCCCAATCTAAAATAACTGTGGTGACCTTCAGTTAAATACAACTAGATGATTAATTAAGACAAGTCATAAAGACTACAGTAACCTGTGACAAAATAATTGCAAAGTAACTCTAAAAGTGTCTTAGCTAAGCTAACATATATAGATATTTTGAAGACGACATACCAAGCAATTACTGGATGATGTTTCAAACAAACTCCTAACATTTAAAACTCCTTTTGAAAAATATGTACCAACATATACTGCAAAATAAAGACATGTAAAATAAAGATATTTAATAGCAGCAATATTGTAATTATTATCACCATGAGAATGTTAAGAACCGTGAAGCATCTGAGTCGCCAGCCAGCATTTCACAGATGCAAGTAGAAGACATAAGACTCCTGTTTCAAAGGTGAAGAAGTATTAATTACAGATGGCAATAACAGTAGTCCAAGCATCAGCAATTTTGTACCTCTTCCCTGAGACCCAATTCCTGTAAGGTGATGCGAAGGGACCAGATGACACCTGTGTGTACAGTAAGTTGCATTACAGGAGGGAAATCCTGAGGTTAGAGAAAGCATGCATTCCCATTGTTACAGATGGAGACACTATGTCTACTTTTCAAAACTGCATGCAAACAAGTCTTTTGCTCTGGAGAGAAACACTATTTCTATCTTCCAAGATGTTCACTATACTAACATCCTTAAAAAGATAGTCTGGACAAAAGGACCATTAATGCCTTACTTGCAGGTCTTGCAGAAACACCTAGATAATGACTGTCTCCCAGAGAGACACTACCCTTGAGTTATGAGGGAGAACTACCTGCTAGTTACTTTAGAGTCTTAGGCAATTTACTACTCACAATTCTCTAAGTTTCCTCATCTGTAATGGGGATAGTAATATTCCCTATCATAGAGTTACTGTGAAGATTAAGTCAATTAATACATGAAAAAACTTTAGAACTGTGTATACACTGTAAGCATTAAAGATGTATTACTTACTGTAGATAAATTATATTATAAATAATTTATTTACTTTTCTTACTTTAAAGCATTACTTAAGAACTGCAGAGTCTCACCCTTTTAGTTGAAGAATTTATAGGTAAGGTCTTAGCAGTTCCTGGGACCACTTGTCCTGAGAAGCTGCCCCTCAGAGTTCCTCCAAGAGGCACCACCTACCACAGAGCTTGGTAGCTGGAGCAAGGAATTGGTATTTGGGAGCTGACAGGCTACATACAGTAATCCATGTGGCTTACAGAGTCTTGATGCTCTGGCCAGGAGTCAGGCCTGAGCTGCTTAGTTGGGAGAGCAAAATTCAGAACATTGGTCCATGAGAAAAATCCTGGTCATGCATAATATCAGTCGGCGTGACCTCACCCAGAGATCTCCGTCTCAACGATAAGACCTGGCTCCACTCTATGACCAGCAAGCTCCAGTACTGGACACCCCATGCCTAACAACTAGCAAGATAGGAACACAACCCCACCCACTAGCAGAGAGGCTGCCTAAAATCATAATAAGTTCACAAGACACCCCAAAACACACCACTGAACACAGTCCTGCCCAACAGAAAGACAAGATACAGCTTCATTCACCAGAACACAGTGCTTGGAAGCAGGCACCCAAGATACAGTCCCATCCACCAGGAAGCCTACACACCCACTGAACCAACCTCACCAACTAGGGGTCAGACACCAAAAACAACAGGAACTACAATCCTGCAACCTACAAAAAGTAGACCCCAAACTCAGTAGGTTAAGCAAAATGAGAAGACAGAAAAATACACAACAGTTGAAGGAGCAAGGTAAAAACCCAACAGACCAAACAAATTAAGAAGAAATAAGCAGTCTACCTGAAAAAGAATTCAGAGTAATGATAGTAAAGATAATCCAAAATCTTGGAAGTACAATGGAGAAAATACAAGAAATGTTTAACAAGGACCTAGAAGAACTAAAGAGCAAACAAGCAATGAGGAACAACACAATAAATGAAATTAAAAATTCTCTAGAAGGAATCAATAGCAGAATAACTGAGGCAGAGAATGGATAAGTGACCTGGAAGATAAAATAGTGGAAATAACTACTGCAGAGCAGAATAAAGAAAAAAGGATGAAAAGAATTGAGGACAGCCTCAGAGACCTCTGGGACAACATTAAAAACACCAACATTCAAATTATAGGGGTCCCAGAAGAAGAAGAGAAAAAGAAAGGCACTGAGAAAATATTTAAAGAGATTATAGTTGAAAACTTCCCTAATATGGGAAAGGAACTAGTCAATCAAGTCCAGGAAGTGCAGAGAGTCCCATACAGGATAAATCCAAGAAGAAATAGGCCAAGACACATATTAATCAAACTATAAAAATTAAATACAAAGAAAAGACATTAAAAGAAGCAAGGGAAAAGGAAAACAAATAACATACAAAGGGAGCCTCATAAAGTTAACAGATGACTTATCAGCAGAAACTCTGCAAGCTACAAAGGAGTGTGAGGACATATTTAAAGTGATGAAAGGGAAAAACTTACAACCAACATTACTCTACCCAACAAGGATCTCATTCAGATTCGACAGAGAAATTAAAACTTTTAAAGAGAAGCAAAATTTAAGAGAATTCAGCACCACCAAACCAGCTTTACAAAAAATGTTAAAGGAACTTCTCTAGGCAAGAAACACAAGAAAAGGAAAAGACTAACAGTAACAAACCCAAAACAATAAAGAAAATGGTAATAGGAACATACATATTGATAATTACCTTAAAGGTAAATGGATCAAATGCTCCAACCAAAAGAAATAGACTGGCTGAATGGCTACAAAAACAAGACCCATACATATGCTGTCTGCAAGAGACCCACTTCAGACCTAGGGACACACACAGACTGAAAGTGAGGGGATGGAAAAAGATATCTATGCAAATGGAAATCAAAAGAAAACTGGAGTAGTAATTCTCATATCAGACAAAATAGGCTTTAAAATAAAGATTATTACAAGAGATAAAGAAGGACACTACATAATGATCAAGGGATCAATCCAAGAAGAAGATGTAATAATTGTAAATATTTATGCACCCAATGTAGGACCACCTCATACATAAGGCAAATGTTAACAGCCATAAAAGGGGAAATTGACAGCAACACAATAATAGTAGGGGACTTTAACACCCCACTTTCACCAATAGAAAGATCATCCAAAATGAAAATAAATACGAAAACACAAGCTTTAAATGACACATTAAAAAAGATGGACTTAATTAATACTTATAGGATATTCCATTCAAAAACAACAGAATACAATTTGTTCTCCAGTGTTCATGGAACATTCTCCAGGATATAAAATACCTTGGGTCAAAAATCAAGTCTTGGGAAATTTAAGAAAATTGAAATAATATCAATTATCTTTTCTGACAATAACACTATGAGACTAAATATCAATTACCAGAAAAAAGCTGGAAAAAACCTGTAAAAAATACCAACACATGGAGGCTAAACAGTATGCTATGAAATAACCAAGAGATAACTGAAGAAATCAAAGAGGAAATTAAAAAATAAAATCTAGAAACAAATAAAAATAAACCAAAACCTATGGGAAGCAGCAACAGCTGTTCTAAGAGGGAAGTATATAGCAATAAATCTTACCTCAAGAAACAAGAAAAATCTCAAATAAACAACCTAACCTTACACCTAAAGCAATTAGAAAAATAAGAAGAAAAATACTCCAAATTTAGTAGAAGGAAAGAAGTCATAAAGATCAGATCAGAACTAAATTAAAAAGAAGTGAAGGAAATGAGAGCAAAGATCAATAAAACTAAAAGCTGATTCTTTGAGAAGATAAACAAAATTGGTAAACCTTTAGCCAGACTTATCAAGGAAAAAAGGGAGAAGACTCAAATCAATAGAATTAGAAATGAAAAAGGAGAAGTAACAGCTGACACTGCAGAAATACAAAGGATCATGAGAGATTACTACAAGCAACTATATGCCAATAAAACTGACAACCTGGAAGAAATTGACAAATTCTTAGAAAAGCACAATGTTCTGAGACTGAACCAGGAAGAAATATAAATATAAACAGACTAACCACAAGCACTGAAATTGAAACTGTGATTAAAAATCTCCCAAAAAACTAAAGCCCAGGACCAGATGGCTTCAGAGGTGAATTCTATCAAACACTTAGAGAAGAGCTAACGCCTATCCTTCTAAAACTCTTCCAAAATAGAGCAGAGGGAAGAATACTCCCAAACTCACTCTACGAGGCCACCATCACCCTGATACCAAAACCAGGCAAAAGTGTCACCAAAAAAAAAGAAAACTAGAGGCCAATATCACTGATGAACATAGATGCAAATATCCTCAATGAAATATTAGCCAACAGAACCCAACAGAACATTAAACGAATCATATATCTTGATCAAGTGGTGTTTATCCCAGGAAAGCAAAGATTCTTCAATATATGCAAGTCAATCAATGTAATATAACATATTAACAAGTTGAAGTAAAAAACCATATGATAAACTCAATAGAGGCAGAAAAAGCTTTTGACAAAATTCAACACCTATTTATGATAAAAACTCTCCAGAAATTGGGCATAGAGTGAATTTCCCTCAACATAATAAAGGCCATATATGACAAACCCACAGCCAACATCATTCTCAATGATGAAAAATTGAAACCATTTCCACTAAGATCAGGAACAAGACAAGATCGCCCACTCTCACCACTATTATTCAACATAGTTTTGGAATTCCTAGCCATGGCAATCAGAGAAGAAAAAGAAATAAAAGGAATCCAAATTGGAAAAGAAGAAGTAAAACTGTCACTCTTTGCAGATGACATAATACTATACATAGAGAATCCTAAAGATGCTACCAGAACACTACTAGAGGTAATCAATGAATTTGGTAAAGTAGCAGGATACAAAATTAATGCACAGAAATCTCTTGCATTCCTATACACTAATGATGAAAAATCTGAAAGAGAAATTTAGGAAACATTCCCATTTACCATTGCAACAAAAAGAAAAAAACACCTAGGAATAAACCTGCCTAAGGAGACAAAAGACCTGTATGCAGAAAACTATAAGACATTGATGAAAGAAATCAAAGATGACACAAAGAGATGGAGACATATACCATGTTCTTAGATTGGAAGAATCAACATTGTGAAAATGACTATACTATCCAATTCAATCATCAGACTCAACGTAATCCCTGTAAAACTACAAATGGAATTTTTCACAGAACAGGAACCAAAAAAATCACACAATTTGTATGAAAGCACAAAAGTCCCTGAACAGCGAAAGCAATCTTGAGAAAGAAAAATGGAGCTGGAGGAATCAGGCTCCCTGACTTCAGACTATACTACAAAGCTACAGTAATCAAGACAGCGTGGTACTGGCACAAAAACACAAATATAGATCAATGGAACAGGATAGAAAGCCCAGAGATAAACCCATGCACATATGGTCATCTTATCTTTGATAAAGGAGGCAAGATATACAGTGGAGAAAAGACAGTCTCTTCAATAAGTGGTGCTGGGAAAACTGGACAGCTACATGTAAAAGAATGAAATTAGAACACTCCCTAACACCATGCACAAAAATGAATTCAAAATGGATTAAAGACCTAAATGTAAAGCCAGACACTATAACTCTTAGAGGAAAACATTGGCCGAACACTCTATGACATAAATCACAGCAGTATCCTTTTTGACCCACGTCCTAGAGAAATGGAAATAAGAACAAAAATAAACAAATGGGACCTAAGGGAGCTTAAAAGCTTTTGCACAGCTAAGGAAACCTTAAACAAGATGGAAAGACAACCCTCAGAATGGTGAAAATATTTGCAAATGAAGCCTGTGACAAACGATTAATCTCCAAAATATACAAGCAGCTCATGCTAGTCAATATCACAAAAACAAGAAAACCAATCCAACAATGGGCAGAAGATCTAAATAGACATTTCTCCAAAGAAGATATACAGGTTGCCAGCAAACACATGAAAGGATGCTCAATATCACTAATCATTAGAGAAATGCAAATCAAAACTACAATGAGATATCACCTCACATTGGTCAGAATGGCCATCGTCAAAAAATCTACAAAAAATAAAAGCTGGAGTAGGTGTGTAGAAAAGGGAGCAATCTTTCACTGTTTGTGGGAATATAAATTGATACAGCCACTAGGGAGAACAGTATGGAGTTCCCTTAAAAAACTAAAATTAGAGCTGCCATATGACCCAGCAATCCCACTACTGAGCATATACCCTGAGGAAACTATAATTCAAAAAGAGTCATGTACCACAAAGTTCATTGAATCTGTATTTACTTTAGGCAGGACATGGAAATAGCCTAAGTGTCCATCTACAGATGAATGGATACAGAAGATATGACACCTATATACAATGGAATATTACTCAGCCATAAAAGGAAACAAAACTGAGTTATTTGTAGTGAGGTGGATGGACCTAGAGTCTGTCATACAGAGTGAAGTAAGTCAGAAAGAGAAAAAAATACTGTACACTAACATCTGTATATGGAATCTAAAAAAAAGAAAAGGGATTCTGAAGAACCTAAGGGCAGGACAGGAATAAAGACGCAGACGTAGAGAATGGACTTGAGAACACAGAGAGGGAGAAGGGTAAGCTGGGACGAAGTGAGAGAGTGGCATGGACATATATACACTAACAACTGCAAAATAGATGGCTAGTGGGAAGCAGCCACATAGCACAGGGAGATCAGCTTGGTGCTTTGTGTCCAACCAGATGGGTGGGATAGGCAGGGAGGGAGAGAGACACAAGAGGCAGGAGATACGGGGATGTATGTATATGTATACAGCCAAAACTAACAGCATTGTAAAGCATGTATACTCCAATAATAATGTTAAGGAATAATAAAAAAAAAGAACTGCCTATACATGGAAAAAGACCATGTCATATATTCTTTTAGGAGGTTAAAATATACTTATTTATTATTTGAGTTTTTAAAATTTGATGGTAAAAAATTACACATTTTTTATCTCTTTAATTTATTTATAACCTGTTGAGCTTTCCTAATGTGTTCTATGTTCCTACACTAATTTTGTTACATATATTATTTCATTTTCACAGAATACCTGGAGTTAGATGACATTAGCCCAAAGGGTTAAAGCCAGGCTTTTAACCCAGTACTCTGTGTGCCCTAAACTTATACTTTTTCCTATTAGATATAAAGTACTCTCTCAAGGGATATATCTTAACCTTTGAATCTATCACAGCACCTTTACAAGGACTATGTGACAGTAATAATTTCCTCTTTATCTAGTGTTCTGTAGTTATAAAAGCATTTCAATCCATTATGTTTTATAAATTTCCCTGCTTTAGTGTTGAAAAAGCTAATTTCAGTGAGAGTTGAGTTTCTGCCACAATGTCACAGCACTTGAAAATAGAAGAGGAAGGCTTCAACCCACATATCCTAACTTGCCCCTTTCTCTGGCAGAACACACTCTTTGGCTGTGTCTCTTTCCCTTCTCCTATCTACTCATGGGGACACAATTTCATTGCTTAACACTTTGGAAAGACTTCCCTGCCTAAATGAGATGGCCTCTAGTATAAGGGAATAGTGATGCAATTCTCAATGATTCCTACTAGTGATCCTGCTATAAATTAGTGAAAAAGAGGACAAGGCAGGTTGAATGAGAGATCCTGGAAAATTTTCTTTCTTCAAGATGGACTCCTGGACTCCTCAGTTTTTCTAGGCACTGTTCTCATGGGCACGTTGAATTCTTTCATGTGAAATCAGGTTCACGAATTCAGAGTAGTCATGAGAAAGAAGACTCAATTCTACTATAAAGGACACCATGTTACTTCAGTCTTGTGCTAAACTGCAGCCAATTTTTCACTCACAAAAGACAATACAAAAGTGATGGGGGCTTCCCTGGTGGCTCAGTGGTTGAGAGTCCGCCTGCCAATGCAGGGGACATGGGTTCGTGCCCTGGTCCGGGAAGATCCCACATGCCGTGGAGCAGCTGGGCCCATGAGCCATGGCCTCTGAGCCTGCACGTCCAGAGCCTGTGCTCCGCAACAGGAGAGGCCACAACAGTGAGAGGTCCGCGTACCGCAAAAAAAAAAAAAAGTGATGGTAATTTTAGATGGACTTGTGGCATATATTTGTATAAAGTGGGTAATATTAAGGCATGTTGTAAGGAACCATGTAGCAGTTTTGTAATATTCCAGAAGTCAATGGGTGATTTAATCAGTACCCATATTTAATCTCCTGACAGAAGAGAATAATACATATATAAGATGTCAGCATCCTAAACAGTTAAAATGTGATTTTGTAGTAGGTCTCTAGTTCTAATAGGTAAAGTGTTAGCCTTGGAAACTGAAGATGATCCCAGTGATAGCTAGGAGCTTGATCTTACCCAGTTCAGACAGGGACTAGGTACTGTTTAGTGGGTATGCAGGTGGCCAGCACTTTTTGGCTGCAAGGCTCAGCCCAGATCTCATTCACTATTTAGCCCCAAATAGAAGTGAGTAAAAGTGCCCCCAGAAGGACTTTCCCAAGATAGAAGACCTGGAGATTGTGTAAAGATAGAAGGTCCCAAGAGATCCTAGTACTGAATTATCAAACGAGAAGCCTGAGTTTCGGTCTACAGAGAGTTAGGATTCTCCTAATGAGAAAGTAATATGCAAAACATATGAAAATGTGATGAGGTCATAGACCAAAATAATTAAGAGTTATGTGGAAAATAAAGCTAGAGGAGAATATGTACAACTTATTCAGAACTTCCATGTGGTATCTGGAATAAGATTGGGGGTCAAGAGGTAGGAAATGACTTTTGGATACAGGAGGTATTATGTATAGGGCAGCAAAATTTATTTCAGATCCATCCAACTGAGGTCTGAAGATAACAATATGCTTTCTGCTCTGGGGAAGACTAGCTCATAAAATAGAGACTAAGCCTGCTTCTAGATAGACATTTGAAGGGATGCCAGACAGGTAGAGAAAGCAAGGGATGACAGCACCTTGCCAGGCAGTAAAAGAAGATTAAGATTATTTCTACACATTATGAAGTCCTGAAATTCTAGCTGTGATGTAAATTGTTCCCAGGCCATTAAAGCCAAGCAAAGAAGAAGATTTTGATTTTCACCTCAGTGATTGTTAAGGAAGTATAAAGCAAACATGATCAAGTTTTCACCTGTCGGAGTCATGAGATATCTTTGAACTTTGTTACTAACAAAAGTTTGGAAAGCATTCTTTAATTAGGATTTTCCCAGCCTAGGCATGATTAGAGACACTTTAGTTTGTACCCATATGTATGCATTCCTTTGGTCTAGACACTTATTAAGTCAGAAGCACTCCTCACGGTCTCAGACTTATGGGAACCACAAAAAGCAGGAAATGAATTTAAGGACATGCATTCCAATTTTGTTTGTTATAATAAGATACTGACAAATCCATCCCAAGTAGAACATAGCTATATATTTTACTTTTATGATTATTTAGTTTTTGTTTAAATAACAGTTGCCCCATCTGAGTTTGTCCAGAATGCAGTCAGGAGATTGCAGAATCTATGTCGGGGGGTATCATGCCTGTATAGCTACAATGTCTGGCCATCATCAAGCAGCGACATTCTGGTCTGATGAGATGTCTACAGGTACTGTTATTTCTCTCCTCTCTTTCCAAGACACCATCTAGTTATTATATTTCCATTCTCTATTTTATCGTTTCAGTAAATGTCTCCTATCTGCCCCTTTCAGATCAATTTTCCTACTATACACAATGCTTGCCATCATTTTTATTCTTTCAGCCACTCCTTAAGTCAGATTTGGATTTCAGAAAGGCCAATCTTTTCTATTGGAAAATTGCAATTAGCCTCACTGTCCTATAACCATAGGAATTCCTGCTGGATCTTTGTTCCCAGTTGCCATACAAAATAAAACTTATCCCCAAAACTTATAACATCCATCTGCTTTATAACAAATATTGAACAGAACAGAAATTATAGTAGGTTTTCCCAGACATCAAGTAAGAGATATCTGGAAATATTCTTTCTTGCTGTTTGAATCCTAGAACATGATCTCTTTATGGAATAATCTTTACTATGTACCTCACTGTGCTTTGCTGCCCAACAGAATTACAGCTTTACTTTACTGTTCAACTGGGACTGGAAGCCTACCTGACTAAAACTGAGTCTGATTCCTGGAGATCATCTCACTCACTTGGCCTGTGCTAGATCTCTAATTTCTTAGAGGATTGAACTCTGATCAGAATTTCTAAGGATTGGCTGAATGGAGTTCCAGTGGAAAATTCTCCCAAACTTCACCATTTGGCTACAAGTGTTGTCACCACCTGCGTACTCCCGTTGCCTTGCCCCTATCCCCTAGAGCCTACACTCTGATATAAGGACCAAATCAGAGGAAGTATGAGCTCTCCTGGTCTTTTGGACACTATACTTTGAGTTGCTTTCCTTTCCTATAATGAAGGCAGGTGTTCCAAACTTACTCAACATAGCTTACATAGTAAAGCCCCTGAGTGAGGACAATTTCTGACATTATTAAGGAGAACCTAGCAACAGTTTAGTGCCTCTTTAATAGTGGGTTCTTTCTTAGCTCACTCAACTCTCCAACCCAAGGGAGCCATGAATGTAGTGGAGTGGCAGTAGTGGAGCAAAGGGGTCAGGTCTTATGCTTCCCTTGGTCCCATTAGAAAACCACCTGCTGAGCTTCAAGAATGACTTCTCACAGAACTGTTTAACATGTGTTTTCTCAAACTGGACTCAGGTGTGGGTCATGCTGTCCAGGAACACACAAGTATTTTAAAACATTGCAAGCAACCAGAGCTTCTAGGTCACCTTAATTCAAGACCAAATAAACAAAGTTTGGTAAGAGTCAACATGGTCACCTCAGTTTTCAAAGGATTAAAATTTTAAAAAGAGAAAGAACTAATAGCTTTATTTGATATGAATTCTGGCATAAGTAATGTATATGTCAAAAGAGACTTCTGGACTATTGAAGTTAGGCAAAAAATAAGAGAAGAATGAATCTTCATTTATATAAAATAATTTAAAGTTAATTGTGGATTATTTTTTGATGACTTCCAAGTTCCAATTTATATGCCATGAGACATTTTTGTGTAAATACAGTGATTATTTTCTGTTTGAGATGGAGACAAAGACCTATTATGTGACACTCCTTTTTATCTTGAATAACTATAATCTTCAATAGTAGTTCTATTTGGTAGAGGAGAGACTTCTGGTCTTCCTGGCTTCCACCCTTGAGTCTTTCCTAAATATTTCTATTGTTGTATGAATACAAGCTTGAATATACTAAACCTGTGCAATCATGTGATGAATAGTTGAGTTGTTTGTGTGTTTCAAGTATGATAAATACGGGTTTTCAATACTGGTAACTTTCTCACATAAAGAAACATTGATGTGCATGTGTTCAAAATGAATGAATGAGAACATTCACTGAGAATATTCATGAACTCAATTAATGAGAACAGACTTCCATGCCAGGAAAGGGTATCTACAATACTTTTTTATAAATACTATAACATGATTTTTCTTGCTGACAAACATTGAGAAATGGAAAGGTCCTTGTTTTTACTTTTTTTAATTTTCACAAAGATGTTTATTTACGGGCATCTAATCTTCTCTACTATACTTACAGCCATGGTTGATGGTTTGAGAATGTGTAAGAGAGAAGGAGTGAGTGAAAACATGTTATAATTTATCATGGTGTGAATACATGGCATCACACTAAAAAATAACACTCTTCACTAAATATAGCAGCATATACATATTTTTATGGGTATAGCTTAATAAAAAATCTTTCCACCACTTATATTCCTAAATGATTCTAAGGTACATTGTGAAAATACAAAGCTGAATAAACTATACCTCTGCCATGGCATATAGTAATAACTGTATTTAGTTTTTGAAGATTGAGCGGTACACTTTTGATATTAGAACTTTGCTGGTAAAAAAATTTAGAAAATCACTCTCACTACCTTGTGGAGAATGGGTTATTGTAGGACAAGTGTGGAATGAAGAAGGCTGGTTAGTAAGTCATTGCAGTCATGTGGGCAAGAGAGAATGATGACTGAAGCTGGGGTCAGAGAAATGGAAATATTTAGAATAAAATTTGATGCTAAATTACAAGACTTAATTATGAGTTAGGTATTGGAAAATGATATGAAGAGAAGACTCAAGAATGATCAATTGTTTTTTACCTTAAAATCCAAGTGAATGATGGAACCATTTATTGGTTGGTTAAAAGATTGATTTAAAAAAAAATAGGTTCATACATGGAAAGGATTTGATTGTAAGAGTTTGATTTTGGATATTTGAAGTGTGAGATACCCAAGTGAAGATATAAAGAAGGCAGTTGAACACAGAGAAAAGTTGTAAAGGAAAAAATGAGAATTATCTGCTCAAAAAATGTATCAAGCCACAAGACTCAATGAGATTGACTAAAGAAAGCATGTGGAAAGGGAAGAGAAGAGAACTCAGGATAAGTTTTCTTTTCAGTATAAATACGTGCTAAATGATAATTAAATTTACATATTTTACAAAATTTAAAAACTCAAATTATTTTCTAAATCTAGAAATCATAACCCCAAATGAAATCCCAGGGTTCAGTGACATGTAGAGATTCAGCAGAGCAAGAGAAGGAAGCAAAGGAAACTGAGAAGAACCTATCAATGGGATAAGTAAAACTGGCAAGTTGTGACATTCTGAAAGCCAAGAGAAAAACCAAAAAAAGGAATTAATTCCCAAAACATCATTGATGTTGAGGGTCTGAGGCCAGAACCAAATTGATTTTTTTGTTGGTTCATTTAAGTAAATGTAGGCATTTATTATGGAAGGTATTTATTCCATCTCTCTCTCTCTCTCTCTCTCTCTCTCTCTCTCTCTCTTTGCCATCTTGGTTATTTTGGACTTGACAGTAAGAAATTAGATTTGTTTGCTAGGAAGAAAACAAGGATTATCTTTGTTAACACAAAAGGGAAAAGCCCCAGTTCACTTTTACCAACACAAGCAATAACAGGCTAGGCAGGGAGTTCTAGAAGATCTGGTTTGATACACAGATATATAATGTTCCAGGTCTTTGACTTTGGGAAATCTACTCATTTCTCTGAAGCTCAATGATTTTTTTTCTGTAGAAATATAATAACACTAATGTTTGTGTGTGAATGCATAGAGATTATTTCTGTAAAAAGCTTGACATCTGGTAACTTTTTATCCGCATAATAAATAAATTCAAAACATCTCTTTAATCTTGTGGATCATATGTTTATTTCAGCACCCACAAAGCAGTACTTGCTGAAGTTTCAATATGTGCCTTGTACAGAGGTGGCTCTTTCTGGACACAGAGGGCTGCTGAGTCCAGTGACTTTAGCTTCCGCATATTGGCAGAGTATGTGGACAGTGAGCACAGCAGGGGCTACCCATTCTTAGATTTTCATCTCTCAGCTTCACGTGCTCAGGGTTCCCCTGGCTCTGCCTCTTGCACCATCAATGATTCACAGTGCATACTGGGGTAAGTACTGTAAAGTCCCAAATTAGAAGTGCCTTCACAGCAGAATGTCAGTTCTAACGCCAGCACATCTGCATTGGAAGCATATGGATCTATCTTTAATCAACTACACAGCATAGAACTTCAAGCACGTGTCCAAGAATTCAGCCATGAGATGACTCTAATCAAGCAATGCCAAAAGGCTGCCAAGCTCATCATTTTTAGAACAGTCCACCTCAAACTAACTGTGGTGAATGGCCATTGAAAGAAATTCTTTAATATCTAGTCCTATGGTGTATAACCAGTACGTAGCTAATACCACAAATGAGTTCCATGCCTGCTTTGCTATAAGCAAATCTGTTGGTCATTCCTAGGTTTACTGGTCAAGTCTGGTGGTCTTGATAATGCTAAATTGCCATGGTAGTTTCTATACTTCTCTATTTCTGTACTTAACTCGTTATGGACAGATATCGGCCTGTGAACCATATTGGAATTAAAACTCAAGGTTCTACTCACCTGCTGAGATATATCCATTGGCTCCCTTCCCTAATAGGTTAAATAGGTTTAAAAGGTATTTTAAAATTCTCAGTGAGGTTGTATCACATAGCATTTTATTTAATTCACCATTTACAGCCCCTATCATATTTAACAGTAATTTTCTGTTTACGTGACTGTCTACTGGCTAAACTTTGTGTTCCTGGAGGGATGCCACAGGATCATAAGCGTACATATATCCCCAGCAACTAGCACCATGCTTGATGCATAAAAAGACCTCAGTAAGCTCATTTGGACACAATATATATGTATTAAGAACATGCCATGAGGCAGGATCCATTCTAGACACTAGAAATGTAATGATGGGCAATACTAACAAAAATCCCTCCTCTAAAGGAATTTTAATATCATTGGAGAAGAAAAGACAGTAAGTGAGATTTAAAAAAAAGCAAAACAGTAAAATACATAGTTGGTTAGTTGGGAATAATTACTAAGGATAAAAAAAATAAAGCATGGACAGAAAGTTTTTGAACTTGTGTAAATATTTTCCACATGATTGAAAGTAGTGGTGAGTCAGAACTCCTTCATCACCTGATTAAAATAGTATCTTTCATTTATCACCTCTATGAGCACACAGAACCTGAGTCCTTTTTTGAATCAATTATTTCTCTCTTGAAAACTTTCTGTTGTTTCTACCTAGGAAATGCCAGCTTACCATTTAAGACCCGAGTCAAGTATTATCTCTGAGAAACCATCCATGACTCCACGGGAGGATGATAGTTCACTCCTCTAAAGGATTTCCCAACATCGCTGTAGTTCAGGCAGGATCACATTGCCTTTTGATTATTTGTTTGTGACAAGCTGTCTGCAAGACTCTGCAAGGGTTAGGAGGCAAAGGCCTTGTTTTTCTTCCCTTCTCAATTCCCAGCGGCCAGTGTGGGATCTAGGATATCAGGGAAGCTCAATAAATACCTGTTGAAATAGATTCAAAGGAAAATGAGTTGAGAGAAACAATCTAAGGAATATAAGAACTTCCTGTTTCTTGGTTCTGTGAGTTTTTCCTTGGCAGACAGTAACACACTTGGACTATATTAGTTTAAACACCACACTGATGTTTCCCTGAATATAATATTACATTTTTAGAACAGATAATGTTGAGATAAGAAATATCTTCAGCTCGGTGCTTTGTGTCCACCTAGAGGAGTGGGATAAGGAGGGTGGGAGGGAGATGCAAGAGGGAGGAGATATGGGGATATATGTATATGTATATGTACAGCTGATTCACTTTGTTATAAAGCAGAAAATAATGCACCATTGTAAAGCAATTATACTCCAATAAAGATGTTAAAAAAATAAAAAATAAATTAAAAAACCTATATCTACATCCTTGACATATCGATCTCCCCAAATTATACATTTAAAGATCCAAGTGATGATATTCTTCTGGAGTTCTGATAAGAAAAAAAAAAAAGACAAAAAAATATATATATATTCTGAATTGATGTTTAGAATGCTACTTCTGTAGCAAAGTGCCATATGTTCTCTAATGTGACTTTTAATTTCTCACATGGACCCAGCGAGATAATACTTAAAAATTTCAGATGAGTAAACTGAGTCTGGGATCTTTCTCTTAACCATATAAAGAACCATCATTTACAGAGCACTTCTTAAGTGTTGGTCACTCTGTCAAACTCCTCCTCTGATGCATTAACCTATTTGGGTCTTCTATGGCCTAATCAAAGACTTGAGCAATCAAGGATTAGAGAGTTTACAGGATCATAGCCCAAGAACACACATTCAGAACTTTGAGTCAGTCCTGGTCGGTCTTGTTACCAGAGCCCCCTGTTGTAGCCAGTATGCTGCTCTGCCTCATACTCAGGTAACACGTGTGAATCAAGTCATTCAATCCAGGGGCCAAACTCTGTGTCCAATACCATGGAGTCTTCTTCAGTGGTTCTGGGCAACCCAAGCTAGCCACAGGCTGGCCACCTCTTCTGCAAATATTTGCAGATGCCAACATGTATAATACCTAATACTAATTGATGCTTGTCTTATTTTTATGAATATATTATTGATGCATCACATTCACACTGAAAACTATGTATATTCTCAGTAACTGCACAACCTGACACATTTTCCCAAATTGAACACATTCGGTTGAATAAATAGAGCATTACCAGGACAGACCACAGAAGCTTCCTTGGTTTTCCAGTTACATTTCCTCACCCCCATTAAGAACCACCCACATCCTGACTTACAGCAGAATAGATGCATTTTGCCTGTTTCTCTATATTTATAAGTGGAATCATTTTGTATTACTAATCTTATGTATAGCTGACCCCCTTTGAGCCTACCCAGACATTCTGGATACAGTTCAACATAATTGAAGGAGTACCAGGCTTAAGGTCAGAGACTTCATGGTGCTGGACAGTCTGTTGCCAACTTGATATCACAGAAGAAAAGGTACTGGCTTACTAGATCCTTTAGTGCTTCTTCCAAGTTCTTGAAATTCTCAGTGGCTCCTGGGTGAGACTGAGAAATCACCCAGTCCCAACCTTTGGTGCAACAGGCTGAGATTGCCAGCAATGGATCCCCCGACTTTTGCTCCTCCAGCCCTAACAGCTGTGTGTGAGCCTCTAACTACTTGTATTAATTGCCTTGCAAACTGGCATCTGTTTCCTTGACCAAACTCTGATAGCCTTAACTCATTACCAGAATTATATCGTATATTAAGCTTATGATCACTCATTTTACCTATTTTAACTTGTTTTCTAACCTCTAAATTGAGACAGTTGAATATGACAGTCTCTAAATTCAGTCCTAATTCTAATATTACCATATCTGTGATTATGAACTAAACTGTGTTCAGAGTGGGATCCCCAATAACATAGCAGCAGAGAGAAGTGGGGACCTTGGCATACGAATCCCTGCGTTTATGCTCCATCCTTGACTAGTTGTGTGACCTTGAAACAAGTTTCTTAAATTCAAGGAGGCCCCATGCATTCATCTGTAAAAGGGTCATAAGTATTTGTTACTTATAACAATGGTGAATAAGTTCAGTGATTGATATTTAGCAAACATCCAATAACTGTGTAATGCCATCTATTCTTTTTACTGTATTTTAGAAGGTGGAGATGATACATGATACATTTAAGAAAAAAATATTTCAACGGCAAAATAAACACTAATTTGCAATTAAAAGAGTATTTTTCAGTTATCTGGAAACGTTAACTCATATGGAATATTTTGTCCTCCAAGAGGTTGGAGAAATAGGTGAACTGAACTATATTTAACCAAAATGACGGTCTATATAATATTATTCAGAATAGATTTCTTTTTTATAACATCTCTATTGGAGTATACTTGCTTTACAATGTTGTGTCAGTTTCTGCTGTATAACAAAGTGAGTCAGCTATATGTATACATATATCCCTATATCCCCTCCCTCTTGCGTTGCCTTCCAACTCTCCACATCCCACCCCTCAAGGTGGTCACAAAGCACAGAGCTGATCTCCCTGTGCTATGCAGCTGCTTCCCACTAGCTATCTATTTTACAACTGGTAGTGTATATATGTCGATACTACTCTCTCACTTCATCCCAGCTTACCCTTCCCCCTCACAATGTCCTCAAGTCCATTCTCAAGGTCACATCTTTATTCTTATCCTATGACTAAGTTCATCAGAAACTTTTTTTTTGTTTTTCAATTCCCTACATACAAGTTAGCATACGGTATTTGTTTTTTCCCTTTCTGACTTACGTCACTCTGTATGACAGACTCTAGGTCCATCCACCTCACAGCAAAAAACTCAATTTTGTTTCTTTTTATGGCTGAGTAATATTCCATTGTATATATATGCCAAATCTTCTTTATCCATTCATCTGTCGATGGAAACTTAGGTTGCTCCCATGTCCTGGCTATTGTAAATAGTGCTGCAATGAATATTGTGATACATGTCTCCTTTTGAACTATGGTTTTCTCAGGGTATATGCCCAGTAGTGGAATCGCTGGGTCATATGGTAGTTCTAATTTTAGTTTTTTAAGGAAGCTCCATACTGTTCTCCATAGTGGCTGTATCAATATACATTCCCACCAACAGTGCAAGAGGGTTCACTTTTCTCCACACCCACTCCAGCATTTATTGTTGTAGATTTTTTGACGATGGCCATTCTGACCAGTGTGAGGTGATACCTCATTGTGGTTTTGATTTGCATTTCTCTAATGATTGGTGATGTTGAGCATCCTTTCATGTGCTTGTTGGCAATCTGTATATATTCTTTAGAGAAATGTCTATTTAGGTCTTCCACCCATTTTTTTCTTTTTTAACAATATTTTATTTTATTTTATTTTATTTATTTTTGGCTGTGTCAGGTCCTAGTTGCGACATGAGGGATTGTTGTTGCGGGATCTTTCGCCGCAGCGCACGGGCTCAGTAGTTCTGGCGTGCAGGCTTATTTGCCATGTGGCATGAGGGATATTAGTTTCCCAACCAGAGATCAAACCCACGTCCCCTGCATTGGAAGTCAGATACTTTACCACTGGACAACCAGGGAGGTTCCTTCTGCCCATTTTTGGACTGGGTTGTTGGTTTTTTTGATATTGAACTGCATGAGCTGCTTGTATATTTTGGAGATTAATCCTTTGTCAGTTGATTCTTTCGCAAATATTGTCTCCCATTCTGAGGGTTGTCTTTTATTATTGTTTATGGTCTCCTTTGCTGTGCAAAAGCATTAGGTCCCATTTGTTTATTTTTGTTTTTATTCCCATTTCTCTAGGAGGTGGGTCATAAAGGATCTTACTGTGATTTATGTCATAGAGTGTTCTGCCTATGTTTTCCTCTAAGAGTTTAATAGTGTCTGGCCTTACATGTGGTCTTTAATCCAATTTGAGTTTATTTTTGTGTATGATGTTAGGGAGTGTTCTAATTTCATTCTTTTACATGCAACTGTCTAGTTTTCCCAGCACCACTTGTTGAAGAGGCTGTCTTTTCTCCAATGTATATTCTTGCCTCCTTTATCAAAGATAAGATAACCATATGTGTGTGGGTTTATCTCTGGGCTTTCTAACCTATTCCATTGATCTATATTTCTGTTTTTGTGCCAGTACCATACAGTCTTGATTACTGTAGCTTTATAGTATAATCTGAAGTCAGGAAGCCTGATTCCTCCAGCTCTGTTTTTCTGTCTCAAGATTGCTTTGGCTATTCGGGGTCTTTTGTGTTTCCATACACATTGTGCAAATTTTGTTCTAGTTCTGTGAAAAATGCCATGGGTAGTTTGATAGGGATTGCACTGAATCTGTAGATTGCTTTGGGTAGTATAGTCATTTTCACAATGTTGATTCTTCCAGTCCAAGAACATGGTATATCTCTCCATCTGTTTGTTTTATCTTTAATTTCTTTAATCAGTGTCTTATAGTTTTCTGCATACAGGTCTTTTGTCTCCTTAAGAAGGTTTATTCCTAGGTATTTTATTCTTTATGTTGTAAAGGTAAATGGGAGTGTTTCCTTAATTTATCTTTCTGATTTTTCATCATTAGTGTATAGGAATACAAGAGATTTCTGTGCCTTAATTTTGTATCCTGCTACTTTACCAAATTCATTGATTAGCTCTGGTAGTTTTCTGGTAGCATCTTTAGGATTCTCTACGTATAGTATCATGTCATCTGCAAACAGTGGCAGTTTTACTTCTTTTCCAGTTTGGATTCCTTTTATTTTTATTTTTTCTTCTCTGAGTGCCATGGCTAGGAATTCCAAAAGTATGTTGAATAATAGTGGTGAGAGTGGGCAACCTTGTATTGTTCCTGATCGTAGTGGAAATAGTTTCAATTTTTCACCATTGAGAATGATGTTGGCTGTGGGTTTGTCATATACGGGCTTTATTATGTTGAGGTAGCTTCCTTCTATGCCCACTTTCTGGATACTTTTTATCATTAGTGGTGTTGAATTTTGTCAAAATCTTTTCCTGCATCTATTGAGATGATCATATAGTTTTTATCCTTCAGTACGTTAATATGGTGTATCACATTGATTGATTTTCATATATTGAGGAATCTTTGTATTCTTAGGATAAACGCCACTTGATCATGGTGTATGATTCTTTTAATGTGCTGTTGGATTCTGTTTGCTAGTGTTTTGTGGAGAATTTTTGCATCTGTGTTCTTCAGTTATATTGGCCTGTAGTTTTCTTTTTATGTGACATCTTTGTCTAGTTTTGCTATCAGGGTGATGGTGGCCTCATAGAAGGAGATTGGGGGTGTTCCTCCTCCTGCTATATTTTCAAAGAGTTTGAAAAGGATGGGTGTTAGATCTCCTCTAAATGTTTGATAGAATTCACCTGTGAAGCCATCTGGTCCTAGGCCTTTGGAAGATTTTTAATCAGAGTTTCAATTTCAGTGCTTGAGATCAGTATGTTCATATTTTCTATTTTTTCCTGGTTCAGTCTCAGAAGTTTGTTCTTTTCTAAGAATTTGTCCATTTCTTTCAGGTTTTCCATTTTATTGGCATATAGTTGCTTGTAGTAATCCCTTATGATCCTTTGTATTTCTGCAGTGTCAGTTTACTTCTTTTTCATTTCTAATTCTGTTGATTTGAGTCTTCTCCCTTTCTTTTCTTAATGTGTGTGGCTACTGGTTTATCAGTTTTGTTTATCTTCTCAAAGAATCAGCTTTAGTTTTATTGATCTTTGCTATTGTTTCCTTCCCTTCTTTTTCTTTTATTTCTTATCTGATATTTATGATTTCTTTCCTTCTGCTAACTTTGGGGGTTTTTTTTGTTCTTCTTTCTCTAATTGCTTTATGTGTAAGTTTAGGTTGTTTACTTGAGATATTTCTTGTTTCTTGAGGTAGGATTGTATTGCTATAAACTTCCCTCTTAGAAATGCTTTTCCTGTATCCCATAGGTTTTGGGTAATCATGTTTTCATTGTCATTTTTTTCTAGGTATTTTTTTTTATCATCTTTATTGGAGTATAATTGCTTTACAATGGTGCGTTAGTTTCTGCTTTATAACAAAGTGAATCAGTTATACATATATATATATATGTACCCATATCTCTTCCCTCTTGCATCTCCCTCCCTCCCACCCTCTCTATCCCACCCCTCTAGGTGGTCACAAACCACCTAGCTTATCTCCCTGTGTTATGCGGCTGCTTCCCACTAGCTATCTATTTTACGTTTGGTAGTGTATATATGTCCATGCCACTCTCTCACTTTGTCACAGCTTCCCCTTCCCCCTCCCCATATCCTCAAATCCATTCTCTAGTAGGTCAGTGTCTTTATTCCCATCTTACCCCTAGGTACATCTTTTCTTAGATTCCATATATAGGTGTTAGCATATGGTATTTGTTTTTCTCTTTCTGACTTACTTGACTCTGTATGACAGACTCTAGGTCCATCCACCTCACTACAAATAACTCAATTTCGTTTCTTTTTATGGCTGAGTAATATTCCATTATATATATGTGCCACATCATCTTTATCCATTCATCTGTTGATGGACACTTAGGTTGCTTCCATGTCCTGGCTATTGTAAACAGAGCTGCAATGAACATTGTGGTACATGACTCTTTTTGAATTATGGTTTTCTCGGGGTATATGCCCAGTAGTGGGACTGCTGGGTCATATGGTAGTTCTATTTGTAGATTTTTAAGGAACCTCCATACTGTTCTCCATAGTGGCTGTATCAATTTACAGTCCCACCCACAGTGCCAGAGGGTTCCCTTTTCTCCACACCCTCTCGAGCATTTATTGTTTGTAGATTTTTTGATGATGGCCATTCTGACTGGTGTGAGATGATACCTCATTGTAGTTTTGATTTCCATTTCTCTAATGATTAATGATGTTGAGCATTCTTTCATGTGTTTGTTGGCAATCTGTATATCTTCTTTGGAGAAATGTCTCTTTGTTTCTAGGTACTTTTTGATTTCCTCTTTGATTTCTTCAGTGATCTCTTGGTTATTTTGTAGCGTATTGTTTAGTCTCCATGTGTTTGTACTTTTTACACTTTTTTTTTTCCTGTAATTGATATCTAATCTCATAGGGTTGTGGTCAGAAATGATACTTGCTGCTATTTCAAATTTCTTAAATTTACCGAGGCTTGATTTGTTACCCAGGATATGATCTATCCTGGATAATGTTCCATGTGCACTTGAGAAGAAAGTGTATTTTGTTGTTTTTGGATGGAATGTCCTATAGATATCAATTAAGTCCATCTGGTATAATGTGTCAATTAAAGCTTGTGTTTCCTTATTTATTTTCAGTTTGGATGACCTGCCCTTTGATGAAAGTGGAGTCCCTTTAGCACCTTAGTGACTTTATCCCCTAGTATTACTGTGTAACTGTCTATTTCCCTTTTCATGACTGTTAGCATTTGCCTTCTGTATTGAGGTGCTCCTATGTTGGGTGCATAAATATATACAATTATTATATCTTCTTCATGGATTGATCCCTGATCATTATGTAGTATTCTTCTTTGTCTCTTGTAATAGTCTTTATTTTAAAGTCTATTTTGTTGGATATGAGAATTGCTACTACAGCTTTTTTAAAAAAATTCCATTTACATAGAATATCTTTTTCTGTCCCCTCACTTTCAGTCTGTATGTGTCCCTGGGTCAGAAGTGGGTCTCTTGTAGACAGCATATATACAGGTCTTCTTTTTGTAACCATTCAGCCAGTCTGTGTCTTTTGGTTGGGGTATTTAATTCATTTACGTTTAAGGTAACTATTGATATGTATGTTCCTATTACCATTTTCTTAATTGGTTTGGGTGTTTTTGTAGGTCTTTTCCTTCTCTTTTGTTTCCTGCCTAGAGAAGTTCCTTTAGCATTTGTTGTAAAGCTGGTTTGGTGGTGCTGAATTCACTTCACTCTTCCTTGTCTGTAAAAGTTTTAATTTCTCCATCAAATCTGAATGAGATCCTTGCTGGGTAGAGTAATCTTGGTTGCAGTTTTTTTTCCCCTTTCGTCACTTTAAATATTTCCTGCCACTCCCTTCTGGCTTGTAGAGTTTCTGCTGAAAGATCAGCTGTTAACCTTATGGGGATCCCCTTATATGTTATTTGTTGCTTTTCTCTTGCTGCTTTTGTTTTTGTTTTTTTTTGTGTGTGTGTGTATGTGTGTGGTACACGGGCCTCTCACTGCTGTGGCCTCTCCTGTTTTGGAGCACAGGCTCCGGATGCGCAGGCTCAGCGGCCATGGCTCGCGGGCCCAGCCGCTCCGCGGCATGTGGGATCTTCCCGGACCGGGGCACAAACCTGCGTCCCCTGCATCGGCAGGCGGACTCTCAACCACTGCGCCACCAGGGAAGCCCTCTCTTGCTGCTTTTAATATTGTTTCTTTATATTTAATTATTGTTTGTTTGAGTAGTATGTGACTTGGCATGTTTCTCCTTGAATTTATCCTGTATGGGACTCTCTGTGCTTCCTGGACTTGTTTGACTATTTCCTTTCCCATATTAGAGAAATTTTCAGCTATAATTTCTATAAATATTTTCTCAGTCCTTTTTTTTTTTTTCCTGTTCTTCTTCTGGGACTCCTATAATTCGAATGTTGGTGCATTTAGTGTTGTTCCAGAGGTGACTGAGATTGTCCTCATTTCTTTTCATTCTTTTTTCTTTATTCTGCTCAGTGGCAGTTATTTCCAGTATTCTATCTTCCAGGTCACTTATCCATTCTTGTGCCTCAGTTATTCTGCCTTTGATTCCTTCTGGAGTACTTTTAATTTCATTTATTGTGTTCTGCTTAATTCTTCTAGGTCCTCATTAAACGTTTCTTGTATTTTCTTCCTTCTATTTCCAGGATTTTGGTTCATCTTTAGTATGATTACTCTGAACTCTTTTTCAGGTAGACTACCTATTTCCTCTGCATTTGTTTGGTGTGGTGCGTTTTTATCTTGCTCCTTCATCTGCTGAATATTTTCCTGTCTTCTCATTTTGTTTAACTTACTGTGTTTGGGGTCTCCTTTTCATAGGCTGCAGGTTCATAGTTCCCGTTTGTTTTGGTGTCTGCCCCCAGTGGGTGATGTTGGTTCAGTGTCTTATGTAGGTTTCCTGCTGGAGGAGACTGGTGCCTGTGTTGTGATGGTGGGGCTGGATCTTGTCCTTCTGGTGGGCAGGGCTGCATCTAGTGATGTTTTTTCAGGTGTCTGTGAGCTCAGTGTGACTTTAGGCTCATGTCTGCTAATCGGTGGGGTTGTATTCCTGTCTTGCTAGTTGTTTGACATGGAGCATCCAGCACTGGAGCTTGGTGGACATTGGGTGGACCTGGGTTTTAGTGTTGAGACGGAGATCTCTGGGAGAGCTCTTGCCGATTGATATTACATGGGCCTGGGAGGTCTCTGGTGGTCCAATGTCCTGGACTTGGCTCTCCCACATTGGAGGTTCAGGTCCGAAATCTAGCCAGAGCACCAAGACCCCGCCAGCCTCAAGGCTTAGAAGAAAAGGAAGAAAAAAAAACTGAACAGATAGTACCCCAAACCAAATGGTAAAAGCAAAACTAAACAGACAAAATCACACAAAGAAACATGCACACACACACTCATAAAAAGAAAACAAACAAGCAAAAACCAAAACAACAACAACAAAATCTAAAAAAGAGGAAAAAAAAGGAACAGACAGAACTGTAGGACAAATGGTAAAAGCAAACCTAAACAGACAAGATCACACAAAGCAATATACACACACACACTCACAAAAAGAGAAAAATAGAAATTAAATTTTAAAAATAATAAATTAAAAAAGGGAAGAGAGCAACCAAACCAATAAACAAATCCACCAACAATAACAAGCACTGAAAAATAAACTAATATAAACATAAAATGAAAAACAAATCAGACGCAGAAAGCAAACCCCAAATCTACAGTTGCTCCCAAAGTCCACCACCTCAATTTTGGGAACTTTCATTGTCTATTCAGGTATTCCACAGATGTAGTGTTTATGAAGTTGATGTGGGGATTTAATCTGCTGCTCCTGAGGCTGCAAGGAGAAATTTCCCCTTCTTTTCTTGTTTTCACAGCCACTGGGCTTCAGCTTTGATTTTGGCCCCACCTCTGCCTGGAGGCTGCCCTCAGGCATCTGTTCCCTGCCCAGACAGGAGAGGGTTAAAGCAGCAGCTTATTAGGGCTTCCTTGCTCACTCAGGCTTGGGAGAGGGAGGGGTACAGTAGTCATAATTGGAGTGCAGGGCAAGCCTGGGGCAGCAGAGGCTGATATGACATTGCAGCAGCCTGAGGCTCACCGTGTATTCTCCTGGGGAAGTTGGCCCTGGATGATGGGACCCTGGCAGTGGCATGCTGCACAGGCTGCCACGGGTGTGTCAGTAGCAGACAAGCATCTAAGGCTGGTGAGTGATGGTCAGCACCAATCCTCTGTGCAGGAATCTTTCCACTTTACCTTCTGCACCCCTGTTGCTGTGCTCCCCTCTGTGGCTCTGAAGTTTCACCCCCTCCCACATACATCCCCAACAGTGAAGGGGCTTCTTAGTGTGTGGAAACTTCCTCCTTCACAGCTCCCTCCCAGAGGTGCAGGTCCCATCCCTATTCTTTTGTCTCTGATTTTTTTTTCTTTTTTTCTTTGGCCCTATCCAGGTATGTGGGGATTTTTTTTTTTTTCCTTTGGGGAAGTCTGAGGTCTTCTGCCAGCATTCAGTAGGTGTTCTGTAGGAGCTGTTCCACATGTAGATGTATTTTTGATGTATTTATGCGGAGGAAGGTGATTTCCACGTCTTACTCTTCCACTGTCTTAAAGGTTGGAGTAGATTTCTTGTATTGATTAATGTAATAAGTTGATACAGGGGACTGATTTTGATTATCTTGAATTTTTGTTCTAAAGAAACCTAAGGCAAAATTGGAGACATTCTAGAAAGCAGTGTTAGGACCTCCAGCCTATATGCTGACCCAATGTATGTATTATCAACTTGCTGTCAGAAAGTAAGGAGACCACTTCCAGTTTCTGTACAAAGATAGCAGAATTAACAAGATCACAGAAATATTTATACTCTGACCATAGAGAAGAAAATTAAATATCAACACAAGGATTTCCATGCTGCACAAATTCCTTCTCCACCTAAAACCACTTTTAACGCAAAACATTAGAACACACACACACACACACACACAAGATGATAGCACTAAATGAAAATTCATGTTATTTTGGTAAAAATATTATTATTTAATTATTTTTTTCTGTTTTCTCCATATTTTGCTTGCTCTAAAAGAAAAATAGTACTTTTAATTTAAATGATTCTATCTCTAGTAAGCCACTTAGCTTCTCTAAGCATTAGACAATCATTTTAAAGGAAGGGAAAATTATACTTGCTTTATTAGTCAGAAAAGTCTGGTTATGTTATGGCAACAAATGACCCCAATGTCTTAGTGACTTGTAATGACAAATATGTATTTCTTGCTCACTTTGCATTTTGATCCCAGGACTTGTAGTGATGGAGCTGATCATTGCAGTTTCTCAGAGCTCCACACTGATGAAGCAGCGACTGTCCTGAACATTAGTAGTCACTTGCCAGAAGAAAAGAAGACTACAGAGAAGCATGACATGGCACCAAAATGACATATGTTACTTCTCTCCTTGGTTTATTGACCAAAAACTAATCCAAGGTCCTCACCAAATCTCAAGTAGGTAAGGTAATGCAATACTATCACATGTCCAGAAGGAAAGAGAGAGAATTATTTATGAGGAACCCTCTTAACTGTCACCCCTGCTCTACCATCTTCACTGGACATTGTGAGGATCAGAGGAGATAACTATATGAAAAGATTTTGCAAATTATAAACTATTATATAAACATAAGATACAGTAATGATATAATAAATATAATTACTAAAAAATTAGAAAAATGTGGGACTCTGGATTAGATTTCATTTACTGAAAAGTTGGAATATCTTGTGGGCTGAAAAAAATGTTAAGAACAGCATACCTTATATACTTGTGGTCTTATATTTTTATTGTGATATGTATAAACTTTCTTTCCTACTTTGTGCCCTTAATAGTAACTCATGTTCATATTCCCATCCTTCTGATTAATTAGGACCAACAACTGTGACTACATTTTCCTATTAATTGTTCCATCATGAGAATTTCATAATGTTGACTATAACAGCTGGCATTTTATCATTTGTTTCACTTTGCAATTTTTACTTTCTACTTGTATACATTTTCTCACATATGTTAATGTGAAGCTCACATAGAAAATGAGGAACAAGTAACAAACAGAGGTTAAGACTTTGTAATAGTTGATTTTCCTGTGGTTAAAAATGGTACAAGATGCTGAGCAAATTCAAAAGACATTTGAATTTCACTTTCTCAGTTGAGTAGTAGGAAAGTATGCTGTTCTTAAAGAGATATGGTATTACCACACTGAAACCCCCCAGGTTATGAATTAGATTTTCCAGAAGTCTAAGTCTAAGAGTTAGGAGCAAGAGAGAGAAAGAGAGAGAGAGAGAGAGAGAGACAATAATTTCTTTGAAATTCTCTAGTTGTAATCTACATTCTCATGCAGCCTGCCCATATGTCATTTTTCTGATGCCTGCTGTTTCCATTAACCAGATTTGTACTTTTCTGGGCTAGCCTGAGTAGCTTTCTCCACTTTTCATTTTGTTTTCTCTTTGTAAGTGACCACAATTTTTAGGCAACCCCTATAAGCTTTACTGTATTTTTTCTGTTATAGCTTTGTGGCATGTTCTTCTTTTTGATTCACAACTTATCTTGTAACTATACACAAGTAGTCCACCTCTCATAACTTACTGGACATTATCTTAAATCAATCAACACATATGTGTTGGATACCTGCTCCATGCATACACTGGTTAGTCCATGAGAAGAATGTAAGTGCAAGCAGGCATCCCTTGGTCTTTTGGATAAATCAAGTATATAATGGGATTAGTTACAATATTAAACACAGGTGCTATTTCCAGGCAGCTATTATTTATTCTAAATGATATTAAGCAATTTTACTTTCTGTGTCAATTAACCTTCACAGTGACTGATAAGAATATATCACCCTCTTTTTTTTTTTTTTAATCTATGAGGATACGTTTGGATTACTAAAGAAATTTGCTCCATATCACATATTATTGTATGGCAGAGGCTGGAAATCAGTTCTGAAATCCAGATTCTATGTAAAGATCAAAGCTTGGGGACTGATATTTCAGACCTAAGAACAGGCATTCATACATTAAGATTAAAAAGTGTAATATTAAAGAATAATTTAATTCAACGATACTAGAGGCATCACAATCCAGTTTCTGATTGACAAGCATGTACTAAAAATAGTAAATGATATTGTTTGTTCATATGTCCAAAGAGAACAGAGAGATCACAATGATTTGGAATTTGCTGTACAGACTTTATGAGGATTTTATTAATCTTACCATAAGTTGTCCCATCACTGAGGTGAATCAGACAACGATACTGTGACTATGCTAGGTTCAGGAAAAATTCATTTTTTTCTTCTTCTCATTTATCTGTCGTTCAACCTTATGCAAGCTTTTTATGTCATCTGAGCTTGTGCTTCCTTGTTTGTAAACCAGAAGTAATATTGTTCACTCTGTCTACTACACAGACTTGACGAGATAATAGATGTGAAAACTGGAAATGCTTAAACTGCAGTGCAGAATCTTAACAATTTGATTGTTAAGTATTAACAATTTGACCTGATGATTTTTTTTAAACATCTTTATTGGAGTATAATTGCTTTACAATGTTGTGTTAGTTTCTGCTGTATAACAAACTGAGTCAGCTATGTGTATACATATATCCCTATATCCCCACCCTCTTGTGTCTCCCTCCCACACTCCCTATCCCACCCCAACAGGTGGTCACAAAACACTGAGCTGATCTCCCTGTGCTATGCAGCTGCTTCCCACAAACTATCTATTTCACATTTGATAGTGTATATATGTCAGTGCTATTCTGTCACTTTGTCCCAGCTTACACTTCCCCTTTCCCCATGTCCTCAAAGTCCATTCTCTACATCTGCATCTTTATTCTGGTCCTGCTCCTAAGTTCATCAGAAACTTTTTTTTTTTTAGATTCCATATATATGTGTTAGCATATGGTATTTGCTTTTCTCTTTCTCACTTCACTCTGTATGAAAGACTCTAGGTCCATCCACCTCACTACAGGCAAGTCAATTTTGTTTCTTTTTATGGCTGAGTAATATTCCATTGAATATATGTGCCATGTCTTCTTTAGCCATTCATCTGTTGATAGACACTTAAGTTCCTTCCATGTCCTGGCTATTGCAAATAGTGCTGCAATGAACACTGTGGTACATGTCTCTTTTTGAATTATGGTTTTCTCAGGGTTATATGCCCAGTAGTGGGATTGCTGGGTCATATGGTAGTTCTATTTTTAGATTTTTAAGGAAGCTCCATACTGTTCTCCATAGTGGCTGTATCAATTTAAATTCCCACCAACAGTGTAAGATGGTACCCATTTTTCTACACACTCTCCCGAATTTATTGTTTGTAGATGTTTTGATGATAGCCATTCTAACCTGTGTAAGGTAATACCACATTGTGGTTTTGATTTGCATTTCTCTAATGATTAGTGATGTTGAACATACTATCATGTGTTTGTTTGCAATCTGTATATCTTCTTTGGAGAAATGTCTGTTTAGGTCTTCTGCCCATTTTTGGATTGGGTTTCTTGTTTTTGTGATATTGACCTGCATGAGCTGCTTTAATATTTTGGAGATTAATCCTTTGTCAGTTGCTTCATTTGCAAATATTTTCTCCCATTCTGAGGGCTGTCTATTCATCTTGTTTAAAGATTCCTTAGCTGTGCAAAAGCTTTTAAGTTTCCTTAGGTTCCATTTGTTTATTTTTGTTTTTATTCCCATTTCTCTAGGAGGTGGGTCAAAAAGGATTTTGCTGTGATTTATGTCATAGAGTGTTCTGCCTATGTTTTCCTCTAAGAGTTTTATGGTGTCCAGACTTACATGTGGTCTTTAATCCATTTTGAGTTTATTTTTGTGTATGGCATTAGGAAGTGTTCTAATTTCGTTCTTTTACATGAAGCTGTCCAGTTTTCCCAGCACCACTTGTTGAAGAGGCTGTCTATTCTCCATTGTATATTCTTGCCTCTTTATCAAAGACAAGGTGACCATATGTGTGTGGGTTTATCTCTGGGCTTTCTATTTTTTTTTTTTTTTTTTTTTTGCAGTACACGGGGCCTCTCACTGTTGTAGCCTCTCCCGTTGTGGAGCACAGGCTCCAGATGTGCAGGCTCAGCAGCCATGGCTCATGGGCTAGCCACTCTGCAGCATGTGGGATCTTCCTGGACCACGGCACAAACCCATGTCCCCCGCATCAGCAGGCGGACTCTCAACCACTGCACCACCAGGGTAGCCCCTGGGCTTCTATCTTGTCCCATTGATCTATATTTCTGTTTTTGTGCAAGTACCATTCTTTCTTGATTACTGTAGCTTTGTAGTATCGTCTGAAGTCAGGGAGCCTTATTCCTCCAGCTCCGTTTTTCTTTCTCGTGACTGTTTTGGCTATTCAGGGTCTTTTGTGTTTCCATACAAATTTTAATATTTTTTGTTCTAGTTCTGTGAAAAATGTCACTGGTAGTTTGATAAGGATTGCATTGAATCTGTAGATTGCTTTGGGTAGTATAGTCATTTTCACAGTGTTCATTCTTCTAACCCAAGAACATGGTATATCTCTCCATCTGTCTGTATCATCCTTAATTTCTTTCGTCAGTGTCTTACAGTGTCTTATAGTTTTATGCATACCCGTCTTTTGTCTCCTTAGGTAGGTTTATTCCTAGGTATTTTATTATTTTTGTTGCAAAGGTAAATGGGAGTGTTTCCTTAATTTCTCTTTCAGATATTTCATCATTAGTTTCTAGGAATGCTAGAGCTTTCTGTGCATTAATTTTGTATCCTGCAACTTTACCAAATTCATTGATTAGCTCTAGTAGTTTTCTGGTGCATCTTTAGGATTTTTTTTGTATAATATCATGTCATCTGCAAACAGTGACTGTTTTAATTCTTCTTTTCAGATTTGTATTCTTTTTATTTCTTTTTCTTCTCTGATTGCCAGGGTTAGAACTTCCAAAACGTTTTTAAGGAATAGTGGCAAGAATGGACATCCTTGTCTTTTCCTGGTCTTAGAGGAAATGCTTTCAGTTTTTCACCACTGAGAATCATGTTTCCTGTGGGTTTGTCATATATGACCTTTGTTATGTTGAGGTATGTTCCCTCTATTCTCACTTTCTGGAAAGTTTTTATCATAAATTGTGTTGAATTTTGTTAAAAACTTTTTCTGCATCTATTGAGATGATCATTTGTTTTTTATTCTTCAGTTTGTTAATATGATGTATCGCATTGATCAATTTGCATATATTGAAGAATTCTTGCATCTCTGAAATAAATCCCACTTCGTCATGGTGTATGATTCTTTTAATGTGTTGTTGGATTCTGTTTGCTAGTAGTTTGTTGAGGTGTTCTGCATGTTTATTCATCAGTGATATTGGTCTGTAATTTTCTTTTTTTGTAGTATCTTTGTCTGGGTTTGGTATCAGGGTGATCGTGACCACATAGAATGAGTTTGGGAGTGTTCCTTCTCCTGAAATTTTTTTGAAGAGTCTTAAAATGATGGGTGTTAGCTCTTCTCTAAATGCTTGATAGATTTCACCTTTGAAGCCATCTGGTCCTGGACGTTTGTTTATTGGAAGATTTTTAATCACGGTTTCAATCTCAGTGCTCGTGATTGGTCTGTTCACATTTTCTATTTCTTCCTAGTTCAGTCTTGGAAGGTTATACATTTCTAAGAATTTGTCCATTTCTTCCAGGTTGTCCATTTTATTGGCATAGAGTTACTTGTCATAGTCCCTTAGGATTTGTATTTCTGAGATGTCTGTTGTAACTTCTCCTTTTTCTTTTCTAATTTTATTGAATTGAGTCCTCTCCCTATTTTTCTTGATGAGTCTGGCTAAAGTTCTATCAATTTTGTTTATCTTTCCTAAGAACCAGCTTTTAGTTTTATTGATCTTTGTTATTGTTTTCTTTGTTTCTATTTCATTTATTTCTGCTCTGATTTTATTATTTCTTTCCTTCTACTAATTTTGGGTTCTGTTTATTCTTCTTTCTCTAGTTTCTTTAGGTATAATGTTAGATTGTTTATTTGAGTTTTCTCTTGTTTCTTGAGGTAGAATTATATTGGTATAAACTTCCCTCTTAGAACTGCTTTGTATGCATCCCATAGGTTTTGGATCATCATGCTTTCATTGTCATTTGTTTCTAGATATTTTTGATTTCCTCTTTGATTTCTTCAGTGATCTCTTGGTTATTTAGTAGTGTATTGTTTAGCCTCCATGTGTTTATATTTTTTACAATTTTTTTTCCTGTAATTGATATCTGGTCTTGTACCATTGATAATGATTTGATGTGATTAACAATTTGGCACTGATTCATAAGTGATATGGAACTACCTCATTGTTTACACTATGTTAGCTTTTCCAAAAAAAGGAAATAGTGTTCTATGTTGTGATAAGACAATATTAAAACCAAGGAGAAACCTTGCTTCCTATGAGCTATTCCTTACATTTCCACTTGTCCATAGAGTTATCTTTCATTTCTGGTTTCAGAGGGTAATCTTTAAACACAAATCTGACTGAAATACCTCTAAAGTCTGAATGATTGGTTGTGGTTTGTACTCCAGTTGCCAGAATTTCTCTGGCATACTGTTGATTCTCAAGTTTTGAACGAATTAATATAGATATGTATAAGTAGCTAGAAAGTTCGAAGAATGTTTGGCTGGCTGGTTGGATGACATTAGGAGTGGTTCATACACAGAAGCTGAGTCCGTGGTTCCTTCCTTCCTCCCTTTCTCCCTCCCTCCCTTCCTTCCTTCCTTCCTTCCTTCCTTTCTTCCTTCCTTCCTTCCTTCCTTCCTTCTTTCATTCATTAAAAAGTGTTGGTTGCTCAGCTCAGGATAGTCATCATGATAGATAGAATGATGTATGCAACACAGGTCTTGTTCAAAAAATATAAACCCTAGCACAGAAAAATATATAATCCAAAATATAAATACAGATGGGTCTTGAGGGAAATGTGGATTAATATGAATAAAAATTCAAAAAAGTTATAATTTTTTTTGAAGGAAGAGATGAATCAAAGACAGTTTTATAAAAAGGTTATATTATATGATGGAATACTGTGGGGGTGAAGGTTTGAAGGGGGAGGGAGTGCAAAATCATGTTGGCCCAAATCCACTTGTGCCGAAGAAGATATTTGGCAATGTATGATGGTTCCTTGCCCATATGTGATCTTCCTTGCCTTTATATTAGTCAGCTAACTTCTGAAATGCTCTCTTATCTCATGGTTACACATTATAGTGGTAAGAAGACTTATGCCTGGGTTTTGTGTGAAACATTTCACAACTGCATAGTATATGGTCTGCAGTTTACTCAATGTATTTAAGCCTCACCAGACTCGTGTATAAAATGAGAATTACAATGCTTACTTTGTAGGAACACAGTGCTAGACTTACAGTTCAAGCTCAAGGGATGTTTGTCTAATGAATGAATAGGTACCATAAATGAAATTCAAGAACATCTGGGAATACGTGTTTGTACAGGGAAATTAGATAAACTCTACAGCATTCTTCAACTCTTTGCTTCTAATTAGTGTTACTTTTTAAATTTTGTTGTGTAAGATGGGAATATTTTGACATTTGGGAAAGAGGGCCAGGAGAGATAAAGCAGAGAGGAAGGTTGTACAAAAAGGCAATACTTAGTTACTTTTACATCATATTTGAGAGTTCATTTGAGTGCTTCCTCAAACTCAATATCTTACAACATCCTCAGAGTATCTTTGACAGGGAGACCTATATGTTTGACACAGTACAGAGATTTCACTGATGAGATAAATGTTCCATACTGGGGTTTGATATGGAAGCATACATTTTCAGATATATCACACCTTAATATATATAGCAATTACACAGATGATCTACTATCCCTGAACTAAAATTACTCTGTCTATAAATAATCTGCAATTTGGCAGGATTTTGCAGATGCCTTAGTGCCCTCCTCATTATGTGTGTGTGTATGCGAGCATGCACACATTTATTTTCAACATTTGCATTTTTTATTGACTCTTCACAGTTTTTGGCAAGTTGAAGGGCTTGTGATGGTTAGGGAAAATGGGTTAGTATTACAGTTGG
Source organism: Monodon monoceros (assembly GCF_005190385.1). Taxonomy (NCBI): domain Eukaryota; kingdom Metazoa; phylum Chordata; class Mammalia; order Artiodactyla; family Monodontidae; genus Monodon; species Monodon monoceros. Next base: position 97,433,876 of record NW_021703777.1, read on the forward strand.
CTTGCATGGAATACCTATGCCAAAGACCAATTTACACTGTTTAGTTTCTGAGCTGTCATTCTCCGTGGAATGCCATCACTCTCAAGTACGCTTGGCTAGTGAAGGAAATTATTTGAACTGTGTTGGAGACCTCAGTCAGTGGTCCAGTAATCATACAGCTACTTTCATACTAAATGAACCATCTCAAATAACTTTATCACATGGAATTCCTTTCTCTTAAGTGATTTCTTTTAATAAGACAGTGTACCCACTGAGAATCACCACCATATCATATCCCCTGTTCACATACCACTTCTCAATGCACTGTGACGAGTCCCTACCCCAGGGACTGTGCAGAGGAACATCAGTCATCCATAAAACAGCCAAGAACACCAGCTTTAAGGCCCTACCTGAGGAATCTTAGAGCTCTCCTATGACAGTATTTATGTCAGAATCAACTAGAAATCACCTCATATTATTGAGATTTTGATAAGCTCTTTGAGATAAAGAGTTAAATGCAAAAATATAAAGAGTTCTGACATGAATCTGGTTTAATGCCTATAGATAAATAACTGGATCCTCAAATAAAAGTGTATTTTCCTTTTTAAAAAATCCATTAAATAAAATAAATTTCAAGTGTATTTTGAAAAACAAAATCACTATGAATATTGAGCTATTTTAATCATTATTTATTGTTTCAATATTCTCCCCCATGTATGTGTTAACAGTATTATAATCTTTTATCCATATACCTTTGTGTAGGTGTGTATGCTTTTATATATGTTTGCATGCATAAAGTTCTTAGGGAGAATATAATTTATCTAAGACTCCTAACTTGAAAGCTTGGTTTCTTTGCATTTTACATCTAATTATCACCAAGTCTGATAGAATTTACAAGTACAAAGATGTAAGAAAATGAATGTCTGCATGGTTAAGCAATCTCAAAATATTCTTAGTACAGGAAAATTACATGAAAGATATATATATATATATGTATACATACATATATATAGTGTGTGTATATATATATACACACACATGTAATATGCATATACATAGTGTGTGTATACATAGTGTGTGTATGTATACAAAGGTATATATATTATATTGTATGTATATGTATATCTCTCTATGTATCATATATATTATATGCGTATATAATTGGTATTATAATACATATGTATATATGTATTAATATGTATGTACATATATATTTGTGAATTTTTTCTTGCTTTAACATGCCTAGGGAATTTATATTTACATTAGTGTATCAAATGCTCTGAGGTATCCTGCAGTAATACACAAAGTCTTTTAGTGTTATTTAATTTAAGTCTTTAATTTAAGTCTTTAGTTATTTATTTAAGTCTTTTAGTGTTATTTAATCTGAAGTGGGAATTATTCAAAATTTTTTGACTCAGAGCTATTTTTCCATGGGCATGCGTAACCACATTATGTCCTTGCAGAAGGAGTATTCTACTGTTCCTACTTTTAGAAATGTTAAATTAGACACTTTGTATAAAATTTCTAATTTACTCTTAAAACATATCCATGGGCTACTGTAGGGGATAGCTGTTTTTTTTGCTAAGCAAAACCTTTTTACTGGCAAAATAATATATTGAATTTCCTTTGGGGGTAAAAAAAAACACTCCTTCCTACTGCCAACATCAACTTCAGGGGCAGGACATATGTGATTGAATAAGGTGCTTGAGATACAGCTTCAAACAAAATAGACAAAAACATTGCAGTGATAGAATGTACATACAAACAAATGTAGAAGTGAAATATAGAAAAGATCAAATGGTGACAAATGAAACAGAAAAAATAAAGCAGGGGTATGGGAATTGAACGGTAGAGGCTGGACATGTTGTTTCATTACCCATAGTAATTTATGGAGAGGAAAAGGGATAATCAAAGTTCTAAGCTTCTTGTGGTACTCCCCAAAAAAATAGGGTTAAAATAATGATTGGTTCTGAGGTATCCATTCAGTAAACATTTATTGAGTGGCTACCATATGCCAAGCACAGTTTAGATGTTGCAGATATGGTAATTAACAAAACAAAGATCTCTGATCTCATGGATAGAGTGTTGTGTTGGAAAATGTTTGAGAACTGGCTCTTCAAAAAAATTAAAGGAAGACCTAATTTGGAGCTTTGTGAACTTCTCTGATTTAGCCAACCTGCCATGACCAATTGCAAGCTACCACTTACATACAGAGTAGGAAAGAACTGTACACAATTAGATCTTGAATGAAAGTAAGAACAGACTCAAGCATACCACTGCATGTATCTTATATTCAATCATGCAAATGTAAATGTACTAAATGGTAAGTTAACACATGCATTAGATGATGACATGTGCTGGTAAATAAAAGAAAGCATAGCAGTGTAAAAAGAAATCAGAAAGCTGAAGGGAGGGGGAGGAGAGTACAGTTATAAATAAGAAGGCTGAGATTGGCCTCACTTATAAGATGCCATTTCAGCAAAGATTTTAAGAAGGTTAGAGACATGGACAATCAGATGTAGGGGGCAAGAGTTTTCCAGACATGAGGACACCTAGAGTACAGGTTCTAAAATGGACACACATTTGGCTTGTGTTGAGGGACAGCCTGCAAGTCATTATGCCTGGAATAGAACGAGTGAAGGGGAGATATTAGATGAGGCAGGGATTCAGATCATATGTAGTCTTATCGACCACAGAAATGGACGTTAGATCTTATTCTCAGTTAAATTGGGAGCCATTTTAGAGTTTTGTGCATAGAGTGCTTAAAAGTCATGGTCTGTCATGACTCTTAAAGAATCATTCTTGTTGCTAGGCTGAGAATAAAGTAAAGGCAAAAAAAACCAAAAAACAAAAAACAGGATTCTTTCAAGTGGTTCAGACCAGGATGGTAATGGTGGAGGTGGTGATAAGTAGTAGCTGGATTCAGAATACCTGTAGACAGGAGAGCAAACAGGGTTTCCTGATAGGTTAAAAGTATCCTGTGAAGGAAAAAGTGAGGATAATAATGTTTCTAAGGTTTTTGGCCTGAATAAAAGGAAATTAGTAGTTGTCATCAAATGGGATGGGGAAAATTTTGTGGTGGCAAAGTGTGGGGGTGGGCAATGGGGCAGAACCAGGACGTCAGTTTTAGACATGTCAAATTTGAGATGTTTTTAGCACCCATGGCAGATATAAAGTAAGCAGTAGATATATGAGTCTGGAGTTTGGGAGAGAGGCCTGGGCTAAAGATAAATATTTGGAGTATTCTGTATATAGATGATTAAAAAGCCAAGTATCTGGAGAGGATTACTAAATGAATAAGGGCTAAGTAGAGGATTCTGCTCAAAAGACTGAAAAACAATGATCAGCGAGGTAGGATAAAAACCAGGAAACTGCAAGATCCTGGAAATCAAGCCTGTCAAGGCAGAAGGGGGACCAATTATTTAAAGTGGATCTCGGAGGTCAGGTAGAATAAGGTCTAAGAACTGAACAATGTGGCAGTTATTGTTAATATTTACAAGAATCATTTCAATGGATGGAGGGTAAGGAAGCTTCTTAGTCGGTCCCAGGGAGATAATAGGGAAGAAGTGATATCAGGGCCAATTTTAGAGTGAGCCTGTTGTTAATTAAGGAGAAAGCTGTGGGGCTTTTCCAGGTATATTCAGAGTTTGATACTATATATTCAAAGCTATCCTCAAAAATGGCCAGCCCTGGAAAAGGGGAAGCTTTACCTACAGAGTAAAGCAGGGTGGCCTTATCTAGAATTTACACTTGAAACCCCCTTGTTCTCTTTTGTCTCTTGCTGATGGAGATGCAAGCAGAGTCAATTTACCAAAAGCACTGGAGAGCAGTGATTAAGCTAATCAATATATTTCACTTTTCCAGTCCAATGATTAGGGAGCAAACCAGTGAGAGTTAGGTTCCCATTTTTGGGTTACCTACTGTAGGAGAAATGTTCTTCTACTGCTGGAGTGAGTCTTTGGTGGTGCTTGTGATATCTATTTATATAGTGATCTTATGCTTGCCTGGGTAGATCCTGGATGTGACAGAGGCCACCAAGTGGATCTATCATAGAGCCAGGAGGTAGAGAGATGCAGAGCCTTCTTGTCATCAAGTCTTGAATCTAGTCATGCAGCCTCCTCTAGATCTGGCCATTTCATTTACCCAAGCTAATAAGTTCCCTTTCTGGCTTAAGCCTGTTCAAGTCAGATTTTATGTGAGGTTTTTACCTGAGCCAGTAGATATTATTACCACTGCATTGGTCCAGATGAGAAAACTAAGGCTTATTTTTCAGTGAATGACTAAATGCCCAAACTTACACAGCTAATGCATGAAACCAAGTATGTCTTAGGGCCACACCTTTTTCTTATTCTACTGTGGGAGGAAATATCAGAATAAAAGAGATGAAAAACTAACTTCTTAAGAGTCTGAAATTGGATGGGACTTTCATAATTATTTTTCTGATCCTCTTATGAGGAAACTTCACCTTAGAGAAGGGAATAGCATGCTCAGAGTCAGAGGGAGAGGATTTAACGAGCAAAGGAGAAACTGTACTTGACTTTCAATTCTTGGTATTTGGTTTGCACCCAAACTTCAAGATTCTTTCAACTCCATGTGATACTGATGACAGAACAAACAAATAAATGAAAATAAATTTTTAAAAACAGACAGTTTGACATTAGAGGTATTGAAGAAAGAGTGCCTGAATGGCACTTAAGAAGAAACTCTGGAAAATTTAATTAAGGCAAAAGGCCAATTAAAGTGTAATCCATATCTCCTCTACATTAGTGTTAAGAAGGTAGAGAAAATTACAATTGTTTAGGTAAATGGCTGAAGATAGTGGGTGTCATGGGAATCTGGGATTTTATTAAGAAAGCCAGTGAGGGGTAAATTCTACTTAATAGTGCTTCCTAAAGAAGAACTGATGCAAAAGGACCTAACTAGGGAGAGAAGACCGTGGTTCACTCTTAGCCTTAACAGATGAGTTCATGACAATTTTAGGGTGGGAACAGCAGGGAAAATAGGTAAGATACATGAAGGGAGAAGTAAAATGTTGTTAATAAAAGCATATTACTATTTTCTATATACTAGTATTCTTCAGGATGTCCTGACATTACAAAATATCATATTATCTAGTCCATGCCTCAGAAAAAAAGAAGTAAATAAATAAACATGTAAAGCAACAAACAGGAGGAACACATAGTCATCTAATATAAAGATATGAAACAGGTCTTACTGATCACAACTTATTTCACTTATAAGTGAAGTGTACTTATAAGTACAGTATAACATTGAAAAGTCACACCTTTTCCCTTTTTTCTATATTTTTAGGTACCACCTTAGCTGCTCACATGGTCAGCTCCTCTATTGAAAAATCTACTGAAATGTCAGCTCTTCAGAGTTGACATCACTGGTCATCCTTATTTCAAATAGCACGCAAAGGAATGTATATAACAAAACAGAAAAGGACTCACAGATATAGAGAGCAGACTAGCAGTTACCAGAGGGAAGGGGAGAAGGGCAAAATAAGGGATTAAAAGATACAAACCACTATGTATAAAATAAATAAGTGAAAGGATATACTGTAGAGCACCGAGAAATATAGCCATTATTTTACAATAAGTTTAAATGGAACATAATCTATGAAAAAATTTTAGTCACTATGTTGTACACCTAAAACTAATATAATATTGTAAATGAATCAACTTCAATAAAAAAAAATTAAAAAGTGGCCTGGGAAGAGGGAAAAAATTATAGCACTCTCTAGGGCTTCCCTGGTGGCACAGCGGTTGAGAGTCTGCCTGCCACTTCAGGGGACACGGGTTCGTGCCCTGGTCCGGGAAGATCCCACATGCCATGGAGCGGCTGGGCCGTTGAGCCATGGCTGCTGAGCCTGCACATCCGGAGCCTGTGCTCCGCAACGGGAGAGGCCACAATGGTGAGAGGCCTGCGTACTGCAAAAAAATAAAAATAAATAAATAAATAAATAGCACTCTCTAATCCCCATCTCTGTGACTTTCTTTTTATTTACCCTTTGGTATTATACTTCAGAACACTTACCTCTGCTTGAACTTAAATAATGTCATCAATCTGTTGTTTTCCTTTAACATATGTTGACCCCTTCCACCCCTAGAATATGAACTCAGAACTCAGTAGTCTTATTTACTACTATATCTCCAGAACCTAAAATGAGTATATGTCAATAAATATTTTTGAATAACAATGAATTAGCATTAACTTTTAAATGGTAGAATGTTTTGTTCTGATCTGTTACTTGTGTTTTCTCCTGATAATAATGGGAGATTTCTTACAATTAGCTTTGATAGAGATTTCTCATTCATTGCAATGAACAGTATTCCATTACATAAATGTAACATAATATACTTAACAACTTCCCTCTGGGTAGATCTTTTTTTTTATATATATAAATTTATTTATTTTATTTATTTATTTTTGGCTGAGTTGGGTTTTCATTGCTGCGTGCGGGCTTTCTCTAGTTGTGATGAGCAGGGGCTACTCTTCGTTGTGGTGTGTGGGCTTCTCATTGCTGTGGCTTCTCTTGTTGAGGAGCATGGGCTCTAGGTGCGCAGGCTTCAGTAGTTGTGGTGCACAGGTTCGGTAGTTGTGGCTCGCAGGCTCTAGAGCACAGGCTCAGTAGCTGTGGGGCACAGGCTTAGTTGTTCTGTGGCATGTGGGATCTTGCCACACAAGGGCTTGAACCTGTTGTCCCCTGTATTGGTGTGGACTCTTAACCACTGTGACACCAGAGAAGCCCTGGGTAGATCTTCTAACCTTTTATCATCAGGAAAAAGAGAGTTGCAATGAATCTCATTTTTAAGCATTTTGTAATTACATGTGAGTTTATTTATAGAAAAATGTTTAAAAAATGAATTTCTGGGTAAAAAAGTATGGGTATTTGATAATTGTCATTTTTCCATCCAATGGAGATTGTAATAAACTCTCACTAGCAATAAAGGGGAGTGTCCAACTCCTTGCCATTATACTGTTATCAAGTGCTTTTGCTCCTTTGCAATCTGAGAAGTGAAAAATGATGTATCCTTGTAGCTTTATTTATTTATTTTTTAATCTTTTTATGTCTTATGTCTAGCTGTGTTTGCTTTTGTGTGAAATTTTGTTTTGCTGATTATTCTAATAAACTGTTGGGATTTTCCTATTAACTTTTATTAACTGTACATTAAGAGAACAAGACCTTCACTTGTAATATGCACTGTAAACGTTTTATCCAAGTCATGTTTGCATTTTTACTTTATTTTTGCCTTGCACAATGCTTATATTATGTATATTGTCATTTTAAAAATGTTATGGCTTCTAGTTTTCACCATTATAAAATATATATTTTCCAAAAAACACTTAAGAAAAAAATCTTCCTTAAGTTCTTATCTTTTTCAGATCACTTAAATTCCTAACTCATTCTGGATATTTTTCCTTTTTACTTCTATATAAAACATCTTATGCATTTAACTTTACACCAGAAGCTTGAGAAAAGAAGGCATAGTCTCTCTTCTCGGGGATTAGAATTTAACGACATCAGAATAACTATATAGGTGTTGTTGTTGTTGTTGTTTATATATTGTTCCTATGTCAAGCACTAAAGAAAGTGAATTAAATGGATAATATATTTCTATTTACTTTCCTGTCATTTCCTATAGTTTTCCTATGTTAATGATGATATATCTTAAACTATTCATTAAATATATATTTAAAATGCCTTGATCTGTATTAGAACTGTAAGCTTTATCCATAAATGACCCTAGTTTTTCTTTATTTCTTGTTTAGCTCATTTTTGAATGATATTTAGATTTTAATCCACCCTTTCATCTATATTTTCTCAGTATAAAATTGCCCATTCTTTTATTTTTCAACTTCTCTAAGTCAAGTTATAGTCATATCCTTTTCCTTTGTAATCTGATGTGATATTCTTTGTATATAAATAGGCAATTAGTCTTAATTTTATCTCATAATTTATGTGACACTTTCTGCTTTTACTGCTCCTTTTTACAATCCTTTACTACATGAAGTGTATTTTTTTTTATTTATGTATGTGTCCCTTGATAATTTAGAATTATGTTCCGTTAATTGCTCTTCTTAATGTTACTTTTATAACTACAACTTTCTATAAATTCTTGCTATTTCACTGATTTACACAGCAACTATAGAATCTTCACAATGAGCAATAATAAGATTACAACACTAGTGTCTTCATTTAGTTTCTCTCAGAAGCAGATCTTGAAGCAAGGATTTCAAGTGTAATGTCAATCATTTGGAAGGTAACGGTAGGAAAGTGGGGGAGGAAGAAAGGCACTAAGGTGGTATTATCAAACCAGCTCCCACCATGGGTGACTGGAGTGAAATCTTGCTGTGAAATTCTTAGGACCAGCGCAAAACACTTCTCAGAATCATTTCATCTGAAGGTAAGGGAACTGTGGTGATTATAAGCCAATCCACACTGGTGATTTTTTGAGGGCTGCTCTGAGGGTTGATAATTTCCCTGCACTTCTGGCTTTTCTCACAGAGGAAGTAACATCAATAACTGAGAAAACCTAGGACGAAGAAGTGCAGGTACTCAAAGTTGGAATTTTCTGCCCTAAAATTGAAAGGGATTAGAGATAATGATGGAACAGTCATAGCATCTACTACAGCCCTACCACCCTGTCATCACACGGCTTTACTCATGTCCCATGTCAAATTCCTGTCAACAGTTATTTGAGATGGTAACCTGTCACAAGTTTTTTTTTTTAAAAGGAAGTCTTACAAAAGAAGACTTGATAGGACAAGCTCTAATTCCAACTGCTAAAAGCTGGTCTTAGAGCCTTGACTTTTGTACATCTCCTGCTGCCTCTACCACCTGTCCTAGATTTCATTTATCGGCATTTCTACTCCTCTCTGGCTTTGATGACCTTATTAGGTTGTGGTTGCTACAACTGCTCCTTTACTACTATCATAGGACAGAACATGGAGGCATCAAGAGGTACCCCCAGAAATTCCTTGAATCCCATACTTACTGATCCCTATAACCCCATATAACAGCAACATTATCTTCTCGTGATTATTGAGGCCAATTAACTTTATCAATTATAATAACTCCACTTTTTCTATTTTTTTCTTTTTGCCTGTTAGTCTACTAGCATGAAGATCACATGGTGAGAGACATAGTAGAATTCCCACTGTATCTCTGGAAAAAGCATCCTACTGCCTGTGAAACTAGACCTCTAGAGTCCAGCAAAACCTAAAGCTGGAAGTAGTAGGCACAGAAAACACATATTGCCCAAGAAGGTCACTGAGAGTGATGACGTGTGAGGTCACTCCTACCTTCTACCTCTTGGATTCTGGACCTTATTTACCTACTGCAGGACCAACATCATATCATGGCTGTTGGTTAAAATATACATCAAATATTGAAGGGCATCACTTCAGACCCATAGGGTACCATACCTGAGCTGGTATCTTAGTTATATCCTGAAGAGTCTATCCCAGTGTTCCCGATGGATGACAGCAGGCTGGTGATAGAGCGAATGGAAGAACTGGTGGATCCTGTGCTCACGTCCAAGTGTCACACTACCTTGTTGCTGTAAGTCAGTCCCTCGGTCTGAGATAGTATTATGCAAAATCCCATGACAATAACCTAGTGACCTTTTACATACTGATGCTGGTCAAGGCATTCAGAATAAGGAGTAAAAATCCATTCGCAGAATAGTTGTCAATCTCAGTAATTATGAAATAGACCCCCTACAGGTAAAAAACATCCAGTGAAATCAACTTGCTGCTCAGTGGCTGGTTAGTTAGTCTTCTGGAAAAGGTGGTGCCATATCACAGCGTCAGTTTTTGTCTCTGCTGCTAATGGGTTGGGCATTTAGTACTGGCAGTAACTAAATCAGCTGTTAAATCCATTCACTATCTCCACCCATGCCACCGTAGCTTCTCCATGCAAGGGGTAGCTGAGGAGAGAGGCTGGCTAATCCTCACAGATGACAGATGAGGCCAGCTGTCTCCCTGGTTATTCAGTGCCTCCATTGCTGTGACCTCTCAGGTTGGAGTGCATAAAGATCTGCACACTTAGCATTCACCCTTGAAGTACCATCCATATGCCTCTTGCTCTAAAATCTTTTTCTTCCATCTTTTAATCTTGTTCCTTTAAAGACACTGGTCAAAAAAAACAAGACATTTATCACTGTCTATAAGTCCATATATATTCTTTACCCAGGCCACTTCTCTCTGTACATCAAGTTGATGAATAGAGGCTTAATGTTTATAGCTCTGCCCTGTAGGAGGATTTTACTCATCGGTGTCTTTCAAAGCCACTTTTGAATGAAGCTGTAGTGCCACTGAGGTCCATTCTGAGCTTATATGTACATATCAAGATAGCTCATTCATAAAGTAAGCTGGTGACTACCGCAAGGCCATAAGAGTGAGCTTAGTGGAAGAGGTAATTATGACAAAAATAGGTGGCATATAAGTCTATGCCACCTGTTTATATAAATGGCCTGTGTCCTGTGGATATAAATGGGTCACAATGAATTGTTGCTGTGCCCACCTGACTCTGACTTGGTGAGTCTGACAATAGTAGCTCTGGCCAATTTTGTATAATAACTTGGTGTCCTATAATCATGAACTCAGTTTTACCAGGACCCAACAACGTGTCAGGCATTGATTTAAAAATAGTAAAGTTCTGTGTTGCAGAGAGTATGCCTTTGTTTCAGAACCTTAGAGATTTGTGCTCTGACTCTATTAAGGTTTTCCAGACTTCACACAGTTTTTATATCTAGCACAGACACTTGTACCTGCCATATAGGCCAATTGGGAAGATTTTGTACCACAATCTGACAGCTTTCTTTGTCACCCAATATACAAGCCGCACCAGGATTCCCAAGCATGGTATCCTGTCTTCAAAATGTGAAGAACCTATCAAATACTGTTTCTCCTTTTTTTAGTGATAGGAAGTATATAATCACTTGTCCTTTTTTCTTGAAAATGATGTTCTACCATTCCCCAGATCAATGGACACCTACAAATTTTATCAGTGGAGCTGGTGCATAACTCATTCATTATAGGATTCATCACACACCGTCTAGTATGCATATATTCAACCAGAACATCCAGTGCACTTACCGTTTCTTGCTCTTCAAGTCTGTTTACCATGATTCATCAATACAATGGATCAGCATGATGTTCTGGAATATCCAGAAAATAAACCATTGACTGAAAGGGAAAGTAGATGACCTTGAGGAGGAGCTGATATTTTTACATATATATATTGGCTTTTAAATCATGCCCTCATTTGTTAATTAGCTGATGTGTGCTATTTCTTCCTCAGTGTTTCAATTGCACTTAACAGTAACCAATTCCATGGTACTTCTAGGAACTACCGTATTTTATCTCTCAAATGATAGAAATACTGCATTAGTTGGGGCATCCCCCTCTATTTGTATCACACCCCAATGCACCACAGGTGAGTGAAATCGTGAGATCCATGCTAGTTAAAACACAGCAAGCATTAGCACCTCTTACCCCAAAAGTAGCATCATTATTGTCTTCCGGTTGGTAAGTGATCCGATTTCAGAATCCATCCTGAGTATCTGCTTCGTAGGACCATTTCTCATACCAACTGTCTTAATTTGTTTTCCATCAGAATCAGGACCAGATTAAAGGATTTTTCTGAGAAGAAAAAGTAGGGATATAGCTAGGAAGGGAAGGCAGACCTCAAAAGGGCCTACTATTGCTATGAGTGACTGAAAAATCTTGAGCAGCCAGGGTAGAACATACATTTGTATTTCAGGGTTATTCACCTGATGCGAAGAGTCTTGGTTGAGGGCTGATCTAAAGGTGTGTTAATTTCCTGGCACCTCTTGATGCCACTTGGATGGGCAAAATGTTTTCCTTGCAACAGAAAGCCAAGTCCTCAAGCAAAAACAAAAGAAAACAAAAAACAGATGCTGGTAATTGTAATTTGTGCTGACCATTGTAGTAGTAAGAAAGAAGGGAAGTAGGTGGGAGGTTGAAGTGTCTGCTGTAATTAATTATTTTTTCTTAATAAAATGATTGCTTTTTCTTATTATTCTCCTATTTAACTTTATACATTTAAATGTACTTGCATCCTTGTAACTTGATTTACCCACTTTAAATTATATAATTTTGAGAGCTTCATTATAAGAGATGAGGACATGTCTTCTTAAACGCTCTCTTACACTTTTTCCCTTTGCTTTTTCATTTGCTATTTTCTATTTCTCTCTTTCTAGGTTTATAACATTTTTATTATTTTCATTAAATATTTAGTAATACTGGTTTCTTAATCTTAACCCTATAGATGTATGAGTTAAAAGTCCACCATAGGCTCCTTTCCCAATGATTTTCTATTGATCTTAAGTTTTGCTAAAGTTTGTCTTCTAATACTTAAAAAAGGCTTATTCAAAATTTGTGATTTCTTGTATGCTCAAAAATATTTTATTATAAATCTAACTACCTATTCAGCTTCCCTACTTGGACTGCCAATGTTACAGTTTCAAAAGTGGGCTTCTAATCTTCCCCTTACCAAATCCCAAATCTATTCCTCCCACAATTTTCCCAGTAAATGGCAAGTCCATTTTTTACCCCAGTGAACAAAATCGCATGGAGTCATTTTTAACTTTTCTCTTTTTATTTACTTTTTTAATAGAATTTATTTTTTAGAGTAGTTTTAGATTCAAAGCATAATTGAGCAGAACATACATATATATCCCTGCCTCCCGTCATGCATAACCTCCCCCAATATCAACATCCCCCACCAGAATGGTGTATTTGTTATAATTGAACCTACATTGACACAACTTTATCACTCAAAGCCTGTAGTTTACATTAGGGCTCACTATTGGTGGTGTACATTCAGTGAGTTCTGGTAAATATATATTGCCATGTATCCACCCTTATAACATCATACACAGTAGTGTGTCTGCCCTAAAACTCCCCTATGCTCTGCCTATTCATCCCTTTCTCTCCCTTAATCCTTGACAGTCATTGATTTTTTTAACTATTCAATAGTTTTGCCTTTTACAGAATGTCATATAGTTGAAATCACACAGTATGTAGCCTATTCAGTTGGCTTCTTTCACTATATAATATACATTTAAGGCTTCTCCATGTCTTTTCATGGCTTGGAAGCTCATTTTTTTGGCTCTAAACAATATTCCATTGTCTGTATGCACCACAGTTTATTTATCCATTCACCTACTGAAGAACATCTTGGTTGCTTCCAGGTTTTGGCAATTATGAATAAAACTGTTCTAAACACCCATCTGCAAGTTTTTGTGTGGACATAAGTTTTTAATACCTTTAGGCAAATATCAGAGCACATTTGCTGCGTCTTATGGTAAGAGTATATTTAGTTTTGTAAGAAACTACCAAACAGCTTCCAAAGTGGGTGTATCATTTTGTATTCCACCAACAATGAATTAGAGCTTCTCTCTTATTTTTTAATCCTACAGTCAATTCATAACCAAATATTTTTGGTTTTCACTGCTTACATGACTAACACTTAGGGTCAGGCCACCATCAACTTTAACTTATATTATTTAATAGCCTCCTAAATAGACTCCTATATTTGCCTATGGTCATTTTGTAATATAGAAGATAGAACAAGGGAATTAAAATATGCAAGAGATCATGTCACTCATCTTAAAACTCTCCAATGACTTCCCATCTCAGAGTAAAATCTCAAAGCCTTAAAATAGCCAACATAAAAATAGTCTTTCCACATTACCTTCCTGACCTCATCTTCCTATTGCCTCCTCCTCACTCTGTTCCATCCATACTGATCTTTTTCTTGTTTCCTAAACATTCCAGGCACATTTATGCTTTAGCGCCTTGGTAGTAGCTATTATCTTTGCTTAGAATGTTCTTTCCCTGGGTATATGCAAGGCTTACTCCTTTACTCATTCCTATTTTTGCTCACATGTCATGTCTCATTAAGGCTTTCCTGGGCACCCTCTCTAAAACAGCAGTGCTTTTGATAATCTCTATTTACTTTCTATGCTTATTTATTTATTTGTTTTATTTATTGAGCATTTATCACTTAAATACAATGCTTTTGATAATCTCTGTGTACGTTCTATGCTTATTTATTTATTTATTTAGAATTTATCACTTATCACCTCCTCCCATTATACATATATTGCTCAATTTTTACCGCCAATTAGAATGTAAGCTTTTTAAGAGAGGGAATTTTATCTGCTAGTTATTATTATTGCTGATATTGTATTCCTTGTACCTAGAATGCTTGACTATAATAGGTGCTCAATAAATATTTCAGAACAAATGAATGAATGTCGACTTTATAATTAGACCAACATTTCTTCAGGCTAAAATTCTTGTTTCCCTGAGGATGTTGGAACCACATGTTCCTCAGTCTTCTAACAGTAAATGTTGCTATGAATCATTTTGAATCTAGCCTGATTATTTTCTCGTGTAGATGATCTAATCATCATCTCCAAAGTATTCTTTCTCTATCTTAGAAGATCAGTAACTTGAACTTTTCTCCTTTCAAAAAGTCTTACATTATAGGGTACACTTTCAACATATCTAGTTAGGTCTTCTTTTACATCTGAAAATATTTACAAAATCATAGCTTTAAAAACATATTTATTCAGTTTTTGAAGCTACCTTTCACAGTGCATGTGTGAAGTCATTTTTTTCTTTCCTTTGTTTCATATCTGCCATCTGCAATCTTTTAAAATTCTTTGTTCATTTTTCTCTCATTTTTTTGTCTTTCTGTCTTTCATGGCCTTACTGCACTTTGAGCAGTTTCTATTTTCTTCTGTGCTTTTTCCAATGCAGACATGTTTTGTAGATGATAATTTTCCCATTTCCTCTCCACTTATCTCCCACATTCTGTCAGCTCATGTTTCATCTCTTTTGGTTAACTTGTTGCATCTTACTAGTACAGTTTTTTAAAAGGTATTTTTAAAATTTTATTTATGATTCTGTGTTTGCTCATATATTACATCTGTTCTATGGCAATATTTTTCTGGTGAGGCTTAGTCATCTTTCACATTTTGCTGTTCTTTTTATTATTTCTTGTAGTATCTTTGTAGAGATCCTGTACTTCTTCCTTTTTATTGGTTTCTCTTCTTTGAGTGGGGTAGGTTCTTACAGGACAGCTGTTTTCAGGAGAATTTGGGTTAAGCTGGGACCAGAATGGGTTTCTGTATCAACACATTTTCCCACATAACAGCGTGAGGTTACTTATTTGGCAGGGTTATATGGCTGTGAATTTTTTGTGCCTTTGCTTCTTCCCAGAAAGCAGAGATCAACTGCAGCCAGGTTGGTCCCAAGTCAAGGTTCCTCCTTCCTGGGAAACTGCTTCAAGCTTTCCTGAAACCACGTACTTTGCCTACATCTCAGCATTGTGGAAGGGGTGTCAAGGATGCTAGTCTGCATACCCTATTCTAGTTGCTCAAAGAAATGAGTGCTGGTTTGCCCTTATGTATTGCACTTCCTTTTGGGAGCTATTTTTGCTAACTTTATTTTATAGATTTTCCTTTTACAACAAGTGTCTCTGCTCTTCAGTGCATTTGGCAGTTCTTTCTCATTTACTGTTATTCAAAGTCATAGGTATCTTTAAATCTTTTAAAGGTAAATTTAAGTCCTGTGAACTTTTGCTGCATCACACTGCCTCTCAGAGACTTTTTGTGCATAGATTTGTGCAGGAAGAAGAAAAGGGAGCAAGACATGGATACTTAAACTGCAACAATAGTTAATGCAGAAGGAGAAAAAGTGTTGAGAGGATGAAAAGGAGACCCAACAGGGTGCAGACAGGTACAGGGGTACTCAGGATGTCTACTGGGTGAATGCTGGTGATCATTTTAGTTTAAGGCATTTGCAGGCTCTCCTGATAGAGTGCTCCAGCTCACTCAATATTGAAAGCTAAAGTTTATGAAGAGGATGAGCTTGAGATGGGAATTTTCTAATGCATATGGCAATTAGAAAAAAGTATAGATGAAATTATTGAGATAAATTATGTATTATCAGAAAAACAGAGGGTGGTATGTCAGCATAATTTGTATACTCTGGGTCTAAGGACAGGAGCCCCACTTGGAAGCAGATAAGTAAAAATAAGTGAAGAACAAGAAGAACTTTGCTTCTCTGCAAGAAATGTGGAACTGGATTATTTTAATGATGATATTTTAATGGTATTATATTTCCGCTGTCCCCACAAAAAATTCTTACTGTTATTTTATTGATTCATGTAACACACACTTATTAAGCCTCTTTTATATGCCATTCCAGGTCCTGGGGACAGAGTGATGGGGAGCCGTAGTCTTTGATTATTGTCTTAATCAGTTCATGATGCTATAACAGAAATCCCATAGACTGCATGACTTAAATAAACAAACATTTATTTCTCACAGTTCTGGAGGTTGGCATGTCCACGTTCAAGGTACTGGGAGATTTGGTGCTTTTGTGTATGACAGATTTGGTGTTATGCTTCCTGGTTCTTTCTGTCCCCTCACGTGGCAGTAGGAGGGCAAGAGAATTATCTGAGGTATCTTTTATAAGGACACTAATCTCATTCATGAGGGCTCCACCCTCCATAACCTAGTCATATTCCAAAGGACCCATCTTCTGATACCATCGCATTGGGGGCTAGGAGTTCAACATATAAATTTTGGGGGGACATGTTCAGCCCATGGCAATTATGATTCTTCATGGAAAGAATGGAGTGAATCTTTTTTTTTTTTTTTGTCTTGGGATAGGGGACCCAAATGGGAATATCTGAGAAACTTACTTGTCATTTCAGCAAATACTATTGAGAATCTATTAGGTGCCAGACACTTATCTGGGTACTGGAGATACAACAGTGAATTTGGTCATTCAGATGATCAGATTCATATTTCTCATATATATTTTGTTTTCCTCCATAATTCCTGGCTCACAGCTCTCAATGGAATTTCCTAAGTGATAAAAGTTTAAAGATGCCTCTTACATTAATGAGGTTACTTCTGCAAAACACCTAAGCATGGAGACTGGTTACCAGTGGAGCCAACCATGGAGGGTTGAAACTTTCAGTCCTACCACCCCCAACCTCTGGGGAGAAGTGAGAGGCTGCAAGTTGAATCAGTTGCCAATGGTCAATGATTTAATCAACTATGTCTATGTAATGGAGCCTCTATGAAACTCAAAAGGACAGGGTTCAGAAAGCTTATGAGTTGGTAAGCACATGGTAATTTGGGGAGAGTGAAAAGCCTGGAGAGGGCATGGGAGCTCGTGCCCCTTCCCACACAACTTGTCCTATGCATCTCTTCCATCTGGCAGCTCCTGAGTTATAACTTTTAAAATAAACCAGTGATCTAGTAAGAAAAATATTTCTCTGACTTCCGTGAGCATCTCTAGCAAATTAACTGAACCTGATGAGGAGGTTGTGGGAACCTCTGATTTATAGCCATTGGGTAAGAAGAACAGGTAACAACCTGAAGTCTGAAGTCCAAGGAGGGGATTGTTGGAACGTCTAATCCATAGCTGGTTGGTGAGAAGCACAGCTGATCACCAGGGCTTACAAATGGCATCTAAAATGGGAGGTGAGCAGCCTTGGAGGACTGAACTTTAATCTTGTGAAATCTGATGCTGTCTCTGAGTAGATAGTGTCAGAATAGAGTTGAATTGTAGGCACCCAGTTGGTGTCAGATAATTGCTTATGGGTGTTGGGAAGCCTCCCTCACATATGCTGGCATTGAGTCCAGGAACCCACAAAACTCCTCTGGGGGAAATAAAAGCACTTAAAAATATAAGATGATCCTTTTCTGAGATAGCAAACCACATGAATCTTTTATAGGTTAAGAATCACTGGTCTAGGGTTTAATACAAAGACTAAATAGATGATGTTGCAGACAATAATTGAAGGAAAGATAAAAGCATATCATGATTTTTGAGTACCAAAAGGACTATACTGACCACTGTCTGTGACAAAAATTCAGTGAGGGACTGTCTTTGTACATTGAAGGTACCCAAATCTCAGAGCTTAAAATAATTTGCCCTGAGTCACACAGGTGCCCCGTGGAGGGACCTAAGCTCTGGTCCAGGCTTCTGTAACCTACTGCACCTCACTCAATTGCCTGCTAAATTATTGCCCATCGAGATTCCAGGACTGTGGCTTTATCTTCCATAAATAAAGACACTCTGTTTTTCTGTTTCTGTTCTCCAGCTCCAACTGTTCTCATTTATGCTGAGGACAACAGCACACATCTTCTTCCCTTTTTTTTCTGCTCACATGTCCCAAAGTAAGTGTTAATTAATAAAGCTGTTTAGTTTTCCAAACATATGAAAGGCATTAAAAAATATGAAGACTTGGGAGAACAGCCTTTATTCTCTTCTAGCCAGTGATCTGAAAACTCTTAAAGGTGATTGTAGGTGCTGGAAGACACAAATAGAAGCAATTTGTGGCAAAACATGTCAAGACTGAACAACCATGAAGAGTTTCTCCATCGAATAAATGGTGCTAAACAACAGCTAAAACCAGCCATTGAAGGCAGTATTTTTTCACATAAAAGAAATATTAATTTGACCAAATGTTCCAAGAACTTGTTATGTAAACATAACTCCAACACCCTGAATGGCAAAAAGAGAAAGAGAGAGAGAGAGAGAGAGAGAGAGAGAGACATGTGGCAGATAAAGCTGTTCATAGCTAAATATATTAAAACCAGAATGTATGAAGAGCATTCCTTTGTTTACTCTGGATTTTATAGTCTTTGTTCAGAGCCAAAACAGCTGCATTTTGCAACTTTACTTCAGAAAATGGTCTACAGTCTCTTGCACTGGGTGGGTATTTATATGTGCCTGTATTTGTGTGAGCATGCATTTGAATAATACAGCATCTGAGAAATTATGTCTCTTTGTACTCTGTGTGCATGTTTTTGTGAGAGCTGGGTTTGCAGGCATGTGTATGAGCCTGTGGATAATCAGAGGGGCACACTTAGATTTGTGTATACGCATAGGTGACTGATCCTGTGTGTCTGTTTGTGGATGTGTGTGTCTATGTGCATGCAGTTGTGAAGGGTTGCATGTGTGAGCAAATTTAGATGCTTAAGGGTGTGTGTATGTGTGAACACCTGTGTGGAGAGGAACATGAGTACCCCTATGTGCAAGCTCCTTGATTCCTACGTAAGCCTGCATGTGCAAGCCCAGCTGTATATTCATATTTGTAAGAACATGTGCATGCATGTTTGTGTTGTGTAGGTCTGGGGGAAGGTATGGGGTCTGGCGGCAATGTCGGAGAATGACAAAGTGTTACTGGAGGGACTGTTTCTCAACCGTCATACTTCACTGTCAGTGTAGAAGCTGTTTCCAGAAATGGCTGCTGTCAATTTGTTGTGATGTTAATTGATGTCAAAGCTGTGTCTGTTGGGTCTGGCAATCAAGTGTTAAAGTGAAATTTCCAAACAAGTCCAGACACCCGGAAGCTGTCCTGAGTTTACAAGGTGATTGAAAACAGATATTTTTAGGGAAAAAGAAAAGTATTACATTTTTGGTGGTACTACATGTAGAGGCCAGTTTGACAGGTCTATCTGTAACTCATCTGGGGTAGGTTAGCAGGGTGAGGATGGGATTGGAGGGGAGACAGAGAATTGGGTAAGAGGGCTGCCAGCTAAGCTCCAGTGGTGACAGCTTCTCCTTGCATTTTCCCAGACTCTGAATATCTGTTAACCACTTCAGGGCTTTTTTTTTTTTTTTTTTTTTCTGCCAAAGAGTAGGATTCTAGAACTGGATGATACCATCCTTTGTTTAGTTTTGAGGAAACTGAGGCCTGAAGTGGAAAAGATTACTCCTCTGATGTAAGAGGCAGACTTCAGCTTATAACACAAATCAATGAACTGTGAGAACTGTTTGTAGAATTCAGGTTTTTATATCCTTCTAATATTTTTTTTTACTTTCTTTTTTGCTATCAATTAGTATGTATTAAAAAAACATTCAAACAAACTGGGGGATTGGCAACTGCTGGTTTCATCAGGGAAGGCAAGGAAGAACGCTTATAGGACAAGATTCGTGGCCCATCATTTCTTTTCCTTATTCCTGTGCAAATCCTTTCATCTGAAATCCAAACACACAAATACTCTTCTCTCTCCACTGGTAATTTGAAATATCGGTATAGCATATAAAGTACTTTTTTTACCAGAAGATATTTTTAATTCCTTTCTTACCCATAATGCAGAATTTAACTGAACATTATTTTTATCAATTAATGCTATAAGTAAATTCATTTGATATACGTTTATATTTGTGCCATTCATGATAAGGGTGCAAATGCAAATTTATAACATACATGATAATGTAAACTATATTTTATAGTTTGCAAAAATACTTGTGTGGTATATACAAATTACTAACTTACTCTATATATAAAGAAACAGATTTAGAGCTAGTGATACAGTTAGGGTGAATAGTTAAAAATGATTTTAAGCATGCATTTCCCAAAATGACCAAATCTGCATATGGCAAACCAAAAACCCAAGTACCTTTAGAAGGCGTGAAACTGTTTATCCCCAAAATAAAGGTATGGCTTTGAATGGGAACATTACTTGGAAGAGGTATCTAACTCTCTATAATCATAGTGTTAATGGGATGTTTAAACTTCTACAAGAAGATCAAAACACCCTCCTCTCTCCTGAGGACGTTACTATTCCAAGTCATCAGAGAATAAAGTTCCAGTTTGGTTAGCAAATCTATGAAATATGTTAGGACCTCTTTTGGTGACTGTGTGTTTTTTTTCTCCTTGAATTGTCTCTCTTGGTCTATGTTGCTTTGGAGATTTCTCAATATTTCATTGATGCCCCATGGAACTGGTGAACCAAGTCAAGCCCAAAGTTGCCTACTCCATGGGGCACCCTGAAGGGGCAGCCCAGGTGAAAGAGTTTAGACCATTTGTGCACTGAGTAAGGAGTATTGTCCTTCCCTCTGTCTTCAGAACACTGACATCTACACTCACAGTCAGAACTAAAAATAAGCCAAGAAGCCTACTCTACCTGAATTAAGACATATCACTTAGATGTGTGACCAAATAAGTGTTTTAACATTTTACTTGCAAAGTCTTAAAGATCCATGACTCTCAACTATGGTGTCACATTAAGGCCATCTAGGAGAGTTTTCTTAAAACCTCAATGCCCAGGAACCCCAAAGATTCTGCTATTTGATCGGAAGTTAGCTGAGGTCTTAGGCTAGATGGAATCCACATTGAGACTCAGTGTGGATTAACATAGAACAGAATGGCAGAAAACAAAATAAAGTCTAGTCATATTATAAAGCTTATTATAATATAATTTATACATTAACCTAGAATGACACCTCCACAAGTCTTCTTTGGGGACTTGCAGTACTGAAAGCTAATTTGGGGATTCAGAGATTGAAGGACCAGGATACCATCTTTTCATCAAAGACAAGGTTAACATCAAACAATTTATAATGAGCTCGGTTAGGAGGAGACATTCTTATCTCCTCTCCACACTCTTCCCCAGGCCAAACCTCTTGAAACATTGGTGACATGGCTTCTGCCCTTCCCCCTGCTTCCTTAACCATGTCACAAAGTTGTGACTTACAGGATTAGCATAATTGGAAGAAAGAACTGCTGCTCCTCTGTAGTGTAAGTCTTTCTTAGCCTCTTATGGATCTTTCTACTCATAGAACAAAGTGGTTATGCTTTGTCTCTGGTTCCACATCAAAAGCATACTAGTGTCAAGGTCAAGTTACATCTTTAAAAACATGGATGGAGGTCTGCATCTCACTGGCCTCAGCTAGGAGGTAGCAAATTCCCTTGGAGCAGCTGAGCAGGATATGGTCTGTTAGTCATTCTCTCCCTAAGGCAGAGCATCTTGGTGGTTTAGAACCTGCCATTAAAAATTTCAACCAGAGACCAGAAATGCAGATTCTTCTGGACCCACCCCAGGACCAGTGAATCAGAATGTTCATTTTCACAAAGTTCTCCTGTGATACACATGCACATAAAAGTTTTTGAGAAGGACTCATGCAGGCCAGTGTATCTTTCCCCATCCTGGCTGTATGATAAAATCGTATGAGGAACTTTTACAAAGTAAACTAAAGCCCAGGTTCCATCCAAGACCAATTAAGCCAGAATCTGTTGGGTGGGACCTGAGCATTAGTATTTTCAGAAACTCCTTACATGAATATGAAGCAAGGATTGAATGGCTCTATGTTAAAGTCCAGGAGCAAAATATTTAAAAGTCTATTTTAGACACAAATCTAAGTTACAAATCCAAATTCGTATATACCAGCAATAAAATCAATATTTTGATTTTTATTTTAATGATTTCACTGTGTATATTTTAATTACTTCTGGACACATAGGAATGAAAACCAGTACTTTATTTTGTTCCTTTTAAATGTCAACAAACCATTAGGTCATATCGGAAATCCCATGTGGTATTACAGAAAAATCATAAGCCTGGACTCAGAGTCCAGTGTGGTGGACACACACTGAAATAAAAATATTCTTTAGTTCTTCTACCTGATAATAAGGGTCAATTAGGGTTATAAATAGGAAGAAGGTAGAATTCTGTTGCCCCTCCCAGCATTATTCCTCCAGCACCTCTGGAGCTTCTTCCACACTCACTGTTTCTTTCTTCATACCCTTGTCATGGTGTACAAGAGTAGTCATTTACATCTTATCTAACCTTGAATAGAATATTTCTCTGTGTGTGGGTTAGATAGAGGAGTACCATCAAATGGATAGGCATTTTGAAACTTTAATTCTTTCTGGGTTGAGTAAGGAAATACACAATGGTGATAGATTTAGAATCATCAGTGAACAAGGGGGTAGGGCATAGGCTATAAAATCTTCCCAACCACTTCTAAAGTGGCCTTAGACAACAGTTACCTATCCTCATGCAGAATAAAGACCACAATCTGACAGCCTCTGGGAAAAAAATGACCTGCATATATATTTTAAACATTTGTTTTAAATTAGCTTCTGAAAGTTAGAAATTGTGATCACATATAAATTTTGGACTTCTGACTTCTCATAGAAAATGGAAAGAACTGGAAATATATTTTCCTTTACAAAGCCTTAGTAGTTAGGAGACCTTAAGCAAGTCATACAGCTATTGGGAATCTCAGTGTCCCTGTTTATAAAATAGGGATAAAGATATTTGCTTATCTTGCATAGTTATTGTGAAAATTAAGTGGAACAATATATGAAACTTTCCCTGCACATTTTCTGAATTATAGTAGGATCTCAAAAAATGAAGTTTTATATCATCATTATTATTATTCAATTATTTACAAAAATATATTGGTAAAAAATGCAGTAATTTTGATGTTAAATGCCAAGATTATCTCATCATTTATTGATAAGAACTGCACATAATGGTTCTTAGATTTTATCTATTCTGATGTAGTCTGAGTGACCTGTTTCTTTTAATTTTAGTTATCACTTTTTAACATGAACTTTTGAGCAATTTTGTTCTCCTTAAAGTTGTACAGACTCAATTTGGATTATTCTGATATCCATGTGCTCTGAACAGAATACTTTCTATAGTGGTGGATGTGGAAAAACATATAGTCTTTTTGAGCTTTAGACAAACTAAGTACTTTTTGAAGACACTACACACCACCCCAATGGACATGACTAGTTCAACTAGTTCAAATTACCTAGTTGAATATGGGTAGCCTTGGCTTAAAAAAAAGTGTTTTTTTACAACTTTCTACCTGAGCTGGAAATTTTTTTAACTGTTTAAGCCCACTGTACACAGTTTAGGACACATTGGTATGTATGACTAATCTTAATATGATGTTTAGGACATGAACAAAGAACAGTTTGGTATCTTAGAAACAAAAATACATTGATGGTCATCTTGTGTCTGATCCCGGGCTGGACAATGGGGTAGAGAGGACAAAAAATGTTTAAAAGCTTAATTTACTGCCTGAAAATCCCATCCCAGCTGTGTTTCTCTGGTGTGAGATCTTGACTTTTCTGACTAATTAAAATTGAGACAGCAATTTGACATATTCAGCTGGTAAAACTTCTTGGAGAAATAAATACTATCGACTGAGAGAAGTCAGCCATGATGTCTAGGCTTGTTTACATCAGACAGTGACTTAATTGAAACATAGCTGCAGGATTGAAAACACAGTAATGCTTAGCCTTTTCCAAAATTTTCACATCTTTTATCCAATAAAATCCTTAAATCAACTCCCTAAGCAGTTAATGAAGTTAATTAGTTAACATAAACTAGGTTATGCTCTGCTAACAAACAACCTGCAAAAGTCAGTGGTTTAATGAAATAAATTAACTTCTTGAGAACACAACTTCTTATTCATTGAAATTTCAGGTGACTCAATGACCCAGACTCTTTCTGTATTATAACTCTATTATCTCAGCATGTGGACTCTATTCTGGACATAAAGGAGAGAGTCAGAACAACTTTTTCCATTAGAAATAGAATGCTACCTCAGATGAAAGGTGCTTTGTATGAAGCTTGGTAGCATCCTTTTATTGATCAGAGTTTAAGGAACTGGGTTATGTACTCAGATCCCACTTAACAACAGTGGGATTTGAGCACAATTTGGGTGTCATTAGCTCCAGTATTCTCTTTAGTAAATGGGAACAGCTATATTTGCTTTGCGTTCAGTGAAATAATGCATTGAAAGCTCTTTGAACATTATATAATGCAACACAAAAATGAATTATTATTAGGTTATCAAGATATCCTCTATTAAGATAAGGTTGTTGTGATGGTCATTTTTATGTGTCAACATGGCTAGGCTATAGTCCCCAGTTATTCAATCAAACACTTATCTAGGTGTGCTGTGAAGACATTTTGTAGATGTGATTAAAATCTATAATCAGTAAACATTAAGTAAATATTATTCTTGATATTCTGTGTGCCTGATTCAATCAGTTGAAAGACCTTAATTAGAAATTCCACCTATGGACTATAGTTTCAGCTAACACTGGAGAATTCCCTAATAACTTGCCCTATGGATTTCAGACTTGAACTGCCTCCAAACACAGAGGATTTGATTTTTTTCTTAAAATGGCTGATGACACAATGGTCTACATAATTTGATTCCTACCTTTAAGGAGTTTCTAATGTAAGATGGTAACATAATGTCACCAAAATAACTACAAGATAAAGACAGCAATAATAAATGACACAAAAATGAGGAGTAGGGGAAAGGAAAGTGACATTTTTGAATATTTATTATGTTCCACGAACTAGACTAAGGTTTTAGTGTCTTTGTAGTTGATCCCATTTAACACACAGCCATCTCATGATCTGTGCAATTGACAATTTTGAGGAGGAAATTGAAGGCCAGAAACTTGATAGCATTTTCCCACATTTCACAAGAGAACAGGAACCAAGACTTAAATTCAAGTCTTTGTGACTCCAAAGAACATTTTTAACTGTATGTGGTAAAGATTCAGAGAACAGATGAGGAAAGGGGAAAGGAGAATGAGATGTTCATCAGATATTTGGGAAATTGGCCACCTTCCACTTAAACTGGCATTCATTTGTCCATATCATTTCCCATATATAGGAAGACTCTCCATTCTCTTTGCCTACCTGAAACCTTCCAAAAAACCAACACGAAGAGCCAAAGTTTCATGAAAATTTTATGACCTTATAACTTAAATTTCATCTGTCAATTTTTTTTTTCTTCAGATGCCTGAGTCTCTTACATTCTGCACTATTTTTTCATGTGACCATTATTAGAGATCTGGCACATCTGTGTATAGAAGAACCTTAGTAAATATGAACAAACTGAATGAAGGTTTATATTTTTAACTTATGTTCTGAACTCTGTGTGATTCTAGCCCCGACTCTGCTACTATGTCACTCTGGGCAAGTGACAATATATACATAGCTCTTAAATTTTCGTCTGTGAAGTAGGTGGTTTAATGGTCTTTAAAGCACTTTGCAAGTCTAATGTTCACTCATTATTTCAAGAAATATCTCTCTGGATCTCTCTGTTAGTCTTCTGGACCAACACTAATGATGTTGAGTTTAAGATATAATATGAAATATATTAATTGGAATTATATATGTAATTAATATGTTAGTGTTTATATTTAACAGTGTATTGCCTGGCATGCAGTAAGCTTTAATTTAAAAAAATATATCCTTTCTTTCTCCCACCCTCCCTCCCTCCTTCTCTTTTTTTTTGCACTACTCTGCAGTCACTGTCAATGTAAATTTGATCTGGCACAACAGCCATTGTCCTAAATCCAGAGATGATGTGTTACCTGTCTAAAAGGCAACAGATGAGACTCTTTGCCAAGACCCTGTACCCTATATCACTGTTTCATCCTTCATCGTCTCCTGGAGACAGATTAACAATCCTCAATGGTTTCACAGAATGAAAGCATTGCTATTATTTACATTTACTTTCTTCCCACCTGCTTCTGAAAAAAGAAAATGGTTTGTAGTCAAACAGAAGGATAACAAAAATTTGCATGCTCTATCAATCTTTCTGTCTCCTGAGATGGTGAGATTTGCAAGGACAGAAGGCAGTAGTAGAAGGAACACTAGATAAGAAGATAGAAGACTGGTTTCTAGGTTAAAGGACTGCTTTGTGAGTGGAAAATGCTGTCTACACATCAGGCATCCTTATTATCCTGGGTGGTTTGATTTTGTTTGTTTGTGTTTTTATTTGCCACAACTAGTGTAAATGTTTGAGATTGCCATTTCACCCCTGTTTACTCTCTTGAAAAATGATGGGTTTTAATTAAATACTATCACCAATCTGATATCCAGCCTAAAGATATCTGTTTGTTACAAAAAAAATATTACCTCTTAACTATGGACAAATTATTGTGTCCAGTACTAATAGATAATAGACGTTACCTTTTGGCATTTGAGAGAAGAGAAAGTCCAACCAATTGGAAATAATTGTGATAAATAAGGTACTTAAAAGTTTCTTTTTTTTTTTTTTTTGGTTGTTATTATTCCATGTTGGAACCTCATTTTGATGTCATAACTCAATCCTCTGTCTTTAATCTTTATATTGTTACTTATTTCCCCAGGCAGAACCCATCCATGGTTCCAATGTGGCTATCATGCTTCCAGTCATCACATCCAAAAGCAAAAACTGGACAGCATAGTCCCATCTGCATCCTCTCAAATGGGTCACTATCTTCAAGAGAGAAAATGTTTCTCAGAAGTGTTCTCAGCAGCATTTCTCTTGTGTTTTTGCACGCCAAAGTCGTGGGACACTAGTCAATGGCTTTGGTGGGGAAATATCAAGATTGTTCTAACCCAGTCAGGATTCACACAAGATCGGTATGGCTAGCAGACCAAACTCCCCTGAAGCCAAACCTTTCTGATATTTGAACACTGGGACTAGGTATAAGGAAAGGAGGTGTGTGGAGAAGGCAGTCAATGGTCTCGTCAGTGCTCTCTCATGCCCACTGGTCTCCCAGTCCATCCTTCTACCCATCTTCTCCAGGTCATTGCCAGTCCATTGCTAAAAGCAAAGTTTTAATAGAGTCACAACACATCTGCTTGAACTATCCAAACATAGTTTTGAAAAAGAATAAATCAGCAGAGCAAATTCAACATATATGTGAACAGATGCACACATCCAATGCATATAGATGTGTATAGATGCATGTATAAATTAAACATGTATAAACAATTTACTTATTCATTATAAATATTGAAATCGTATACTTTTACATACTGGATGTGGTAAATGAACATCTCATATTATAGAAGAAATACTTTAAAAAGAATTGTTGAAATTATATAAATCTATTTACTTGTGTGGGGGTATATGTATTTGTTTAATTGTGTATTAGAATAAATATCTGTAACGTATATTAGAATATACACATGAACAAACACATGCATGTGTGTGTGGTTTGTGAGAGACAGAAAAAAAATACTCTTTTTTTTGCCATCAGCTTTAGTTAGCTGTTGTAGTGGGACAAGTTTTCTGCTTGCTCCTCCTTGCAATTTCCAAACTATTTATTCCACTAGCTACATAAAAAAGCTTCTTTTAAGTATGTGTCATTAAATTTTATCACCCACTACTCCCTTCTTTATTGCTGTCATCAACTACTCACCAGTTAGTAACCCTTGTACGTTGATGTCTTTACCATCTGGCTTACAGTCTTTTTCTTTACCACTAACTCCTGTTAACATCATTGATGATCTTCATGGCTACTGTGATGATAATGTCCAATAGCTTGGACTGCCAGGTTCGTGACATTCCAGCTCCAATGACCTTGTCATTCCCTGCTCCCATTTCTGGTTCCCACTCCCATAGGCTTACTCTAGAACTTGTCCCATCCATAACTGCTCAACCTCTAAGATATCTATTTTAAGTGTCCCAATCTGTAACTACTATTTTTTTTTCTAAATAAGCCTATTTTCTCCTCTCTCAGAAAACTATTTAACATATTTATCTCTCTCCTAAAAATGTCAGCATTCACTGTGCCCACATGCAAGTGTACCCAATGACCATAGCTAATATTGCATGAAGCCAGTCATTTAAGTATGATTTTATCTTCCCATCACTAAGATTCTGGCCTGCTTGCATCTGTATTTATATTATCATTCTTCTATCCTGTTCAAATATATGGACTTTCCCTTCACTCTAATGCCAACTGTTCTACTCTCCTCTAGTCAATTTATTCACAGGTAAAATGATCCATTATGTTCTTTCTATTCTGTATTATTTTCTATAATTTCCTTAAAAAATAAATTTTAATATTCCTCTACTATCCATTTATTGAATTGTCTCTCCTTGCTCAGCTCTTCAGGTGGTCTGGGTCGCTTGCCAGGTAGAATAAGCCAGACCCTCATTCCTGAATCCCTGAGTCTTTGGGTGCTTTACCTTGTCAGGTTATGTGTGTAGCAATTGCCTATCCACTATTCTCTAAGCACGGAAGCACCTACTGATGCCAGAGGTCCAGGGAGTGGGCTAAACTAGGTGAATCCAATTCACATTTCTTGCATTTCCATTCTGCAAAATACTGTGACTAATTTCTGCTTCTTCTATAAAATTTCCCCTCTACTGAGCCTTCACTGATGGTTCGGCACATGGATTATTACTCTACATACTTAATTCTATATTTTATTCAATCATTCATTGTTGCTTTATAGGTGAGATTCCTGTCTCTTCCTCTGGATGGCAAGGGATTTTGTCTTTTTAAGCCCTAGATATTATCTTCACTGACCAAATATAAGCACTTGTATATGACTTCCATTTATAAAGTGAATTTTCAAGCAAAAATGCTATTAGTCTCCTATTAAGCCAACTGTCTTTGTCAGCAGCACTTGGATAAATGGTTCCAGCTGCATTGTTCAATTTTTCTGTCATCTGTTAACTTGTGATTTTTTTGAAATCTGTTTTTGTCCCCAGAGTACTTACATGTCTCACTAGAACTCTCCTCCAGCTGGTGACACCCATACAGTGGTTTATCTAAACATCTAATCACTGCTAAGGAGGTGGCAAAATTTTTACATTTCTAAGAATTTCACCCTAGCATTTTGCCACAGAGCTTTGTATCCTCATTATTATATACTTGCAGTTAAAAATTAAACCTAGGAGGACCCTTCCACATAGCAAGAGTTCTAGGAGGGAATTCCATTGAGACGATCATGATAACAACAAGGGCAAGTTTCGTATAAACTTTAAACCTTTTTTCTATTTTTCTGAGGATGGTTGTATTTTCTTGCTTTTGATATGCATGCAGGAGGCATGTTTGTGATACTATTTATACATGCACTCTGAACTCTGGCAGAGCTGAGCTCAATTCTGGCTCTTCCATTTACTGGCTAACAGGACAGTTGGCCTCTCTGAGCACCATTTTTCTAATCTGAAAAGCTTAAAAGAAACCATAAACAAAACAAAAACACAACCTACAGAGTGGGGGAAAATATTTGCATACAATGCAAACGACAAGAGATTAATCTCCAAAATATACAAACAGCACATACAGCTCGATATAAAAAAAAAAGCAAACAACCCAATCAAAAAATGGGCAGAAAACCGAAACAGACATTCCTCCAAAGAAGACATACAGATGGCCAAAAGACACATGAAAAAATGCTCAACATCATTAATTATTAGAGAAATGCAAATCAGAGGTACAATGAGGTATCATCTCATCAATCAGAATGGCCATCATCAACATGTCTACTAATAATAAATGCTGGAGAGGGTGTAGAGAAAAGGGAACTCTCCCACACTGTTGGTGGGAATGTAAATGGGTACAGCCACTATAGAGAACAATATGGAGGTTCCTTAAAACACTAAAATTAGAGCCACCATATGATCCTGCAATCCCACTCCTGGGCATATATCTGGAGAAAACCATATCTCAAAAAGATGCATGCACTCCAATGTTCATTGTAGCACTATTTACAATAGCCAAGACATGGAAGCAACCTAAATGTCCATTGACAGATGAATGGATAAAGAAGATGAATGGAATGTTATTCAGCCATAAAAAGGAATGAAATAATGCCATTTGCAGCAACATGGATGGACCTAGAGATAATCATACTAAGTGAAGTAAGTCAGACATGGAAATACAAATATCATATGATATCACTTGTATATGGAATCTAAAAAAATGATACAAATGAAATTATTTACAAAAGAGAAACAGACTCACAGACATAGAAAACAAACATGGTTACTAAAGGGGAAAGGCTGGGGGAGGGATAAGTTAGGAGTTTGGGAGTGACATATCCATACTACTATATATAAAATAAACAACAAGGATCTACTGTACAGCACAGGGAACTATACTCAATATTTTGAAATAACCTATATGGGAAATTAATCTGAAAAAGAATATATATATTATATATATGTGTGTGTGTGCGTGTTATAAATGAATCCCTTTGCTGTACACCTGAAACTAACACAACATGGTAAAGCAACTATACTTCAATAAAAAAATGACAATAGTAATATAATCTCACAGGATTGCCACTTGTATTCAGTCAAATAATGCATGTGAAGTGCTCAGTACAGACTTAGAATAAAAACCCAATTAATACTGGCTGCTTTTATTATTGCCATTATCATTTAGAAAATCTACACTAAGAAAATCTCACTATACTTATTAAAATGTCTATACCCAAATATTATTTATCACTATTATTTATAAAATTACATGGTAAATAACAATCCAAGTGAGCAACATTAGAATGAATCATATATATGATGAGACACATTTCAGTATAAAAATGATGCTCATAGGGCTTCCCTGGTGGCGCAGTGGTTGAGAGTCCGTCTGCCGATGCAGGGGACATGGGCTCGTGCCCCGGTCCGGGAAGATCCCACATGCCGCGGAGCGGCTGGGCCCGTGAGCCATGGCTGCTGACCCTGCGCGTCCAGAGCCTGTGCTCCACAACAGGAGAGGCCACAACAGTGAGAGGCCCGCGTACCGCAAAAAAAAAAAAATGATGCTCATAAATACTTTGAAATAGAATTTAAATGTAGTTTTGCTTCAAAGTTAATTGAAACAGAAAATAAGATTTAATATATAATATTAAGTTAGTGACATATAAATAAATTATCCACACATATAAACATGGCTGATACAAGTCATGATGATGTTTAGGGTAAAGACATATGGCCTGAAGGTTTTGTTGGCAGTGCTGGCAGAAGAGAAGCACCAGAGTGTGGCTTACCTGGACATTTTCATATCAGCACGATAGTGTAACATATTGAGAAGAAAGGAGAGAGGTAATGGAGCATAAAGATGGCAGCCTCAGCCTAATTTGGAAACTATGGATTCTACTTCCTTAACTCATTAAGGCATCTAGGGCAAGGCACTTTCCTTCAATGGATCTATTTCCACATCTGTAGCAAAAGATCACACTAAATTAAGGTAAAGAAATAAAAACGATAGGAACTAACATTTTCTGAGAACCTACTAAGTTCCATGCAAGTTCCATATTTTGCCTTTAATTCTCACAACAGCCGGTGCAGTATAGCTATTGTTATTCCTTTTTTATAAGACAAGAGACAGGCTCAGAAAAAAATAGGAATATTTCTAGGTTTGCACAGATAGTATTCTGTAGAGCTGGGATTTGCACATGATTTTATCAGGTCCTAAAAATCAAGCTTCTTCTTTTAGACCATGGGACTTAATGAGACTCTCAGCATGGGGAAGCAGGAAAGAAGAGATTATATTACTCAGCTAAAGGATATAGGTAAAGGGAACCAGCAAGTAAGCCAAGAAGGTATTACAGAACAACATGCTTTCTTACATAGCTTTTTTTTTTTTTTTCCTGTTTTCCCTTTGTGTTTCTCCTTGCTTCATTCTAACTTGCCCCTCAGGCCTGAGTCAACTTCCTCAAGCAAAAGTGTGATCTCACTACCTTGCTCTAAAATGTCTCCACTACTAAGAGGATAGTGTAGGTTCCTCAGAATAGTGTTCAGTATCCTCTTGCTCTGGTCTGACCTCATACCCATCCCAGCATTATCTCCCATGATACTTATATCAAACATCCACTCTAGTCTGGCTGGTCCTCCAACATTCCCCATTTTAACACTATGACCTATGACTGTATTTTCCCTTTCATAAGGTTTTTAATGTGGCATCTCCCCCATCCACCTCCCTGGGAACACATGCCCTTCTGTAAGCTTGGAAGGCTTAGATTCTAACCAAAAAGTTCTTGTGGGCTTCCCTGGTGGCGCAGTGGTTGAGAGTCCGCCTGCCGATGCATGGGACACGGGTTCGTGCCCTGGTCCGGGAGGATCCCACACGCCGCGGAGCGGCTGGGCCCGTGAGCCATGGCCACTGAGCCTGCGTGCCCGGAGCCTGTGCTCTGCAACAGGAGAGGCCACGACAGTGAGAGGCCCGCGTACCACACACACAAAAGAAGTTCTTGTTCTTCTCTGTTGAAAAAGGTACTGAGATCACTTTAAGACTGATGTGGCCATATCTGAGGGAGATAGAGAATCTTCAACTTAAAGTGGCTTGTAGGTTTGAATGACAGAAAAAACTGCTGGTAGCATCACAGAAACACAGCAGGATGGAAAATACGAGGATGAATTTTATGCTGTTGTTGAATACCTCAAATTGCAGTTGTTAGTTACAGCATATTGCTTATAATGGTGATATGTGAAAATATACAATTGCTGTTAATTAATTTCATAAATCTAGTAATATATATAGGTTTTTTACTCTATAAACTATTTTAGTGCATTTGTGTTTATATAGTTTTATAGCTTATATACATGAATAATGATTTTAATTTTAACTTTATTTTAGTACTATGAAAACTCTTTTTCTCTAGGGAATATGATGAGTGATTATTTATATTTGAAGAGCTCTTTATATTTTAAAATATTTTTAGGTCTGTATGTTATTTGATTCTTGAAGCAGTGATTAAAATATTTAAGAAACTGAGGGTTAGAGAAGTTAAGTAATTTACCTCGAGATACAGCGCATCCAAGAAGACTCCAGATCAGGATACATGATGAACAGTTCCATTCCCTTCTCCATACATCATATTTCATTCCATAAAACAAGTAGATGACTTAAAGTTCAAAGCTTTGGGTATTTTTCAATCTATTTCTAGAAGGTGGAAGGTGGGGAGTGGAGCACCTGTTCTTGCTGATTGAATTTTGAATTTATTTTCTTTATTCCAAATTATATACAAAGGAGAGAATCCTTCACTGATTGCCTTCCCCTGGTGAAAGTCCATTCTGTGTTTAGCCGACATCTTTTTTTTTAACTACGCCATTTTATAAAAATTTATTTATTTATATATTTTTTTCATTTATGTATTTTTTGGCTGTGTTGGGTCTTTGTTTCTGCATGCAGGCTTTCTCTAGTTGTGGAGAGTGGGGGCTACTCTTCGTTGCACTGTGCAGGCTTCTCATTGTGGTGGCTTCTCTTTGTTGTGGAGCATAGGCTCTAAGCTCGCAGGCTTCAGTAGTTGTAGTACATAGGCTCAGTAGTTGTGGCGCATGTGCTTAGTTGCTCCACAGCATGTGGCATCTTCCCAGACCAGGGCTCGAACCCATATCCCCTGCACTGGTAGTCAGATTATTAACCACTGTGCCACCAGGGAAGCCCTGCCATTTTGTTTCGATATTCATTTTAGTTATATTTACATTCCTAAAAGCCAAATTCATCAGCAACTGCCAATAAAGTCACCATCATCATCACTCACAATATTAGTTTCACCAAGTGCAAAATATAAAGGATGGCTTGGCTGAGACATATTGATCGTATTTCTTTGGAAAATCATGAAACTTCCTCTGAGATATACTATTTGTCATAACTGTATTTTTAGCCAAGAATAGTGAATCACTGATAAAATGAAATATGGTAGGACATAATTGGCAAATGGAGAGCATTTTGAAGTCACTCAAAGTAGCTTGAATTTCATTTCTGGTTATGGTTTATTTAACACTAGCTGCTTGTTCAGAGTCGTGCATAAAAGATTGATGATATTTTAGAGCAATTCCTAAGTGTAATATTATGTCTTAAAGAATTATGCCACTCTCTTTAAGGGTGCTGAGAAAGATGTCAGGAGCCATCAATAACAGTTCAAGTATTACTAACCATCTGCCTTTCATAAATCAAGTGGACAGAGGGTTTCCCCATACAACCCCTAAAGAAATTACATGATCCTGAAAGACATTTACTAAAGTATTTGTATAAGAATATAGTTTGTTATAGAAAGGTAATGAATTTGGGAGTAATGTCCCAAATTCTAGATGTCCCAAGAAGAAGAATGAAATAAAAATAATACAAGGATCTACTCAGGGGAGAATTTCTATAAGCTTGGTGTTGACATCACTGTTTCAGTTAGTGTTTCCTGAAGAATTATTTTTGTTCCTGTTAGGCAAGTCATAAATGTTCTGTCTACTGAGTGTTGTTCTAAATAGTCTTCCTGTGTCCTAAAAACATTTTTTTATGTCTCTCTCAGTACATATATTACCTCCAGGAAAGAATTTAGTCATTGAGAATCTTCAGATCTTAGAAACTTGAGAAGAAATTGATGTTTGTAATAAGTGCCTTCTACACACTTTTCTCATTTCTCTCTTGCTTGTTTTCTTTCTGTTCTTTATCTTCTCTTCAGGCAGTTGGATATTTTGAAATTAGTATAGGTTTAAAGTCAGAAAATTTGACTGGAGTTTCAGATCTGGTATCTATTAGCTTTGAAGTGATGGACAAGTTACTTAGCATCCTGGTGCTTCAGTTTTTTCATCTATAAAATGGAAATAATAATTTCTAAGAGTAATATTTAGGAAATGATGCAGAACAGATCCTCATTAAGAGTAACTTATTATTATCAAGTTTTTAATCTTCTAAATGAGAGATTCCTTTTTCAAATTGGAAAGAAATATACAAATTTGCATTTACTTAGTTGTTCTGCATCTGATAAAAAAGGTAAAGGGATCTGAAATGCTTTGGTAAAATGGTTTTAATTATCTTTTCAAGGGAGACACTATATTTTAGCATATTGGAGTCAGAGGATTTGGGTTAAAGTCCTGAAGAAGAATGAGTCTATCTGTGAACAAACTATTTGGCACATTTGAGCTGCTGTTTCTATCTTTGAAAATTATAATAACTCTCATATATGTAGGCCACTGTGAAATTCCATATAAGGTAGTGTATGCAATTGTATAGTTCTTAGAAATGGAAAAGGGTTATATTAATGTTAGTTGTTGATATCAATTATCACAATTAGTTGTTGATATCAAAAGTATGTTAATATCATATGAGAAACAAATGGATTGTCATCTCTCTCTCTTTTATTTGTTTCTAGAAAAAAAGTGAAGACATCATGCTTTTCTCCCATACACTGAATTCAAAATGGTGCCTCCCCATAATAATTTGCATTCAAAGCCTCAAATCTACTGCTTAGAGGAAAAATAGTCATCATACAGGAGTCATTGACAGTCTGTCCATTAGCTGCTCTAACGAATACAGTTAAGACTTTTATGGATCTTTCCTTTGAGTACTGAAGAGTTTACTGGGAAAAATAAGTCTAAACATGTACACACAAACACACACACACAAGTTATAGCAACATGTTAGAGGAGCTCAGAAGAGGAGAAAACACCACTATATGGTAGAAAAAGCTTATGAAAGAGGTGACATTTGAACTGTGTGCTAAATATCAACTGGGCTGAGTCTTGTGCGAAATGAAGGAGAGACAAGCATCATTCGTAAGAAAACTATGATGAAAGTGTCAAAGGGAGGTGATTGGGAGGAGAAGGGGAAATATACAGGATAAAGAGAAACTTTGTTTTGATCAGAATCTTGTATACTGATGGGAAATGGAGTAGGCCCAAAAATTGGCAGACCTAAGAAGTTGGACTTTATCCAGAAGATATGGTAGAGCTAACATAAATTTTAAAGCCAGGGTAAATGTTATCAGAACTGTGCTTTAACAAGATGTCCTATGTTAGTCCAAGTTCTAGCATAAATTTTGGAGCTGTTGCTCATGTATGAATGTCTTTTTCTCACCTTAATCAGGCAGCCCAAAGACCCTCCCACTCCTTTTCTTCCCCAGCATTCATCTACACACAAGATTCCTCTCCTTTCCCAGTTCCCACCAACCTTCCCACCCCTGTTCTTTGACTTCTTTCTATCCCATTCACTAAGATGTCGTTAGCCATCTCACAACATTTACAGATCTACTCAGTGCTCTGCAATGTCTTTTCGGTTCCTCTAGAGATTCCACTGCTTCCTCACTTGTGTTTGCCTGACTCTGTCCCTGAAGCTCCACTGTAGCCAGTGCCGTAATGTAGATGTACTGGTTTGTTTGCATGCTGGTTTCCCCAAATAAACATGAGCCTCTCAATGAAATGCTCAATTTTTCCCTCCTTTTTTATAAGTCCACTTTAATTCCCTTTATTACTAACAGACACAGTCTTTTAGTTATGAGGTATAATACTGCTAACACTGAATTCCAGAAAGTGTAATTTGAAATTAGTACTTAGGTGCTCTATCACTTTAAGGTCTAATGCATTCATACTGTGGTATCCTTTAAATAGGCCTATGCTTTGGTTGTTTAATGTTATGTTCATTCATTTATTAAGTACCTATTTATTGAGAGGAAGTCAGATTATGTGAAAAGTAGTCTGAATTGAATATTAATAGAACTAAATTCTGGCCCTAGTTCTTCCTCCAAGTGGATCTATGACCTTAGACAATCATTTAAAATGTGTAGACCTGAGTTTCCTAGCTATGAACTGAGCCATTGGTTACATGCTCCCTACCATTCCTTTCAGCTCTAGCTGATTGGTTTCAGCTCAAGCATGCTATAATGTGCATTGTGCAATGCAAATGAAGTGTTCTTGTGACCATTAGAAGAAAGAAAAACTGTTGAAGTTTGGAGGAACCTAATAATTCCACCTTCCTACCCACCAGATTATAGACCAGCTGACGCACAGGAGCTGGGTAAACATTAAAACATATGATCCACTTGATTTCTAATAGATAACAATTAGAAGCCTGACCTTGAAGTCAGAATAGGGATTCTTGTGACCTCTTCCATGAGTTGAGCCCTGGTATATAGATGGATATTCAAGAGGATGGTAGGAAGCTTAAACACCACAGCAGAAGTAGATGGGGAAATGTTCTCAGCTTGTGGATAGGTCTCTTTAAAGAAAGACAAAGGGCAGAAACATACATTATCTTTAACTTTCATCAGTAATCAACAAACATCAGTAACCAACAAATAGCCAGCTTCCACACATGCCAGCAACTCCTTCAATGCTTCAGGGAGTAGCGAGTGATGGGTAGCAAGAAGAGAGGAAAAATCTGTCCCAGCATTTCCTGGAGAGGTGGAAGGATTGAAGGGAATTTTTATTTCTAGACAGAGAAGAACACCTTCCACCAACATCATCACCATCACCAACACACACACACACACACACACAAACACAAACACACACACACACACAGTCTGTTCAACAGAATGCATGTGATTTTTAATAGAAATGCAGGTTGGTTTTAATAGAAATGATCAGAAGTTTTTTGTTCTTTAGGTCCTAGAATCAAAAGATGCCATTGAGATATAGGAGTTGCAGATATGCATTTGCCATTTGGAGCATTTATCTTTCTGGTTTCATATCCACCTTATAAAATATTTATTATTAAAAATGCTAGCAGGTTTAAAATATATTCATTAGTTCAGTATTGAAACATATATTTTCTGGTAGAAATGTTTACTGAACTTGATTCAAAGGCAGAAAAATAAGGTATTACCATAATAAGTCCTTCAATGCTCCTTCCCTGTCTCTAAACAAATAAATAAATGAAAAGAACAGGGGTATAGCCTCTCTTTACTCCTTTGAACACCACCTTTATGCATTTTTTCATATGCTGCTCCTCTGACCTATAATGTTTTTCCTCAACTTGCCTGCCTATAAGTCCTCAAAGCTAAAGTAGCCTTCTCAACCTCCTTACTTATTAAGAAGCCCCAAATTTCTCACAGGCTCAACTAGGATGTCTTCCTTCACCTCTAAAAGTATAAAGTAGTCTCTTTCTCTCTCTCTCTTTCCCTCTTCCTCTCCCTATCCCTCTCCATTGTTGTGTCTCCTGTAATTCTCTGTTTAAGGACTTATCATGTTGCATTCTAATTTTGGTTCATTTGTCTCTCAAGTCACTAGCCTGTGCTTTGCTTAAGATAAGAGATATATACATAAGAGATTTCCAATAAATCTTTGTCCAATGAGTAAATAATTGATGATTCTTTGTCCAATGAATAAATAATAGATGTTTTAAATATTTCCGGGAAAACATGTATCTGGAGAAAAACATGGCCTGAAAGGATACCTGCACCCCAGTGTTCATTACAGCACTGTTTACAATAGCCAAGACATGGCAGCAACCTAAATATCTATCAACAGAGGAATGGATAAAGAAGATGTGGTACATATATACAATGGAATATTACTCAGCCATTAAAAAGAATGAAATAATGCCATTTGCAGCAACCTGAATGGACCTAGAGATAGTCATACTGAGTGAATTATGTCAGACAGAGAAAGAGAAATATCATATATCACTTATATGTGGAATCTAAAAAGAAGTGATACAAATGAACTTATTTATAAAACAGAAACAGACTCACAGATTTAGAGAATGAAGTTATGGTTACCAGGGGAGAAGTGTGGAGGGAAGAGATAGTTAGGGACTTTGGGATTGACATGTACACACTGCTATATTTTAAATGGGTAACCAACAAGTACCTACTGTATAGCACAGGGAACTCTGCTCAATGTTATGTGGCAGCCTGGGTGGGAGGAGAGTTTGGGGGAGAGTGGATACCTGTGTATGTATGGCTAGGTTTCTTTGTTGTGCACCTGACACTATTACAACATTGTTAATCGACTATACTCCAATATAAAATAAAAAGTTAAAAAAAAAAGATTGCTGCCAAATTTGGGGAGGCTTCTATTACATTTATTTCATCATAAATTCCAGGGCATTTCAAGGTGTCTTGTGTAATGACTAGTCTTTAAAAATCTTTAAATTGACTACATTCATTAACTAGCTTGTCATCAGTGTCTGCATCATGGTGGCATATTATGAATTATGTTATCTTTACAATGTCGATATTTCATGAAAAACAGCCAGAAATTAATTTTTTTTCCCAATGTGTTCTCATGAAAAAAAAAAAAAGAAGAAGGTTTAAAAATGCAATTAACTACTTTGGTTTTATGGAAAATTTTCTAAACCCAAATGTATTAAGGTTGGAATTCTTGAGAAGAAAAAAACTGAGAAAGGGAATTGAATTCAAGTGGTTTATTTGTCTTATGATGCCAGAAATCATGGGAGGAGTGGAAAGTAAGATAGGAAAGGGAAGAAAGTCAATAAAAGTAGTGCTAATTAACTGCTTACCATTTTGTGTCACTGGGTCTCATCTTGCTAGAGACCTCTGGAAAACTGCAAACAGCAAACTTCAGGACTCTCTCAACCAACAAGCAAGACTGCTGATTTTTTTTTTAAACATCCTTATTGGAGTATAATCACTTTATAACTGTGTGTTAGTTTCTGCTGTATAACAAAGTGAATCAGCTATACATATACATATACATATATCCCCATATCCCCTCCCTCTTACGTCTCCCTCCCACCCCTCTAGGTGGTCACAGAGCACTGAGCTTTTCTCCATGTGCAATGCAGCTGCTTCCCACTAGCTACATATTTTACATCTGGTAGTGTATATATGTCCATGCCACTCTCTCACTTCGTCCCAGCTTACCCTTCTCCCTTCCCATGTCCTCAAGTCCATTCTCTATCTCTGCATCTTTATTCTTATCCTGCCCTTAGGTTCTTCAGAACCTTTTTTTTTTTTGATTCCATATATATGTGTTGTTGCTGATGTTTTTAAGAACACAACTTCTGTTAATAATTAGTTGAATGCTGCTTCTACATTGCTAATTCATTGGTACTTTCAGTCTGTTCCTGTGGGAGCTCAGTCTATTCCAGTGGCCAGATCAAGCCCTTGGGAAAAATTCCCAGGTACTCGTAATAGGAAGTCACCAAGTCAGTAATACACAGGAACATTGAGTGCAAAAGAAATGAGTATAATATCTGGACAATATCTTCAGGGATGGCCAGCCCATATTCAGAAAATATACCAATTCTTGTAAGGACAAGTTGCTGATCCTGTTCAGATGATAGAGTTCTTATGTAATTTGTCTCTAAGTGGCTGATGTGTCTTCTTATTACATATTACCATAGCAAGGGCTCGGTTTCTAACTTTAATGGTAGATTTGACATCAGCATGATAATCATAATAGACTTGATAATGGAAGCCGATAATGTTGCACCCATGAATAACTGCCATTCCTACCGTCATGGATGCTCACTATGGGCATATTGTGCAGATGCTGGGATGAACAATAAAAGAGCCAGGCCACCCGCAACTGGATGAGTTTATCCTGTTCATCTAGTTGTTCAGGGTTTCTGCTGAGATGGATACTCTTTCTGGTGGACATTGACATGAGACAAAAAGATCTACACCTTTTGGACCCATAGATCTAGTCCCAAACATCTTCCTGATGATTTTCTTATTTCATTATCCTCAATGTCCAGTTTTTCCAGGCTAAGTCATTTACCACTGCTCAGGCATCTCTGTGTGCATTCTTACCTGTGACCATTTTCCCACCAAATTGGTGAACATTTGCCCTGCTAAAGACCTGCCCACTAGGGAGGAATATCCACCATCACTATATTTCATGGATATCCATGGTTGGGACTGTACTGCAAAAATTGTCATAACAACATACGGTGTAGACCCATTTATGAACCAATTTCAGGTTATTCTTCTAAATGTCAGCTGGTCCCAGGGAACACCAGTAGGGTCACATATATGGGCTGAGGAGAGGATTGGTCATGAGAGTCCAGTTGACGTAAG
This sequence comes from Monodon monoceros, assembly GCF_005190385.1. Classification (NCBI taxonomy): domain Eukaryota; kingdom Metazoa; phylum Chordata; class Mammalia; order Artiodactyla; family Monodontidae; genus Monodon; species Monodon monoceros. The sequence continues at coordinate 97,475,188 of NW_021703777.1, forward strand.
GATATAGGCCACCCATTTGTACAAATTATTTGTACTCTCCTGCTCTGCTCATGCCCAATTACCACAGTACCACTTCCATAATATGATAAATTAATGCTGTGATCTCCTGAAAGTAATTAGCTCATAATGGACTCACTGTATGAAGTAAAGGATACTTTATATGAGCTGACATATGTGCATACCCATTGCATACTTACTATGCATGTCTCATGGTCTATTACAGATTTTCTACTAAAGTCCAGTGGCAGGTCAAAATTTGCTGTTCAAAAATGAATAGTGCTCTGGTATAAAAAATAAACAGCATGCCTTCAGAAGCTTGACAGAGCTGTCAACATACTGTAGATCACCAGGGATAACACATAAATACCTTCGCCTTCTTGAATGCACCCATTTGAACCAATTCCTGAGCTTACTGCAGAAGGCTCTATTGTTCTACTACACTTAAAACTAACATCTTAAAGAGTCATCTAAGAAATGATTCAGAGCTATATTGCTAAAATGGTACATGGTATCTTCAAAACTCAAATTGACCATCCAAGCACTGTCTCAGTTTCCTGGTAGTAGGAAATACAAGGTGAAATATCCTGATGTCTCAGTATTACCCAAGCTCTCAGACCTCTAAAAACTTCACAGATGTTAACCAAAACTTTTTTGGGGTTAATATTCCTCTGATACATAAGTGCCTTTCCAGGATTTCCAGAGTGCTTGCCATTTCATGGTCTCCAGGTCAAATTAACATGATGCTATCAGTGTAGTGAAGAGGTATAAAAACTACGACCTCCAAGCCAAATTCAGCCTGTCACCTGCTTTCATTTATATAGTTTTATTGGAACTCTATCACACATTAATTTACATAATGTCTATGACTGCTCAGTGGCAGAGTTTAGTAGTTGTGACAAAGACTATATAGTCTTCAAATCCTAAAATATTTCCTACTTGCCTTTTTACAGTAAAAGTTTCCTGAACTCTGGTGTAGTAGAATATTGTCATACATGCAATGTGTCCAGATGGTCAAGGTACCATCGACATACATTGAGACAGAGAGCAGGAGATTAACATAACCCTGAGACAAGACTGTAAATGTATGCTGCTGTCTTTCCAAGTGAATGCTAACAACATCTGATCCCCCTTCCTGATAGGTGTTGAAAAATATTGTTTTCCCAGATCAACATCTATAATACCAAGGGCGAGTAAGGAATGGTGATTTCTTCTAGAAAAGATACAACTCCAACACATAAACTATTATTAGGGCTGTCACTTTGTTATATTTATGAAAGATTATCATCCTCTGTCAAAATCCACCTTTTTTTACTCATACATACCATATCAGTGAATTAAGCAGGGGTGTAATGAGGCCCACCACTGCTATGTCCTTTAAGATTTTGAAGGTGGTATCAGCTGTACTACTTTATCTAGGATGCACTACTACTTTTGATTTCCTATAAATGAGGGATGCAGACAGTTTTACAAGCTTCTACTTGGCCCTTTATAGCATAATAACTCTTCATCCACAGGTTAGGGAACACAACGATGGTTCTGCCAGCTGCTAAATATATCCATGTGGATTATGCTCTATGAGGATGGGGAAATGACCCAGTCATTTTGTAGTCAGAAACTGAGATGGGACATATTTGGGTCAAGAGTCTAATTATTATGTACCTTTTGTACATCCACACTCCGAAAAGGGGTTATCCTCATTCGTATTTTACCAGTAGTAATTCAGATTCTGTATCCAATGGCCCTATGAACATTCAGATATTTTTTTCTCAATAAAAACTTACTTTTATAGGCTGCTGTATGCTGTTTTGGGAAGAAATAGCTATTGTATATTATTATTGTAGCATTAAAGGGCCCTTTCTTAAATAGATATGATCTTTCATTCAGTAGACTCTAGAGTTCAATAACTGGCTTAGGTTTGGAAACTGGTTAAGGGAGAGTGATTTTTCATTAGGGTAGTTGACATCAGCTTTCTTCATGACTGTTTCTTAATCTTTTTTTATTTTGTTTAATTATATAAATAAAATTTTATTCTCATTGGCTGTTCTTTGAAATGCCATCACCAAGATCCCTGGTTGCCTTTCTGGAATTGCCCTCTTATTACCTCTAATAATTTGTATCCCCTTTACCTCTAATAGTTATGAACCTCAGCTATTCTGAAACCCTTCCATTCCTATCTGTTAAAGTCATTCTGGCATCTCTCCTTCATTTATTTGTAGACCAATATTGTTTCTATGCAGGGACCAAATTCAAAAGTATACTAGGCATCCTTTCAGTGGTAGTAAATCCTAAATCACTGAAGAGTGTTCTCATATCAATAAACTCTCTTCCATCAGCCATGTATTGCGCTGGGCCCTCCAGATCTATCCTTAGGCATGTTCTATGGGTCCCTGATTGTGTGTACTACCATATGTCCTTTCATCTTTGGACCATGCTGACACTAAATATTGACTGAGAACAAGGAAGGGAGGAGCAGATCTTAGAAGGGCAATATCCTGTTGGTTAGCATTAATCTTGGGTGAAGCCCTTGCAAGGACTTTGTGCAATGACAGGTCATTCTTTTTTAATAGAAGGCTACTCTTCAGCCTAGAAGGTTTAAGGAAATGTTGAGACTCAAACACATCTGCCCAATATTCCCATCCTGGATTTCAGAATTCTATTCTTGTCTTATTATAGACCAAACATTACTGTAGAAGACTTGTTAGAGCTATCAGTTCAGGTTTTATCCTAACTCTGAAACCCTTATACTCAAGTCCCAGGCCATTTAGCAAAGTCTATCCTCCAGGTGAAATGAATGGTCTTTTTAAACATGTGCATTGAGTCTTACTTTCTTTTTTAATATTCCCTGGTTTAATAGTTGCCTAAACTGAGACTAGTATTCTTTTCTTTCAGAGCTCTAGGACATTTGTTAACAGATAGAATTCTTAAATTTTCTTTTGTATCATAACCCTCTACATAATCTCACACCTGTATATGTATGTCATCACAATCCACCATGGATGACACTTCTATTAAACTGACTTACCACCCATTATGGTGTCATGTTGTCATTTGGTCATTTAGCAGCCTGCTCCCAGATCCATGTTCCTACTGTCTATAATTCTACTTTGGCTCCAATTATCATAGCTTATGTTTCCTTTGAAGTAGATCCTGATAAAAGGCTTTGAGTGCAATAGTCTGTTTTGAGAGGGGTCACAGGTTGCACCAGTAGGAAATGTGAAACTGAAGCAGAAAAGAGAAGGATCTCAATACAGTGTATGCTAATGAACAGTTATGGTGCCAACTGGGGCTCTGTCCTACTGAAGGCCTCTGGGACCCTGCATGAAAATGCTTCAGAGTTAAACACATGCTACCTGGCAAATATTGAGCAGAATGTAAAGAAAACAGGAAATATAATTTTGAATACTTCAGGGAGCATTCTGGGACTTAGAGTTAAATAAGGATAACTGAAATGTGACTCCATGAATAAAGGACTAAAATACCCACAAATGCTGTTACAGATATAAGATCTACAGAAAAAAATTCATTTAAAATCCACTTTTAAATATCAAATAGTGCATGACATTAAAAAAAACCCCAAAATCATATAAAAGTCCTTATGATAAGAAAAATGTTTCCTACTTTACACTTCCCCACTACTAATCTTACTGTCCAGGATCATCTGCTATTAACAATTTATGTATGTAGCTCTTATGGGAGTTATTACATAACTGTACATTGTCTTTACAAATGTTTTTTTTTAACATCTTTTTTGGAGTAGAGTTGCTTTACAATGTTGTGTTAGTTTCTACTGTATAACAAAGTGAATCAGCTATATGTATAAATATACTCCCATAGACCATCCCTCTTGTGTCTCCCTCCCACCCTCCCTATCCCACCTCTCTAGATATTCACAAAGCACCAAACTGATCTCCCTGTGCTATGCAGCTGCTTCTCACTAGCTATATATTTTACATTTGGTTGTGTGTATATGTCAATGCTACTCTCTCACTTCGTCCCAGCTTATCATTCGTCCTCCACATGTCCTCAAATCCATTCTCTACATCTCCATCTTTATTCCTGTCCTGCCCCTAGGTTCATCAGAACGTTTTTTTTTTTCTTTTTTTTTTAGATTCCATATAGATGTGTGAGCATACGGTATTTGTTTTTCTCTTTCTGACTTACTTCACTCTGTATGACAGACTCTAGGTCCATCTACCTCACTACAAATAAGTCAATTTCATTTCTTTTAATGGCTGAGTAATATTCCATTGTATATATGTGCCACATCTTCTTTATCCATTCATCTGTCGATGGACACTTAGGTTGTTTCCATGTCCTGGCTATTGTAAATAGTACTGCAATGAACATTGTGGTACATGACTCTTTTTGAATTATGGTTTTCTCAGGGTATAAGCCGAGTAGCGGGATTCCTGGATCATATGGTAGTTCTATTTTTAGATTTTTAAGGAACCACCATATTGTGTTCCATAGTGGCTGTATCAATTTACACACGCACCAACAGTGCACGAGAGTTCCCTTTCTCCACACCCTCTCCAACATTTATAGTTTGTAGATTTTTGATGATGGCCATTCTGACCTGTGTGAGGTGATACCTCATTGTAGTTTTGATTTGCATTTCTCTAATGATTATTGATGTCAAACATCCTTTAATGTGTTTGTTGGCAATTTGTATGTCTTCTTTGGAAAAATGTCTATTTAGGTCTTCTGTCCATTTTTGGATTGGGTTGTTTGTTTTTTGATATTGAGTTGCATGACCTGCTTGTATATTTTGGAGATTAATCCTTTGTCAGTTGCTTAATTTGCAAATATTTACTCCCATTCTGAGGGTTGTCTTTTCATCTTATTTATGGTTTACTTTGCTGTGAAAAAGCTTTTAAGTTTCATTAGGTCTCATTTGTTTATTTTTGTTTTTATTTCTATTTCTCTAGGAGGTGGGTCAAAAAGGATCTTGCTGTTGTTTATGTCATAGAGTGTTCTGCTTATGTTTTCCTCTAAGAGTTTTATAGTGTCTGGCCTTACATGTGGTCTTTAATCCATTTTGTATTCATTTTTGTGCATGGTGTGGGGAGTGTTCTAATTTCACTCTTTTACATGTAGCTGTCCAGTTTTCCCAGCACCACTTTTTGAAGATGCTGTCTTTTCTACATTGCTTATTCTTGCCTCCTTTATCAAAGATAAGGTGAGCATATATGTGTGGGTTTTTCTCTGAGCTTTCTATCCTGCTCCATTGTTCTAAATGTATTTTTTTGTGCCAGCACCATGCTGTCTTGATTACTGTAGTTTTGTAGTATAGTCTGTGGTCAGGGAGCCTGATTCCCCCAGCTCCATTTTTCTTTCTCAAGATTGTTTTGGCTATTCGGGTCTTTTATATTTCCATACAAATTGTGAAATTTTTTGTTCTAGTTCTGTAAAAAATGTCACTGGTAGTTGATAGGGATTACATTGACTCTGTAGATTGCTTTGGGTAGTATAATCATTTTCACAATGTTGATTCTTCCAATCCAAGAACATGGTATATCTTTCCGTCTGTTTGTATCGTCTTTAATTTCTTTCATCAGTGTCATAGTTTTCTGCATATCAGTCTTTTGCCTCTTTAGGTAGGTTATTCTTCGGTATTTTATTCTTTTTGTTGCAATGTTAAATGGGAGTGTTTTCTTAATTTCTATGTCAGATTTTTTATCATTAGTGTATAGGAATGTAAGAGATTTCTGTGCATTAAGTTTGTATCCTGTTACTTTACCAAATTCATTGATTAGCTTTAATAGTTTTCTGGTAGCATCTTCAGATTCTCTTAAGTATTTTATCATGTCATCTGCAATCAGTGACAGATTTACTTATTCTTTTCTGATGTGGATTCCTTTTATTTCTTTTTTGTCTCATATTGACATGGCTACAACTTGCAAAACTATGTTGAATAATAGTGGTGTGAGTGGACAACCTTGTCTTATTCCTGATCATAGAGGAAATGGTTTCAGTTTTTCACTGTTGAGAACAATGTTGGCTGTGGATTTGTCATATATGGCCTTTATTATGTTGAGGTAGGTTACCTCTATGACTACTTTCTGTAGAGTTTTATTCATAAATTGGTGTTGAATATTGTCAAAAGCTTTTTTTGCATCTAATGAGATTATCATAGTGTTTTATCCTTCAATTTGTTAATATGGTGTATCACATTGATTGATTTGTGTATACGGAAGAATCCTTGCATTCCTGGGATAAATCCCACTTGATCATAGTGTATGATCCTTTTAATGTGCTGTTGGATTATCTTTGCCAGTACTTTTTTTGAGGATTTTTGCATCTATGTTAATCAGTGATATTGGCCTATAGTTTTCTTATTTTGTGAACTCTTTGTCTGGTGTTGGTATCAGGGTGATGGTGGCCTCTTAGAATGAGCTTGGGAGAGTTCTCCACTCTGCTATATTTTGGAGGAATTTGCAAAGGATAGGTGTTAGTGCTTCTCTATATGTTTTATAGAATTTGCTTGTGAAGCCATCTGGTCCTGGGCTGTTGTTTGTTGGAAGATTTTTAATCACAGTTTCAATTTCAGTGCTTGTGATTTGTCTGGTTATATTTTCTATTTCTTCCTGGTTAAGCCACAGAATGTTGTGCTTTTTCAATAATTTGTCCATTTCTTCCAGGTTGTCCATTTTATTGGCATATACTTGCTTGTACTAATCTCTCATGATCCTTTGTATTTCTGCAGTGTCCATTGTTACTTCTCCTTTTTCATTTCTAATTCTGTTGATTAGTGTCTTCTCCCTTTTTTTTTTTTTGATGAGTCTGGCTAATGGATTATCAATTTTGTTTATCTTCTCAAAGGACCAACTTTTAGTTTTATTGATTTTTGCTATTTTTCCCTTCACTTATTTTTCATTTATTTCTGTTCTGAACTTTGATTTCTTTCCTTCAGCTAACTGTTAGGGGTTTTTGTTCTTCTTTCTCTAATTTCCTTAGGTGTAAGGTTAGGTTGTTTATTTGAGATGTTTCTTGTGGTAGGATTGTATTGCTATAAACGTCCCTCTTAGAACTTCTTTTGCTGCACCCCATAGGTTTTGGGTCATCATATTTTCATTGTTATTTATTTCTAGTTATTTTTTGATTTCCTCTTTGATTTCTTCAGTGATTTCTTGGTTTTTTAGTGGTGTATTGTTTAGCCTCCATGTGTTTGTATATATTTTTTTTCCTGTAATTGATATCTAGTCTCATAGCATTGCGGTTGGAAAAGATATTTGATACAATTTCAATTTTCTTAAGTTTATCAAGGCTTGATTTGTGACTGAAGACATGATTTAGCCTGGAGAATATTCCATGAACACTTGAGAAGAAAGTGTATTCTGTTGTTTTTGGATGGAATGTCCTATAAATATCAATTAAGTCCATCTTATTTAATGTTTCATTTAAAGCTTGTGTTTCCTTATTTATTTTTTTTTCATTTTGGATGATCTGTCCATTGGTGAAAATGAGGTGTTAAAGCCCATTACTATTATTGTGTTACTGCTACTTCACTGATTAAAATTAATCTTAAAAAAACTGAGCACCAAGTTCATGCTATGTTTTTCCTAACTGCTGAGACTAGAATAGGGAATGAGGCACAAATTTTATGGTCTCAAAAGAGAAAATTTTGTAAATATCAAGTATGATAAGTGGAGCAAAGTTGTAGACAGGAAATGCCCAATGGAACCCAAAGTTGGAGGCTTCATATCAGTTCTGGTAGACCAGGAGCTTTTCTGGTGGTAGAGGTGTTTTTTGTTTGTTTGTTTGTTTTTATAAATATAAAGGAGAAGTGGGGTTTTTGAGGAGAATTATAGTGGCTTTTGTTGAAAGACATAATATTTTACATAGAGATTGTTAATTTTGTCCTAGTGATGAGATAGAGCATAATAAGTTCAAAAGCATTACAAATAGTTTGTTTTATGTAGAGCAGGAGCTGTCAAACATTTTTTATTAAGGGCCAGATAGTAAATATTTTAGGTTTTGTGAACTATCAATCTCTGTTACAACTACCAAAGTCACAGCAAGGAGGCAGGCATAGACAATATTCAGACAAATTGGCATGGCTAAGCCCTAATACAACTTTATTTACAAAGCAGTCAGTGGGCAGTATTATTCAGGGGTTGAAAACCCCTGATCTAGACTGTAGAGGGCAAGGGGGTTTTGAGAAACTTGGGACCACTGAAACAATCAGTGGTCAGATTATGAATCATTCTGAATGGGAATGTTTTAGTTCCTCCTTTGTCATTAATGAGTGTTCATTGAAGGCTACAAGCAAGGTAAAAAATCATCAGGTCTGTAATTTTATCTTCCTTTTTCTAGTTACACAGTCATGTAGATTAAGGAGGTGAAAAAGGGGCAGATAAACCAATTAGGCAGGCACTAAAGTAACTAAAGCAAGTAAGTATGAGCTGAACTAAGCAACAACAGTGAGGACTGAGAGATGAGGTTATTTAGAAGATGTTTAAGACGTGACTGATTATGAGTAGAAAGGAAGGCAATGAGAAAGATGAAAATCAAAATGATACCAGCATTCTGGCTTGGGAAACCAGATGGTGTGAGGTCATTCACTGAGAACAGAGACATGGAGAAAGGCTGAGTTTGAAGGTGAAGATAACAAGTTTGGTTTCGAATATGTTGAGCTAGGAGTGCCCACGTTTCATCCAAATGGGAATTCCTAGTGTGTAAGGTTGTCAGATAAAATACAGGTCACCTAGGTAAATTTGAATTTTAAATAAACAATAAATAATTTTAATATAAATATGCACAAAATATTGGAAAAATCTAAACCAATTATTTGTTTGTTTTTTAATCTGAAATTTCATTTAACTGGGTATCCTGGATTTTTATTTGCTAAATCTGGTAAACCCAAGAGTATAGTTGATGTCGTTTGTAATTAGAAGAGAGAGAGACATGGATATGAAATATAAATTTTGTAATGACCTACATATAGCTTATAATGTAAGCTCTGTTGCTAACCAGATTTCTGACCCTGGCCAAGTTAACTTCACCTCACATTTATATAATGTGGAGACTGTTAACTGATTTTCTTTAGCCTTTTCTGTTTTAAGATAATATGTAACTATGAATACACTTTCTTGAATATATTTACTTATGATTTTTGTACCGTTATCTACTATGAACAAAATTTATTGTAATTTCACAGAGTTTGTTTCCATATTGAATTTTTAGGGAAGAACAAATTGTCCTTTGCGTGCGAAAGTGTCTCTGGCTCTGCTTTTTTCCATGCTTTTATAAAAATTAATAGCCAGCCATCCTGATATAGAAATGTTTATTTCTGTAGTACCACTTTCTCTTATTCATTCACTTTGGTCACCGCATGCTATATTTGGATCATAAATTTTTATTTATACTCGGGTCACGCTGAGGAGATATTGATCTACTTGAACGTATTTGATACATTACAGTTCTGAATGCTACAGGTGCCTAACAAACAGCAAAATTATTTCTCCCTATTTTTATTCTCAAGGGAACTTCATATTTGAGAAACAGTCACATATGATTCATATATAGGTTTTAGGCTCCATTCTAAAAAGCTGGTTTACAGAAGGTAAGAAACTTCTCCATACACCAGCTTAGTGATGTTAAGGTCCATGACCTCCACGATTTTAAGAATGATCATAAAATAAATTTAATTATATTTTGGTAATTTAATAATACTGATATCTACAACCAACTATATTGTAAAGCATTCAATATTGTTATCACAATCACTACAGATAGTGAAACAGAAGCTCAGGATGACTAAATGATTTACCAAAGGTACTTCCCCTTGTGAATTAAGGAACTAACTGAATACAGGGCTTCCAGCCTCATATATTATTCTCTCCTCATTGTACCATTCTGTCCTTCTGATTTCATAGGCTTTCTTCACAAATGGTGAGTCATTTTCAAGGAAATTATACAAGGTTGTGATATAAAGAACATTAGGGAAATCTTAAACAGATTTAAAAAGAGAAGGGTCAAGTCTTCCACTCTACCAGCTGAGCTATAGCTGGTGCACTTCAAATTGTTAAGTCTCTCAAGTGTTCTTATCACAAAAACAAAACAATAACAACAACAAAGGGACAAATGGCCAAACTGAAAGTTGTTGGATATGACTATTACCTTGATTGTGGTGATGGTATCACTGGTGTATAGATATGCCCAAACGTATCAAATTGTACATGCTAAATATGTGCAGTTCTTTGTGTATTAATTAAAATTCAATACAGTTGTTATAAAATAAAAGAGACAAATAAAATAAAGAGAAAGGACAAATTTCTATCTCTTAAGGAGTTAGAAATGGTCTGAAGTTAGGATGATCTGAAGACTTATAAGTTCAGGAGTTAAGATGATCTGAAGACATAAGTTCAGGAATGGATACAAAAAATATTGAATAGTATTTATAATTAAATATCATCTATAACACTGTGTCCTCTTACATTATTGATGAATCAGTATGCATCCAGAAGTGGACAATCATGCTTTTAAGAGTTTTAGAAACTAGCTATGGAAACAGCACTTGAAGACGTTTCAGACATTTAAATTGGAGAAGAGGATATCTGTAAGGCTGAATGACGTATAGAAAGCGATTCATTCATTGTGACATCCTAAAGACAGCACTAGGATCATAGATTAAAGGAAAGTAAAAAAATGAGAAAGTAGAGAGAAGGAAGAGGAGGAACAGAAGGGAAAATTCATATCTAGTAAGCACCTCCTGTGCACTAAGGAGTTTAATCATGTAATCACCATGCTTCTAGTACTTTACTCAGAGGTTCTGAGTTGAGAATTTGATAGGAATTCTACTTCACTCAGTATGCATTTACCTTCTAATCAATGTTGAATTAAAAAGTTCAAGAAACTGTGACTGTCCCAAAGAGTCAAAGACCCCAGTATAGATACCTGGATACCAAATATAACTTTTGTTTCCCTATTTTACTAAACACTTTATATTTTGATGTCTGAAGATGAAGGATGAGGTAAACATTTGTTAGGTTTTACTGTCCAGCTTCTCTTTCCTTTTCTTCTGATACCAGCCTCTCCAATTTTCATTGGTAATTCTTCTTTCCCTCAGTTGCAGCCTATGTGGGTTGGGTGGTTCATATTTCTTGCTGTTGCATGAGTGGCTGTAACTTTAGGCAATGGATTCCATTTGCACATCTCTATGGCTATGTCATCACATGGGTCACAAGAATGGTTTTGGTATCTAGTTTTGGGCAATGAGTGTCAAATTCAGGGCATCTTTCCTTCTTCCTTCCTTCCCTCTATTTTTTCTTCCTTTCCTTCCTTCCTTCCTTTCTCCCTTCCTTCCTTCCTTCCTCCTTTCCTTCCTTCTTTCCTTCCTTCCTTTCTTCCTTCCTTCCTTCCTTAATTTTTCCTTTCCTCCTTCTCTTTTTTCTTCTTTTTAAAATATATGGTTGAATAATTGGGGAAGAGGAAGGATAAGGGTACAAACTTGCAACTAGTAGATAAATAAGTCCTAGAGATCTAATGCACAGTATAGTGGTTATAGACAACAGAACTGCATTACAAACATCAAACTTGCTAAATGACTAAAACATAGTTATTCCCACCACACAAGAAACCTTGCTTACTGGATTCAGTGCTATGAAGACATGAGCCTAGAACTGCTAGAGATCTCATATGGTGGAGCTATGAGACAGAATTATGTAATTATACCAAACAATTATCTTAAAGAAAATCAGACCTTGAAGAGAGAAAAATATGATGTCAATGATTCAACTTCCTTTAAGCTCTTAGATGTAACAAAGGGGGAAGCCAGATCCACCCTTGAATTTTATAGACAGCTAAAAACTTATTTTAAATGATGTTGGTTTGGAGATGCTTTCCATCATTTATAATTAATCGACATAAGGGAGTGTTCTCTACTTTGACATTCTTCAACTATGTCATTCCTTATGTCACAACTTTTGTTTCCCAAGCTCTGGAACCCATCAACTCTAATACGTAAGTCATTGCAACTCTCTTCCATGAGTGGTTATAAATATATCTGCAGGTTCAGCTTTTTCAGATTCCACATATAAGTGATATCATACAGTACTCATCATTCTCTGACTTACCTCACTTAGCGTAATATCTTCAAGGTCTATCCATATTGTTACATGTGGCAGGATTTCCTCCTTTCTCATGGCTGAATTATAATCCAAATTTTTATCCATTCATCCCTTGATGGATACTTAGATTGTTTCCATATCTTAACTATTGTGAATAACAATGAAGTTATTATTATTATTAACAGGAGTGCAGATATCTCTTCCATATCCTCTTTTCATTCCTTTGGATATATACCCAGAAATTGAATTGCTGGATTACAATGTACTTCTAAAAACAGAGAGTAAATTGGTGGTTCCCAGAGGCTGGTAGGTAGGGGAAGAAGAAAGAGATGACAAAATCCAAATCCTCTCAAATCTTAATGTTGAGGATTCCTGCCAGTGATTTTCTTTTATGTAGCAAAATTATTAGACAAACGTAGAAGAGAGACCTTTAGCAAATGCAAAAGCTCTAAAGCAGGAGAGGACATAATGTCTAGGAGCAGCAGAGAGATGGTAAATGTGGCTATAATGTAGGTAGAAAGGAGGTTCTCATATGAAAAGTGACCAAAGAAAAGAATAAGGGCTAGGCTTGTTTATCATGGAATGAACTTTGTTCTTTATCTTAAATGAAATGACAAGTTGTATGGGCTGGATTATGTCCCCTCAAAATTTATATGTTGAAGTTTCAACCCCTAGTACCTCAGAGTATAACTGTATTTGGAGATAAGGTCTTTAAAAAGGTGATAAAGTAAAATGAGCCCATTAGGATGGGGCTCTAATCCAATATGATCGGAGTCCTTATAAGAAGAGGAAGAGACACCAGAAATGCCTTTGAATAAGAAGAGACAGAGACAGCAGAGGATGGCCATATGAGGACCAAGCAGGGGGAAGATATTTGTTTATAAGCCAAGGAGAGAGGCCTGGAACAGATTCTTCTCTCATAGACCCCAGAGGAAATCAACTCTGCCTACACCTTGATCTTGGGCTTCCAGCCTCCACTACTGGGTCAAAATAAATTTCTGCTTGTTAAGCCAAATCTCTCTCTCTCTCCCTTTCTCTCTCATCTATTTCTGTATGTAACAATCTGTGTAGACAGAATGCTGGTTCAAATCTGAGTTTTTTCTACTTACTTAGTGTGAGTTTTGCTACTTAGTTAGTGTGATATTTGTTTATACTGCTCCAGAATGTCCTTTTATAAGCAGGAGTACAACACAATGCACAATGACTGACATGTAAGGCATGTAAGGAATATTCAACTATCACTCATTGGATTAATTAATTAATTAATACCTTGACATTTAGAAATTAATCTTCAGTGTTCTCTAATTATTGTGTTAATTTTATTCATAGTAATACATAGGGATACTTGGCCGCTACTCCAAATGGCTGAGAAATGCACCGGTGAAATGACTAGTCAAAAAAGAAAAATATAATTAGGGTAAGAGCATTAAAATTAGCAATATTCTCAGATATTATCTACACATCCTCAGGATTCCCATACATTCTGATTTTCCTGGAAACATCCTGATTTAAACTTACTATCCAGAAGTAATTATAAATAAACCACTTTTTACTTTCAACGGTGTCTGAGTTTGCAAAATAAATTAGATGAGACACTAGACCTATTATTGCCTGTTAAAGAAGAAACAGAGCCCTTCCCTAGTATTGCCACATGATGGGGGGCTCAGGAAATCATTATATGTCTCAATTCATTCTTGAACTCACACTCTAGAAAATATATCCTTATAATCCTCCCTCTCCCACCCATTATTCCACAGAGCCGTAAGAGCAAACACAGACTGATCTTATTTTTACTTTTCCTTCTCTCTAAATAGAATTCCTGTGAATATCTGAAGACCACTATATATTTCCATTCAGTCTTCTAATTTTTGCACAAGATGTTCTTAATTACATTATTTTTTTCATAATTTGTCATTTCCAGATTTCTCATTATACTGAGCACACTCCCCTGGATGAACCCTAAATCACCAATTACACCTCAGAATCTCATGGTATCTTTTCTCTCTTTCATTATACATTTCACATTTTGTTTTCTCTTGTTTAATTTCTTTCTTCTTTTGTTTCTCTCCCATTCATGAACAAGAGTCAGCCAACTCCCTGTTCCTGCTCTTTCAGTCTGTCATGTTCTTGAACTTTACCACTGCTATCATTTCATTTCTCTTGTCCTATCTCTCTGTCCCTTCCTCTGCTTACATTTTCAATCACTGTTTCTATCTTCTGATTCCTCTCTCTTCTTTTCCTCTTTCTCCTATATCACCAACTGGGTATCACTAAGCATGAGCCTCTTATTAATACAGTACCACACTTCTCCTTTGTCACTGAATTACTGACAGTTGTGAGCAATATGAGTAGCAAGGTCAGGCTGTCAAAAACTGGAGTCCAAACTGTCAAATCTAAGGGTAATGGGACCTATTTTTATCCATATTCTGCTTCCATTTTCCTGCAGATCACCTTGTGCTTTAAAGTTCTGTGTAGTAATATTACAGATTTTCTTGTTATCATCACACCTAGCACACAGCAGAGCTGATCCCTGAAAAAAAATGAGTAATGAGATTTTGGTGAGATTCAAGGTGTGAAATTAACCCAAATGGAAAAGGTTTGCATTCTGAAGAAGCCGGGAGGAATAAGGAGAATTACATTGCAAAGACAGGATTTACCTGCCACATAGATGGACATTGTTTGGAAGCTGAGTGGATAAATCTAGAGTTGGAGATATCAAAACACAGTAGTTTATGCACTTAAAGGGTCCCTCATTAAATTTGTGGTTATTTTGAATAGACCTGTTGAATTTCTCATTAAAACATACAATTTAGAACTATGTATGAACTTCCAGAGGTGTATTTACTAGATTTTATAAGAACTATTTTATTTTGACATTTAATTAAAAGCAGCATTTATTTAAAGGAAACAGGTAGCACAGGCATTAATAAGGTATGGAAGCAGCATTTCTTTTCAGATATTAAGCAGATCTGTGGTATGGAATTCAGTCTTACTACAGTGGACTAATTTGACTAAGACATAGAATTCTTATTTAAAATACCAGTTCTTGGGTGTTGCTAATCCACTTCCTTTCCTTTTCTATTTCTTTATCCTCCTCTTCCTCCTCCTTTTAGTTTCCATTTTTTTAACATCTTTATTGCAGAATAATTCCTTTAAAATGCTGTGTTACTTACTGCTGTATAACAAAATGAAACAGCTATATGTATACATATATCTCCATATCCCTTCCCTCTTGTGCCTCCCTCCAACCCTCCCTATCCCACCCCTCTAGATGGTCACAACGCACTGAGCTGATCTCCCTGTGCTATGCAGCTGTTTCCCACTAGCTATCTATTTACATTTGGTACTGTATATATGTCAATTCTACTCTCTCACTTTTTTCCACCTTCCCCTCCCCCTTCCCTGTGTCTCAAGTCCATTCTCTAGGTCTGCATCTTTATTCCTGTCCTACCCTTAGGTTCATCAGAACCATTCTTTGTTTTTTTTTAGATTCCATATATATATATATATATATATATATATATATATATATATATATATAT